>NC_087218.1:34022720-34044414 GCF_015104395.2 Macrobrachium nipponense | reverse complement strand
TTTGGAGGAGGGTCAGAGACAGCAACATTGTTGTAAAACAATTACTTAATAGGTAACTAAAGATTCTTACCTGCTAAGGAAGCTGACTTGACAAGTACTGCCTCTTTAGTCTGATCTCCTTAAGAGCTCCAGCTAAGGGATGTGACCTGTGCAGCTGACAAGCTCAAAGGGGTTTGTCGACGGGACGTGACCTATATGGGACAAAAACCACCTATGCCCTTGATATGGGCTTAAACAGGTAATAGACCACCTAACCATCCAATCCTTGCATACAAGAGATTGAAATAACACACATATACACTAGACTGCTGAAGGTTTCCCCAAACCTTCAACAGACAACCATAGAAACATCAAGGGCCTAACATGTAGGATTAGAGGTATCAACTCCTTCCCCCAACACCGAGCCAGTGGGCTAACGCACGGTCCCGCAAGGGTTCTGCAGTCTTCATCGAACCGGCGTTTCTATCTGTCTAAGATAGAAAGAAGAAAAAACGGAGCTGCTCCTCCAATACGTTGCGTCTAAAATAGCTTTTAGGGACTGATTCTTTCTAAATGCCATTGACGTCGAAACTGCTCGAACTTCATGAGCTTTTACCTTTAGAGCCTTGTATAAAGTTTAATTGCACTCAATGTGTGCTTCTTGAATCACACTTCTAATAAAAAAGGCCAAAGTGTTCTTTGACATAGGCCTCTTGGGGTGTTTAACGGAACACCATAAGTTGTCAAAAGTCCCCCTAACGTCCTTGCATCTCTGCAGGTAAACTTGTAATGCTCTTACTGGACAAAGAGTCCTTTCACGTTCCTGACCTGCAAAGTCTCCAAGGCTGGGAATCATAATGATCTTGGGCTAAGAAACCTAAAGTGGTCGAACAAACCGCTTTGGATTTGTTGCTAATTCCCACCTTTTGTCCATATGCTTGAATCTCGTTTACTCTCCTTGCAGTAGTGAGAGTGACCAGAAAAAGTGTCTTCCTGGTTAAGTCCCTGAAAGAGCTTTCCTGTATTGGTTCGAAAACTTGCCAGACATTTAAAAAACCTTAATACAGTGGTCCCCCCCCCGGATTCGCGGGGGATGCGTACCAGACCCCCCCGCGAATAGTTAGAATCCGCGAATGTTTGGAACCCCCCTCTAAAAATGCTCATAAACTCCTATCCTAAACATGAAAATACCAAAGTATCCCTTAAAGACCATCCTTCATCAAATATATATATCCTATTATGGTTCATATTAATCTTTGAAATATTATTAATACTATTTTAAAGTAAATCTTACATTTATGTTTATACATAAATACATACTATGTACGTACTGAATGACTTAGTTACGTATGTGAAAATAATTCAGTCCATAAGTATTCGGTCATGCACGTTTTCTTTCATACTGTTACTATTTGAGAGATCCATTTTCTTTTTACAAGGGAACAATGAAATGTGAAATCACAAATACCAAATGTCTACTTAAAGTATCCTACATCAAATACAATGGACCCCCCGTATTCGCGTTCTCCAGATTCGTGGACTCACACATTCGCGGATTTCTCTCTGGAACGTTTCCCTGCATTATTCGCCGGAAATTCGCGCATTCGCAGTATTTTACTATGGTAAATATCCACAAATTCCTGTTTTTTGATGAATTTCATCATAAAATGCACTTTTTTGTGATAAAACTATTAAAAAAACCATGTATGACATTTTTAGTGGGTTTTTCTTGAGTTTTAACTAACAAAATAGGCTGTTTTTAGCATTTTTATAGGGGTTCCAAACATTCGCAGGTTTCTAACTATTCACGGGGGGGTCTGGTACGCATCCCCCGCGAATACGGGGGGACCACTGTATACCATTGAATTGGTATTATTAATATCATTTTAAAGTAATCTTAAACATTTTACCATTAGAAATATATAAACAGCCAATAGCAGAGAGAGAGAGAGAGAGGAGAGGAGAGAGATAGAGAGAGAGAGAGAGAGAGAGAGAGAAGAGAGAGAGAGAGAGAGAGAGAAGTTATATTGTACTGTTTAATCTCATTAAACGTAATATTATTTGTAAAATAGTACTGTATATTATTATTTTACCATAAAGATATACTTATACATACACTTCCAGCCCAAACAGAGGGCGAGAGTTACCACTAGCGCATGCTAGTATCTCGTGTGGAGAGAGAGAGAGAGAGAGAGAGAGAGAGAGAGAGAGAGAGAGAGAGAGAGAGAGAGAGAGAGAGAGAGGGTTGTCCTTATTTAAAAGAGTGAAGTGGATAGATTATTGTACTTCTTTAAAATACTATCACATATGAATTTTGAATATAGTTATATTACTATTATGCAAAAATATTAATAAACATACACATGTACCATAGAAATTCTCTCATCTCAGTAAAAGAGAGCCGAGAGAGAGAGAGAGAGAGAGAGAGAGAGAGAGAGAGAGAGTACATTATCCTGAGATATGGCAACACAGTTGTTGGACCCCAGCCAACTCAGCTTGCTACTGGAGTTCCAAGACAAAGATGCGGGATAAAGTGCATTTTCTTTCATTCTTACGTAATTCTTTTTATTTATAAACTAAAATCTTGCTAATTCACTTTAGTATTTTCTTTAATGAATTTATATTATTGCTGTTTACATTAATATTGATATTTGAAAATTAGTAAATCATTATCCAAAAAAACATACATTGCTTAAGAGAGAGAGAGAGAGAGAGAGCGAGAGAGAGAGAGAGAGAGAGAGGACGAGATGAGAGAGAGAGAGAGAGAGAGAGAGAGAATTATCGTTAGTACGTATTTGTAAAATACTTTCACAAATGATTTTCGTAATTACAGTTATTATTATATGTTTGATAATATAATAACATATTACGCATATATGTACCATAAAAATCTCTCATCTCAGTAAAAGAGAGAGAGAGAGAGAGATAGAGAGAGAGAGAGAGAGATGATGAGAGAGGAGAGAGAGAGAGAGAGAGAGAGGGTGGAAATTTCATGAGCAGTTGATGGCAGCAACAAACAAAATCAGGCTCCTTCCCCCTATCCGTCGGCACTTAACTTGATACGTAATACTACTGAGTTTTTTTTTTTTAGAAAGAATCTGAAACTGGGAGATTTCCTTCATTCTTCCATAATTTTTTAAAAAAAATTATAAGCTAAAATCTTGCTAATTCACTATGGTATTTTCTTTAATGAATTGGATATTATTGCTGTATAAATTAATATTAATATTTGAAAATAGTAAAATCATTTATTTATCATACAAAAAAACATCATCTTTGTAGTAGAGGAGGAGAGAGGGAGAGGAGGAAGAGGAGCGAGAGAGAGAGAGAGAGGAGAGAGGCCAGAGAGAGAGAGAGAGAGAGAGAGAGACAGAGAGAAAGACGGAGAGAGAGGAACGAGGAGAGAATTATTATTTTTTTATGTGATATTTAAACTTATTACTTACTACTAATACAGTATTAACCAAAATTAATATTTGAAAAATAGTAAATCATTTTTGTATCATAAAAATGATATTGTTAAGATACAATAAAGTTTTTTGTACATACTTACCTGGCAGATATATACTTAGCTATAGACTCGGTCGTCCCGACAGAATTTCAAAAACTCGCGGCCACACGCGGACAGGTAGGTCAGGTGATCCACCATTCCCGCCGCTGGGTGGCGGGGTCTGGAACTATTCCGTTTTCTAAGCCATAATTTCTCTTCCAACCTGTCTCCTGAGGGGAGGCTGGGTGGGCCCATTAATCGTATATATCTGCCAGGTAAGTATGTACAAAACTTTATTGTATTCTTAACAATATCATTTTTGTACAAGTAACTTACCCAGCAGTATATACTTAGCTGATTGGCACCCTGGTGGCGGGCAACGAGACAGCTAAAACAAAATAATACTTAAACTAAATACATTAAAAAACAGGGAAAACAACCTATGTTCTTGGATAACATAATCCATAGTTCCTACCTTCCTTATTGGGCTGAAGACTTCATGACTACTGTCGATGAGTCTGCTCTTGCCTCAAGAGTTTCAAACGAGGAATGAACCTATGGTTGAATAACTCTTTGGATCGTGTCAATGGGGGCTAGCCCGCTTACGCGACAGAGCCTATACTGGATCGTACCAATGGGGGCTGACCCACTTACATGGTAGAGCCTTGACCTTTTTGTCATATCAATGGAGACTCGCCCTCTTACATGACAGAGTTAAGGTTATTAAAACAAATCACAAAGAGCACTGAAGCCAATCCCGATCACCTGACCATGTTAGTCTTGTTACAATCTATGAATTGTAAGAGGGTCCCTATTCCCTCTGACAATTAACCAATAAAAACAACCACCAATAAACAGTAATTTAAGCCTTAAAACTAAATAGGAAGGATTAGCCTCAGCCCCTTCTCCCAGCACTGAATTCGCCGAAACATACGCTCCAGAGCAAAGCACTTTTCGTACGAAATTTTAACATCTCTTAGGTAATTCGAGGCGAACACCGAATTACATCTCCAAAATGTCGACTCTATAAGAGCCTGAAGCGACCATGTTTTGTGAAATGCCATAGACGTAGCTATGCTCTCACTTCATGAGCTCTCACTCTGAGAACTTGAAATGCTCTTCTTCGCATTTAAGGTGAGCTTCCCTTATTACATCTTTTATGAAGAATGTAAGGGCGCGTTCTTAGAAAATCGCTCTTTCGGATCTCTTACAGAGCACCAAAGACTTTCTCTACCTTTCAGCAACTTCTTCTTCTCCAGGTAGAACTTGAGTGCCTGACTGGACACAAAGTCCTTTCTAGTTCTCTCCCTGTTAATGAAGATATTCCTTTTATCTCAAAGCTTCTTGGCCAAGGCTTTGAGGGATTTTCATTTTTCGCTAGAAAAAATGGGTGTGAAAGGAGCAAATCGCTGAATCTTTCTTAAACCCACTTTACCTTCCAAAGCTTGCAACTCGCTCACTCTCTTGGCTGTTGCTAACGCAAAAAGGAATAAAGACTTTCTTGTTAAGTCCCTAAACGAAAGCTGCGTGAGACGGTACAAATTTTTCCGGACATTAGGGAACTTGAGGACCACATCCAAGTTCCAGCTAGCTTCTTGATTACATGTTCTTTCGTGGTCTCAAAAGACTTATAAGGTCATGAAGATCTTTATTGTTTGTCAGATCTATTCCTCTATGTCGAAAAAACTGAGGCCAGCATACTTCGTAACCCTTCACTGTGAAACTGCCAGGTTACAGTCTTTTCTCAAATATAGGAGAAAATCTGCGATTTCAGTTACAGAGGTACTGGAGGAGGATATTTTCTTTTCCTTACACCATCTTCTAAACAACTCCCACTTCGACTGATATACTTTAGAAGTGGAGACTTTCTTCTGGCTCTTGCAATAGCCCTTCGCCACTTCTCGTGAAAAGCCCCTTGCTCTGACAAGTCCTCGACAGTCTGAAGGCGGTCAGACTTAGAGCGGGGAGGTTTTTGTGAAACCTGTCGAAGTGGGGTTGTTTGAGAAGATCGTTCCTTAGTGGAAGCGATCTTGGAAAAATCCACTAACCACTCCAGCACCTCGTGAACCAATCGAGAGCCGGGCCAAAAGGGAGCGATGAGGTCATTCTTGTTCCTTCGAGCAAGCGACTTCCTCAATACTCTCCTACTATCTTGAAAGGAGGGAAGGCGTAAGCGTCCAAGCCGTCCAATCTAGCAGAAAGCTGTCTACTGCTACTGCTTGAGGATCCGAGATCGGGGAGCAATAGGTTTCTAATCTGTGATTCTTGTTGGTCGCGAACAGGTCTATATGGGCCTTCCCCACAGATGCCAAAGTTGTTGGCAAATCTGAGGATTGAGAGTCCATTCCGTAGGTTAGGGACTTGTTCTTTTCTGCTTAACAGATCTGCCCGGACATTTTTCTCTCCCTGCACAAACCTTGTGAGGAGAGAGATCTTCCTTTCCTGTGCCCAAAATCAGCAGATCCTTTGCTGATTCGTACAGGGAAAAGGAATGCGTCCCCCTTGCTTCTTTATATAAGCGAGGGCTGTTGTGTTGTCCGAGTGAATCTGAATCCCCAGACCTGAGACCTGTTCCTCGAAATGAACCAAAGCTAGATGAATGGCTGTTAGCTCTTTCTTGTTTATGTGCCAGGACACTTGTTCTTCCTTCCCAAATGCCTGACACCTCTTGCGAACCTAGGGTCGCTCCCCACCCGAATCTGAAGCGTCTGCAAACAACGCTAGGCGAGGGTTCTGTAAGCGAAGGGAGATTCCTTTGCTTAGTTTTCTGTGGATCTAACCACCAACGGATATTCTTCCTTGATCCGTTTCGAGATTGGAAAAGTCTCTCCCAGACTGTTGGACTTCCAATCCCACTTCTCCTTCAGATAAAATTGAAGGGGTCGTAGGTGAAGTCTCCTAAGGAAACGAACTGTTCCATCGAGGAGAGGGTCCCCAGCAAGCTCATCCATTCCCTCGCGGAACAATGTTCTTTCCTTAAGAAGACTGACACCTTTTCTAGGCAGCGTTCTCTCCTTTCCTGCGAAGGAACACGCTAGAAAATCCCGAGAATCCATCTGAATCCCCAGATAGACAATACTTTGCTGGGGAGTCAGCATGGATTTCTCGTGATTACTAAAAGTCCTAAGGACTTGTCAAACTTTAGAGTAACTAAAAGGTCCTCCCAGACATTTTTTTCTCCGATTGGGCTCTTATTAGCCAATCGTCCAGATATAACGAGATCCTGATCCCTTCCAGATGTAGCCAATAAGCTACATTCTTCATGATGTCCGTGAAGACTTGAGGGGCAGTCGAAAGTCCGAAGCACATCGCTCGGAAACTGGAAACACTTTCCCTTGGAACATGAACCTCAGATACTTCCTTGCTGCCGGATGAATTGGCACATGGAAATACGCATCCTGAAGGTCCAGGGACACCATCCAGTCCCCTGGACGAAGAGCAGATAGAACAGAGGAAGACGTCTCCATTGAAAATTTCTTCTTCAAGACAAAGAAATTCGGTACCAGGAATAGCCGATTGTAGAATCCTGGAGACTGGAGATCTTGAACCAGTTCTACCGCTTCCTTGGGAAATCATCTGTTCCACTGCTTGAACATAGCAAGCTTTCGGACCGGATCCGAGTATCTTGCGGTCAACTCCCTTGGAGTTGTCGTCAAGGGAGGATTTTTCCCTGAAGGGGATCAAGTATCCCTTTTTTCAGGATAGAGAGGGACCAGGAGTCCGCTCCCTTCTGCGCCCAGACTTTGGCAAAGTGGATAGCCTGGCGCCTACTTCGTCTGGAGGGACTTGCTGTTCATCTAGACTTCCGAAGGACCTTCTAGATGGTCTATCTTTCTCTCTGGTCTTCTACCTCTAAGAGGGCTCTAGAAGAGGAGGCCCCTCGAAAGGGCACTAACAAAAGAGGGTCTCTCTTTCTTCTCTATAGGCACTGCCGGCCTAAACTTGCTTGGCTGAGTGCGTGAGGAGATCTTGAGTTGCCTTCTCCGTAAGAGATTTCGAAACCTCTCTAACCGTCTCTTGTGGAAAAAGGTGCGGGGATAAAGGAGCAAAAAGAAGAGATGTCCTTTGCAAGGGTGATACTGCTCTTGCTAAGAAAGAGCTAAAGACAGATCTCTTCTTCAATACTCCCGTTCCAAAAAGAGAGGCCAACTTCCACAGAACCGTCCATGGACCGCTCTGTCCAGGCAAGCCAGGACGCTCGAAAGTTCCTCCATGGAAACAAAATCCGTGTCTGAGCTCTCTTCGCTAATGCTCCTAAAGCCCAGTCCATAAAGTTGAAGACTTCTAGGGTTTTAAAGAGGCCCTTTAGAAGGTGGTCCAGCTCACACATGCCCCAAGTCGCCTTAGCAGACAGCAAACGACTTCCTCCTAGCAGAGTCCACTAAGGAAGCAAAAATCCGCATCGCGGAAGAAGGCAGGACCTAACCCCATCGGCTCTTTGGTCTCGTACCACCTTCCTGGTTTGCCTGTTAACTTGGAAGGAGGGCAGGAAAAAAGTCTGCCCGCTTCCCTTCTGGAAGTCAACCAACTCTGAAAAAGTTTTCAATGCCTTTTTCATACAAAGAGCGGGGCGCATCTTAACGAAGGAAGACGATTGAGAGCTTTAGTGCTGGACATAAACAGATCCTGGTGAAGGAGGGTCCGCAGGATGAAGGGAGTCTCCGAACTCCTTAGCAGCAAAAGAGAAGTCTCTTGTAGTCCGAAACTGCTACATCTACAGGCTCTTCGTCTTCCGATACCTGGTCCAACTGATCTACAGAAGGAGATCGTTTTGGAGTGATCTGGCTCTTCGGGAGAAGAACTCCTTTCCCGAGAAGGGGAGCGCGGAACCTTAGCACTCCTATACAAAGAGTGAGGCTCCTGTCTGTCGGCAACACTCTTGTGCCTACTAGACTCTTGTTGTCTAGGTTCGTCGGGTTCGTGGCGCTTGCTAGGCTCCTGGCGTCCTGATTCAGGGCGCTTGAAAAGATCCCCGCGTCCTGATTCCTGACGCTTAAACAGGCTCTTGGCGCCTAACACTTGACGCCTAACGTACTCCTGGCGTCCTGTTTTCTGGCGTCCTAACTCCTGGCGCCCTGACTCCTGACGCCCTGACTCCTGGCGCCCTGACTCCTGGCGCCCTGACTCCTGGCGCCCTGACTCATGGCGTCCTGGCTCATAGCGTCCTGATTCCTGCCTTCTAGCAGAATCCTGACGTCCTGAATCCTGCGTTCTAAGAGGCTCTTGACGGCCTTTCTTGCGTCTTGCGCCTCTTTGCGCCTGTCTGGCTCCTGGTCCTGAAGACCCAAGGGATCCTGATACCTAAATCGGTTTTTCCGGTTCCTTGCACCTAAACGATCGAAACTTCTGCTCAAATCGCTGCGTCTAAGAGGGCGCCTCGGGGAAGACAGCCTATAGGGCGAAAAGGGCTCTTCTTCTCAGGAGAACAACTCTATCCGACGAGTCTCTCGACGAAGGCGATAAACGCCCTGGAGATCGTGAGAGTTCTCTCCTATACGAAGAAGGACGCTTAGCGGAACTCTTAACAGGGAGCGAGACATCCTTCCTCCTTGTAGAGTCCTTAGCAAAAGAGACCTACGAGCGAAGCTAAACTGCTCTTGCAGATTAACCAAAAACTTCTTGGTCGGATCCTGAAGAGCAGGCTCCTCTTGTCTAGTCTTCTTAGGTCCCGAAGGCCAATCCTCGGGAAAACGCTCTGGGCTGGAGTCAGCCGCGTCTCCTTTAGGCGCCTTCCAGGCTCTCTTCAAAGGGCGCGAACGGGAGCCGAACTCCATCCTCGTTTAGGGAGAGGAAGAGTCTGAGGCCGAAAAACACTCCTTTAGGACGCCTTTTCTGCGGCAATCCGAGGCAGCCTGGGACTTAACAAACAGGATCTGCCGAAGGGACGCCTGACCGTTGGGGATGTTCTGCATCCTCCCTGCGGCTTTCGACATTCTCCTCCCCTGGTCCTGGGAGTTTGGAAGAGGTCTAGGCCTAGGAGCAATGAGGAACGGTCAGACGCCCCCTCCACTGACTGGGGACACTGCACAAGGTCACTATCACCACTCTTACCTGGTTTAGAGCTCGTAGCTGAGCTTGAAGTTTCTTAATTGAAGCTTTTACATTTTCCCTCTCTGACGAAGAATCTTTGGATTCAGAACAGGGAGAAGCAGCTGAGGCTAAGGGAAAATTGTTAGATGGAGAGTTAATTTCTTGTTCTAAGGAGCAAGATCTACTAGATGACCTAGCTGAAGCCTTTTCTCACTCTATCTCTCTCAAGCTTCCTAACATATGATGATAATTCCTTCCATTCAAGCTCCGTAAGGTTCTCGCATTCCACACAGGTGTTAATAAAAGAACATTCATTCTCCCTGCATGCTTTAGCGCAAATACTATGCGGATCCAATGCCGATTTAGGCAGCCTAACCTTTACAGTCTTCCCTACTGCAAACTCTAAACATAGGTGAAGCCTTAGCGTCAGACATCGTGAAAGAGTAGTCAAAACCAAAGTCGAAAAACAGTCCACAATAAGCGTATGCCAAGCCAGAGAAAAACAGAATACGTCACCAAAAAACCAATCCAAATTCTCGGCAACGAGTTGAAATCCAAGATGGAGGAACGAACAATAGGTGTTGGTCCGTTCAACCGACAGAGAAATTATGCTTAGAAAACGGGAATAGTTCCAGACCCGCCACCCAGCAGCGGGAATGGTGGATCACCTGACCTACCTGTCGCGTGTGCTGCGAGTTTTGAAATTCTGTCGGACGACCGAGTCTATAGCTAAGTATATATCTGCTGGGTAAGTTACTTGTACAAAAATGTATTTATAAAGTCATGAAATAAACATCAAAATACACTAATTAGTGATTATTTTCGTCGGAAAATTCCGCGAATGGGCGAGTCCGTTCGCGAATAATTTCTAGATAGGTTCCAAAGAAAAATCCGCGAATGTGTGAGTCCGCGAATCTGGAGAACACGAATACGGGGGAAACACTGTACTACGTCCAGATTCCATCCTGGTAGCTGTTCACTCTTTTGTTTCATAGTATCAAAAGATCTAATAAGGTCGTGAAGATCTTGATTTCTCAGACAAGTCCAGACCTCTATGTCTAAATACTGACGCCAGCATGCTCCCTGTATCCCTTAATCGTAGTCGTGGCTAGACCTACTTTAAGTTTAAAGTAAAGAAGGAAGTCTGCGATCTGACTCACAGACGTGTTGACGAGGACACCTTCTCCTTACACCAGTTTCTAAATACCTCCCATTTCGACTGGTAGACGTTGATGGTCGAAGCCCTCCTTGATCTGGTGATAGCTTTTAGCTGCTCTCGCGAAAAGCTCTAGCTCTAAGGAGCTTTTAGGACAGTCGAAAGGCAGTTAGCTGTAGAGCGCGGGTATTCTTGTGATACCGTTTGAAGTGGGGTTGTCTGAGCGAGATCTGGAAGCAACGGACAGGTCTTGGAACTTCCACTAGCCACTGCAACATCTCTGCGAACCAGTCTCGCGTCGGCCAGTACGGGGTTATCAGGGTCATTTCTGGCTCCTTCAGACTGCGCGAACTTCTTTAATACTTTGTGTAGCACTTGAAGGGAGGGAAGGCGTACAGATCCAGCCCTTCCCAGTTCACGAGGAAACGCGTCTACTGTACTGCTATGCTTGTGGGTCTGGAACTGGGGAGCAGAACGTCTGCATCCTTCTTGTCTTGTGGTCACAAAGAAGTCTATGGAAGGCTGCCCCCATAAACTTCCATAGCATTTTGCAAACCTCCAACCTGAGAGTCCATTCTGTTGGCAGGACCTGGTTTTTCCGGCTCAAGAGGTCCGCTCTGACATTCAATTCTCCCTGAACAAATCTCGTTCGAGGATGATATTTCTGTCCTTTGCCCATAGCAACAGATTCTTGGCTGTCTCGTTCAGAGAGAAGGAGTGGGTGCCTCCTTGTTTCTTGACATACGCTAGAGCAGTCACGTTGTCCATGCTTATTTCCACTACTTTGCCTGACACACACTCCTCGAATGCCTGAAGAGCTAGAAAGCTGCCATCAGCTCTTCTTGTTGATATGCCATGTCCTTTCGGTTTTGTTCCATCGTCCCGAAATCTCTCTGTTCCCCAGTGTTGCTCCCCAGCCTAGATCGGATGCGTCTGAGAACAGTATTAGCTGTGGGTTCACTTGTTGAAGTGATACTCCCTCTCCCAGCTTCGCTGGATCCAGCCAACACTTTAAATCTTCCTTGACTCTGCTGAAATTGGGAAGGGTGTCTGAAAGCCTTTGTTCCTTCCTTTCAATTCTTGTTGAGGTAAAATTGCAGAGGCCTGAGGTGCAGTCTTCCCAGAGAGACGAACTGTTCGATCAAGAAAATGGTCCCCAAAAGACTCATCCATTCCCTCGCCGAATATTGTTGTCTCTCCAGGAATTCCTGCAACCACTTCAGGCATCGGTCTTGTCTCTCCTGGGAGGGAGAAGCCCAAAAATCCTGAGAGTTCATCAGAACTCCCAAATAAATGATCGAACGAGAAGGCTCCAAGTGAGACTTTTCCATGTTCACCACTAACCCTAGTTCCTGTACTAGGTTCAAGGTTATTTCCATGTCCTCCAGACACTGTTTCTTGGAGCTGGCTCTGAGAAGCCAATCGTCTAGGTAAAGTGAAATGCGGATTCCCCCTACTGCAGCCATTTGGCTACATTCGCCATAATAGCCGTGAATATTTGTGGCGCCGTGCTGAGCCCGAAGCAAAGAGCCCTGAACTGGAATACTCTTCCTTCAAATAAGAACCTGAGGTACTTCTGAGAGCTCGGGTGGATGGGGACATGAAAATAAGCGTCTTGCAGGTCTAATGAGACCATCCAATCCCCGGTCTTAACACCGATAGCACTGATTGCGTTGTCTCCATCGTGAATTTCATCTTCACGACGAAGGCGTTTAGGGCACTGACGTCCAGAACGGGTCTCCATCCTCCCAAGCTCTTGGGTACCAAGAACAGTCGATTGTAGAACCCCGGATTCTCTCGGGGTGAAACAGGTTCTATCGCCTTTTTTAAGAGCATAAGCTCTACTTGTTCTTTAAATGCGAATCTCTTGTTGCTGTCCTTGTAATTCACTGTTTAGTCGAGGGGATATAAAACTATGGGAGGTTTGGTGTAAAACGGGATCTTGTAGCACTCCCTGAGTATTTGAAGGGTCCAGTTGTCTGCCCCTCTGTCTCTCCAAGCTTCCCATAACAAAGAAAGCCTGGCTCCTATTTGTGTCTGGAGGACTGTCTGATCATGGCCTTCTTTTGGAAGGGAGCTTGCCGCCTTTCCTGGATGGCTTTCGAGTAGTTCCCAACGTACCTAGGGGCTGTTTTCCTCGAAAAAACTGTTGCAGCTGCTTCTCCTCTCTTGCTCTCTTGGCCGCAAACGAAGAAGGCAAAACCCCACTGGCTGCCTTCGATATTAGGTCCTGTGTTGTCTTCTGTGTCAGTGAAGTGGCAATATCTCTTATAATCTCTTGCGGAAAAAGAAACTTCACAAAGGGGGTAAACAAAAGCTCTGCCCTCTGTACCTGCGTAACCCCTTTAGCTGTAAAGGAGCAGAGGAGGGACCTTTTCTTCACGATCCCTGCCGTGAAAATCGCTGCCACTTCATTCGTTCCATCCCGTAACGCCTTGTCCATACAAGACATCACACTCAGAAGATTTGGTATGGAGTCCTTTTCTTCCGCTTTCTTGGCGAGAGCACTCAGAGACCAATCGAGAAAGTTCAGGACCTCAAAAACTCTTAACACGCCCTTCAGTAAATGATCGAACTCTTGCATCGACCACATCACCTTCGCAGCTGTTAAGGCGTGCCTACGATTGGCATCGACGATACTGGAGAAGTCTGCCTGAGAGGAGGCAAGTACTCCCAGGCCCAGGACTTCCCCAGTCTCGTACCAAACACTAGATTTTGAGGCCAATCTTGCCGGAGGAAAAACGAAAGCAGTTTTGCCTCGCTCCTTTTTGTCTCTCATCCAGTCGTTCATCCTCGCGAGAGCTTTCTTGGCTGAAATGGAAAGGACCATCTTCATAAAAGCAGTCTTATTCTGCGTCCTTTCACAAAGGAACTGAGACAGGGGAGAACGAGGTGCTGCGGGCTTGAAATCTGTTTCAAAAAGCTCTTGAAACAGAAGCATAAGGGTCTTATAGTCAGAAGGAGGAACTTGCTCTTTCGTCTCCTCTTCAGAAACTACTTCCAACATCTCCGAAGGTCTCTCTCTGTCCCGTTCCACATCAGATGAAGTAGTCAAAGACAAAGCAGGAACGTCATCTGCTTCTCCTCTGGTCTCGATGCGCTCCTTGACACCATGATCCACCGGGGCGTCATGCTTACGAGCGTTGGCGTCACGTACATCTCTCTCACGCGCGCTGGCGTCACGCTCTTTGCTCCTACGCGCGCTGGCGTCACGCTCGGAAGCGTCACGTCCGAGTGTATCGGAAGCGTCATGCTTGTCTGTACTCTTCTTGGCGCTGACGCTTCACGAAGTCTTCATAAATCCTGGGGCGGCAGGCTGACGCTTCGGTTCTTGCAGCTTTTCCATTAGGGCTGACAGCTGCTGTTGCATGCCTTGCAGCATATCCTTGGTTTCATTGCCCCTCGAGGGCAAAGGTAACTCGTCAGATTCGCCAGCACAAACCGCAGCCGGAGGAGCCGATCTATCTAAGGCTTCCTGAGGATGCTCGGTAGGAAGCTTCCTTGGTAATTCCTCCCAAGTCGAGGGCGGAAAAGGAGCGTTCATCGAAAGAGCTGCCTTGCTCTGTTTAGCTGGCGAGGCTTCCGATGACGAAAACCTCTCCGGAGAACTCCAGTGACTGCAGCCCGGCAGTTGCTCATCTGACGAGACCTCACTATCACGAGGTAACTTCCTCTTGAGAGGACGAGAAGACGTAGTGTCTCGCCATCCTCGACGCGGGGAGACGTCATCGGATGACGAGCCAAAAACACTCGACAAGCCTTTCTACGGCTGTCTGAAGCAACCTGGGAAGCGTCCACAGGTTTGCTGAGGGCACGCAGCCCCGACCGGATACTAGAGTCTCTCGCCACCCTTAGACTTTTGACTTTACGTCTCCGATGGGTCCGGGAGCTTGTAAGAGGTCTGGGTCTAGGAGCGCGACAGGACCGATCGGACGCACCCTCCACTACACTGGCACTAACACTTAACTTTTCACTTACACTGACTTTAGTACCTGCACTCAGGGCACTTACAACAGTCCAGGTGCAATTGCCCTGCTCAGTAAG
Organism: Macrobrachium nipponense; assembly: GCF_015104395.2. Taxonomy (NCBI): domain Eukaryota; kingdom Metazoa; phylum Arthropoda; class Malacostraca; order Decapoda; family Palaemonidae; genus Macrobrachium; species Macrobrachium nipponense. The sequence continues at coordinate 34,029,715 of NC_087218.1, read as the reverse complement.
AGAGGCAATCTGTTGTCCCATTTTTCCAAGAACTGCTTGAATACCTGCAAAGGTGAATCCTTAGCCCCCGACTTGGAGACAGGTTCGGGAGCTGATACCTCTACTAAATGACATTGAAAAGGAAGCAGGGAAGGAACTATGGGGTTATCTGCCACTTCCTGACTCGTAGATGAACGGGAAAGGGAACTCTTAGTTCTTCTAATCCTCTCTCTCTCGAGCTTACGGACATACCTGTCCAACTCCTTCCACTCCTTATCATCCAAAATCAAGCAGTCATCACATCTATCCTCAAAAGTGCAAATTCTATCCCTACAATTCACACAAAGTGTGTGGGGATCAAGAGAAGCTTTGGGAATTCTAACCCTACACCCCCCTTTACTGCAGACTCGATAAACAATTCCCGAGTCCGACATTGTTAATGGAGAAATCCAAAAACAAATCCAAAATCAAACTAAGTCAACAACAGCGAAAGCCAACAAAATACTTCACCAAACGATGAAATACTCTAGCGAGTACGAAAGACCTATCGAGGAACCAACAACAACAGTGTTGTCGGCTCGGGCGACAGAGAAAATCGAGGTTTCCAGGTAACTATCTAGAGGGCGTACAGGTAACGATCACCTGACCGACGGTCGGCAATTGCCGCGAGTTTTGAAAAGTCTGTCGTGACGTCATGACGTCAGAGAATATAGCTATGTATATAACTGCCAGGTCAGTTACATATTTAAAAATTAGTCACAGGAGGGTAGTAGAAGAAGCACTCATCAGAGAGATTCAAGTAATAGAAGGAAACAAAGGTTTTACCTCAGAAGATCCCATAAGGCGAGCTTTGATATTAAAAGCAGCTAAGATTGACCCTGCTGACCTGGAGATTAGGTTTTCTGCCCAACAGACTTTTGGTGACCACTCCCTTACCACAAGGGTTAATCCAATTGACCATCAGCTCAGGATATCAGAGCAACAAGAGGGAATTAGCAACTCTCAAGGAAACCAGAACAGCCATCACATAAATGACAGCTCAACAAGAAGCAGCTCCAGAAGACCGCTGGCTGACAACCCAAACATCTCTTGAAAATGGGCCACAGATAGGGCCTGAAAGTACTTGAGAGTGGAGTAAAATTAAATGTAAATACTTAGAAGTAAACAAGTTACACAGTGATTTTGTGGGTTTCTTTTTCAATTAATTTCATTATTATTATTTCCTGCTATTGAGATGTCTTGTGTATGCTTCTTGCTTGCCTGTACTGCCAAACTGCTTTTATACAGCTACGTTTCTGCTTGTGTATACAGCTAGACTGTTTTCAACAATGTATGCTTAAATACAGTAAAAACTTTTTTCCTGAATCTGACTTGCTGAAATCAGGGTGCGTCTTATATGCCGTCAAATACGGTAAATGTACTAAGAGAGAGGGACGCACAATTCATAATTGTAAAGAACCTAAATGTAAAGGATGAGATAAATTCTGCAATTCTTTTATACAACCCAATGTAAGTTTTCCAACCTCCCAGAGTAAACCTATTTTGCACTTAAGTGCAAATGTATCTGATGTGTTTGATGACCAAGTCTGAAGGGTTAATAGCCTTGGGGAGGAAGAACAAATGTATAAGGTCATTATATTACGAGACACTGGAGCTGCTTTGACTTTGTTGTATAGTGAGGCTTTACCTAATGTTAAAAGGAATCTAACTGGTGAGAAGGTTTTGTGAAAGATCTAATTGGAACACGTATCATCAATTCCTTGCCAATATCTACCTTGATTGTCTGCTTATAAAAGGAAGTTAAAATAGGGGTGAGTGATAGAGAATTGCCAGTAGAAGGGGTTGCCAGAGAAATGACTAATCATTCCAAATTTGATTGTCTGGTATCCCAATGAATGACATGAATGATGAGAAGAGTAGATACTGACCAAACCTTAATGAGTGACATGAACAATAGGAAAGTAAATACTGACCAAGCCCCAATATATATAATTATTCCGTCCCAAGCTGGAGAAAACATAAATGTCCCTGAAGTTGAAGTAGATAGAGATCTTTAAATTATGGTAATGTCTAGAGATAAACTTATAGTTGTCAGAGGTCTGATAAATCTTTATTTTGGTTGCATGATAAGTCTGTTGATGAAACTTTTGAATAAATCTCCTCCTTTTTATCATAATAATGATACCTTATTACATTTTTACCCTCCTCCTAAGCATTCAAATCTTGACACATGGAGTGAAAAACACCAAATTGTTGTCCATACTTCAGTACATACTCGTATAATGGAAATTGCACATGATGATGGTCCAGGTGGTTATTTGGGAAACTATAAAACTTATTAAAAAATACTTGATAATTTCTATTGGCCTAATGTAAGGAAGAATGTAAGAGATTTCATAAAGACATGTCATGTATGCAAACAGCTGGCAAAGCTAACCAAGCAATTCCTAAAGCCCCTTTACAGCCTGTATTAGTTCTACACGAGCACTTTGAAAAATTAGAAATAGACTGTGTTGGACCCGTACCCAAGACAAAAGATGGAACCAAATATTATTAGCCCTAATGTGTCCCAGCACCAGTTTTCCAGAGGTCATTCCTCTTAAGAATATTTCTGCCAAAATATTGCAAAACACCTGTTAAGTTTTTCTACTGATGGGATCCCAAAGGATATCCAAACCAATCGTGGTTCTGATTTTACAAGTAATCTCTTTTCCAAAATCCTAAAGAAGTTGAATATACATCACAGTTTAATCATCCACACATCATCCGGAATCTCAGGGAGTCTTTGAACAACGGCACCAAACCTTTGAAAGGACCTTGAGGAGGTTCTGTTTACAAAGGAGTCTTAACTGGGATGAGGGAATTAAATATTTGTTGTTTGCCATAAGTGAGTCACCCCAGGAATCACTTGGTATCTCGCCTTTTGAGATGGTCTATGGGAGATTATTAAGAGGGCCACTTTGCATTCATTAAAGATGAAAGGCTGAAACCTCCTACCTCTAACCAGACTGTAACTGTACAACAGTATTTGGATAAATGATAAGAAACCCTTTCCAAAGTCTGTAAAATAGCCAGTGAAAATCTATGTCAAGCTCAGCTCAAAATGAAAGACCTTCATGATTGAAAAGCCAAAATTAGAAAATTTAATACAGGGGATTTGGTGTTGGCATATTTTCCTATCTCTGGGTCACCCTTTACATCTAAATTCTTTGGTCCATATACAAGGTAATTAAAAATCTTAATAACAATACATATGTGATTTAAACTCCTGATAGAAGGAAAAAACTCAACCTATCCATGTGAATTTGCTCAAAAGTTATCATTCAAGGAACTCTTGAAACTGGTTATGAAGACAAAATTGTAAGTATTAATTCTAATAAGCTTCAGAGATCTGAAGTGAACCTGATTTTGTTTACTCTTGGCATTCGGTAGATAATTGTGCTGCTCTAAAAGACACAAAATATTCCTTTCAGCATCTTTCTTTTTATCAGTCACAGGAACTCCAAAACATTATTAACTATTTCTTGGACCTTTACAGGGAAAATCCAGGTCGATGCACAGTTCTCATCTACAATATAGATCTTCTACCAGGAGCTACTCCAATACAGCAGCACCATTATCCCATCAGCCCTGCCAAGAAACTACTACTGGGAGAAGTAAAAGACTATCTTCTGAGAGCTGGATTAGCTAAACCTAGCAAGTCACCGTGGGCATCTCCTTTTCTGTTGGTACCAAAGGAGGATGGCAGAATGCAATTATGTACATATTACCATGGCTAGATGACCTCACAGACTCAGTGGGCCAAGCTAAGTATATAACAAAAATAGATCTCCTCAAGGGGTACTATCAGGTAGAGTTTAGCAAAGCTTATATCTGCTTTTATAACCCCTTTTGGGTTATTTCAGTATGAGGTAATGCCCTTTGGCTTAACCAATGCACCATCCACATTTCAACGTATTACTAACTACACAATCCAAGGTTTAGAAGGGGTACATGCATATTTAGATAACATATTGGTAGTAGGAGATTCTTGTGAAGAGCATCTGCAGCATTTGACCATGGTCTTGGAAAGATTAAGGGAAGCAAAATTAAGAATCAATTTGAAAATGTCCATATTTGATCAGGCTACTGTTTCTTACTTGGGGCACATTGTGGGTGGAGGTAATGTCAGACCTAAAACTGCCAATCTCAATGCCTACTTGATTACCCAGAACCCAAGACAAGGAAATCTCTTAAAAGATTCTTAGGTATGGTTTCTTATTATAGGAAGTTCCACCGTAGTTTTGCATCCGTAGCTGCCCCTTTACATGATCTCACCAGTCCTAAGAAGAAATATGATTGGGACAAAAGATGTCAGGCAGCATTTGACCACTTAAAATGTATTTTAAGTAGTGAACCAATCCTAAAAAGCCCTAACTTTTCTAAACCCTTCTCTTTGCAAGTAGATGCTTGTGACAGGTGCTGGGAGCGTTGCTGCAGGAATCTGTGGATGGTATATTCCATCCAGTCAGCTTTACTTCTAGCAAATTCAAGCCTCATCAGCTCTCCTACAGTACAATAGAGAAGAAACTCCTAAGTTTGGTTCTTGCTCTCCAGAAATAAGAATGTTACTTACAGGGGAGCCTCTTTCATTCTAGTTTACACTGACCGCAACCCTTTGATCTTTTTGGAATGCACAAAGGACCATAATCAATGTTTGCTTCAGTGGCCTTTATACCTACAAAACTTCAATCTTCACATCAAGCATCTTAAGGGCAGCAACAGCATATTCGCTTATGCCTTATCACCTTCCACATTTTACTGTACAATTGCTATGTTTATATTTTGTCTGATATTTTCCCCTCTGTATACCAGTTTCTATTGCCCTTTCGAAGTAATTGCTCCTGTCTTTAAACTTCTTGTGTTTACTCTACCCAACCTATATTTCTTTGACCACTGTTTTCACCTCTATTGTCAGTCTCCTCTCAGCTAACCAGGACCTGGTATCAGGCAGGGAAGCAGTCTACCTACAGTCTGGTCCTGAATTATGTGTGTTCGAATTGTGCGATTCCCCTTTTATGCGGTCACTAGTTCTCAAAAATAGATTTTCTGTATCTGCAAATCCGTTCAAAGCTTGCAAGTCACACACTGCAAAACATATCAAATCTATTGTATTTTCAAGTATTTTAGATGTGGGGGGGGGTAGGGTTGCTGGTATCTAAGAGAAGGGGTGGGGGAATGCTTGGAGGGAAAAAATATTATTCCTCCAAGGGGGAATGCAAGAGAAAGATTTCATGCTCAGCCATTAGCTAAGACGGAAGGCTCTGCTTCATGCATTTGTGATGTCATAGCGCAGTGTGTATGAATGATCGGTATCATCATCATCGCCATACGTATTATTCAGATCTGTGAACTGTATTCAGATCATCCGCATCATGTATGCATCTGCCTAAAAGTCGAAGAGGAACACATATTTTCTGAAATTAACAAGTTTGCCCTTAAGTTAAAGATGAAAGAAGGAGCAACTTCCATTTTGGCAGCAGTCAACAATATGAAATGCTAAACATGAAGTAAGAATTTTTTTCTGGGTTTACTTGTTTTGACTAACTTTTGGCATTTGGTAATTTATTTTTTTCTAGTGTTGAAATATTTTGGTTTTGATGAAAAATGACTAGTGAAAGTGATTAACAGAGTAGCAGATGTTTGAGAGAGAGAGAGAGAGAGAGAGAGAGAGAGAGAGAGAGAGAGAGAGAGAGAGAGAGAGATTGAGAGAGAGAGATTAAGTTCGATCTAAACTTTTCAGGAAACTGTCATTTCATGTTGAATTTTGAATTTTTATCATTTTTTTTTTTAAGAAATTACAATTTCATATAAAATGCTGAATTTTCATCAGTTCTTTTTTTATCGTAGAATAAATTTATATGAAAACAATTACATAATGAAACTTAGACAGGCGCTCGTAACCAAGTCTGTTAGGCCTCACAGGAGTGAAGACATGCATGATCAGCCAGTACCTGAAACTGGTTCACAAAGCCTTCCTTCAGCTGTAGAACTCTTCACGGAGTTTGAAGGCTTTCTGGCTGAGGCTAGGTAGAGGAAATTCCATCCAAAAGGTTTTTTAAATGAAATTATTTATCATACAGTACACTTGCACCCAATGGTGGCATTATTTACGTGTGGGAGTTTTCAACATCCTGTGTGTAATTTTAAACCTTTTCAAGTTATTAAAACCTTTTTAATGTTTTATTTATCCAAAAGTACAATTTCATATTAGAAAAATTTACAGTATAGTACATAGAAAATACTGAAAATGGGTAGCATAAAAAATGTTTGACTGGGTAAGTTGCTGTTTGCCCTGGCCCTATTGGAATGATTCCCATAAGGTATGTATTTCAAAACATGTGAATCTCCAATTCTGCGAGGCCGTGGATTGACAAATTTCACGCACAATTGGGGACCGTCCTGTACTTTGGTAAGTCAATAGTCTAAGTGTAAGTTCTGTAATATAAGGGTTGAATAACAAAATGTATTTTGATTAAAGTTTTTCCAATCCATATAATAATTTACTTTTCTGATACATGGTTGTCAATTGTATTTGTTTTCTAAGTGCATTGTTTCTCTTGTGTGTAAATTTACGGTAAATAATTGTTTTACATAATAATATTTAAATTTTGCATTTTTGTATTATCATTCACTTACCTTTTGATATTCTTTTATTATTACAGTCTACTGAACCTAAGGGTATAAATTCACATTACATTAATCAACACAATGTCTCTTATATCTGTAACAATAGAAATGTGCCCTCTCTTGATTTATGTTACATACAATTTCCATATATAACAAAGAAATAAAAAACATCCCCAAGATTTTCCATTTTCCTGTGACATGGTGCAGTTATGTTGATGATATCTAAGTCCTCATACCTAAAGATTTGGATGTAAATAATATATTAACTCTCCTAAATGATGAAGTCCCTTTTATCAAATCTATACTTGAGTTAGAGAAAGATGATTGCTTAACTTTTTTTAACATTT
>NC_087218.1:34008461-34022220 GCF_015104395.2 Macrobrachium nipponense | reverse complement strand
ATTGTTACAGATATAAGAGACATTGTTTGATTAATGTAATGTGAATTTATACCCTTAGGTTCAGTAGACTGTAATAATAAAAGAATATCAAAAGGTAAGTGAATGATAATACAAAAATGCAAAATTTAAATATTATTATGTAAAACAATTATTTACCGTAAATTTACACACAAGAGAAACAATGCACTTAGAAAACAAATACAATTGACAACCATGTATCAGAAAAGTAAATTATTATATGGATTGGAAAAACTTTAATCAAAATACATTTTGTTATTCAACCCTTATATTACAGAACTTACACTTAGACTATTGACTTACCAAAGTACAGGACGGTCCCCAATTGTGCGTGAAATTTGTCAATCCACGGCCTCGCAGAATTGGAGATTCACATGTTTTGAAATACATACCTTATGGGAATCATTCCAATAGGGCCAGGGCAAACAGCAACTTACCCAGTCAAACATTTTTTATGCTACCCATTTTCAGTATTTTCTATGTACTATACTGTAAATTTTTCTAATATGAAATTGTACTTTTGGATAAATAAAACATTAAAAAGGTTTTAATAACTTGAAAAGGTTTAAAATTACACACAGGATGTTGAAAACTCCCACACGTAAATAATGCCACCATTGGGTGCAAGTGTACTGTATGATAAATAATTTCATTTTCATTTAAAAACCATAAAACCTTTTGGATGGAATTTCCTCTACCTAGCCTCAGCCAGAAAGCCTTCAAACTCGTCTATCTCATCCTCCGTGAAGAGTTCTACAGCTGAAGGAAGGCTTTGTGAACCAGTTTCAGGTACTGGCTGATCATGCATGTCTTCGCTCCTGTGAGGCCTAACAGAACTGGTTACGAGCGCCTGTCTAAGTTTCATTATGTAATTGTTTTCATATAGATTTATTCTACGATAAAAAAAAAAAAGAACTGATGAAAATTCAGCATTTTATATGAAATTGTAATTTCTTAAAAAAAAAAAAATGATAAAAATTCAAAATTCAACATGAAATGACAGTTTCCTGAAAAGTTTAGATCGAACAATTCTCTCTCTCTCTCTCTCTCTCTCTCTCTCTCTCTCTCTCTCTCTCTCTCTCTCTCTCTCTCTCTCAAAAATTCAAAATTTTATAAAATTACAATTTCTTAAAAGAAATGGTAATAATTCAAAATTCAACATGAAATGACAGTTTCTTGAAAAGTTTAGATCGAACTCTCTCTCTCTCTCTCTCTCTCTCTCTCTCTCTCTCTCTCTCTCTCTCTCTCTCTCTCTCTCTCTCTCTCAAACACATCTGCTACTCTGTTAATCACTTTCACTAGTCATTTTCATCAAAACCTATTTCAACACTAGAAAAAAATAAATTACCAAATGCCAAAAGTTAGTCAAAACAAGTAAACCCAGAAAAAAATTCTTACTTCATGTTTAGCATTTCATATTGTTGACTGCTGCCAAATGGAAGTTGCTCCTTCTTTCATCTTTAACTTAAGGGCAAACTGTTAATTTCAGAAAAATATGTGTTCCTCTTCGACTTTTTAGGCAGATGCATACATGATGCGGATGATCTGAATACAGTTCACAGATCTGAATAATACGTATGGCGATGATGATGATACCGATCATTCATACACACTGCGCTATGACATCACAAATGCATGAAGCAGAGCCTTCCGTCTTAGCTAATGGCTGAGCATGAAATCTTTCTCTTGCATTCCCCCTTGGAGGAATAATATTTTTTCCCTCAAGCATTCCCCCCACCCCTTCTCTTAGATACCAGCAACCCCCCCCCCCCACCCCCCCCCCCCCCCCCCCCCCCCCCCCCCCCCCCCCCCCCACCCCCCCCCCCCCCCCCCCCCCCCCACTAAAATACTTGAAAATACAATAGATTTGATATGTTTTGCAGTGTGTGACTTGCAAGCTTTGAATGGATTTGCAGATACAGAAAAATCTATTTTGAGACTAGTGACCGCATAAAAGGGGAATCGCACAATTCGAACACACATAATTCAGGACAGACTGTAGGTAGACTGCTTCCCTGCCTGATCCAGGTCCTGGTTAGCTGAGAGGAGAACTGACAATAGAGGTTGAAACAGTGGTCAAAGAAATATAGGTTGGTAGAGTAAACACAAGGAGTTTAAAGACAGGAGCAATTACTTCGAAAGGGCAATAGAAACTGGTATACAGAGGGGAAAATATCAGACAAAATATAAACATAGCAATTGTACAGTAAAATGTGGAAGGTGATAAGGCATAAGCGAATATGCTGTTGCTGCCCTTAAGTAAATGCTTGTGATGTGCAAGATTGAAGTTTTGTAGGTATAAAGGCCACTGAAGCAAACATTGATTATGGTCCTTTGTGCATTCCAAAAAGATCAAAGGGTTGTGGTCAGTGTAAACTAGAATGAAAGAGGCTCCCCTGTAAGTAACATTCTTATTTCTGGAGAGCAAGAACCAAACTTAGGAGTTTCTTCTCTATTGTACTGTAGGAGAGCTGATGAGGCTTGAATTTGCTAGAAGTAAAGCTGACTGGATGGAATATACCATCCACAGATTCCTGCAGCAACGCTCCCAGCACCTGTCACAAGCATCTACTTGCAAAGAGAAGGGTTTAGAAAAGTTAGGGCTTTTTAGGATTGGTTCACTACTTAAAATACATTTTAAGTGGTCAAATGCTGCCTGACATCTTTTGTCCCAATCATATTTCTTCTTAGGACTGTGAGATCATGTAAAGGGGCAGCTACGGATGCAAAACTACGGTGGAACTTCCTATAATAAGAAACCATACCTAAGAATCTTTTAAGAGATTTCCTTGTCTTGGGTTCTGGGTAATCAAGTAGGCATTGAGATTGGCAGTTTTAGGTCTGACATTACCTCCACCCACAATGTGCCCCAAGTAAGAAAACAGTAGCCTGATCAAATATGGACATTTTCAAATTGATTCTTAATTTTGCTTCCCTTAATCTTTCCAAGACCATGGTCAAATGCTGCAGATGCTCTTCACAAGAATCTCCTACTACCAATATGTTATCTAAATATGCATGTACCCCTTCTAAACCTTGGATTGTGTAGTTAGTAATACGTTGAAATGTGGATGGTGCATTGGTTAAGCCAAAGGGCATTACCTCATACTGAAATAACCCAAAAGGGGTTATAAAAGCAGATATAAGCTTTGCTAAACTCTACCTGATAGTACCCCTTGAGGAGATCTATTTTTGTTATATACTTAGCTTGGCCCACTGAGTCTGTGAGGTCATCTAGCCATGGTAATATGTACATAATTGCATTCTGCCATCCTCCTTTGGTACCAACAGAAAAGGAGATGCCCACGGTGACTTGCTAGGTTTAGCTAATCCAGCTCTCAGAAGATAGTCTTTTACTTCTCCCAGTAGTAGTTTCTTGGCAGGGCTGATGGGATAATGGTGCTGCTGTATTGGAGTAGCTCCTGGTAGAAGATCTATATTGTAGATGAGAACTGTTGCATCGACCTGGATTTTTTTTCCCTGTAAAGGTCCAAGAAATAGTTATAATGTTTTGGAGTTCCTGTGACTGATAAAAGAAAGATGCTGAAAGGATATTTTGTGTCCTTTTAGAGCAGCACAATTATCTACCGAATGCCAAGAGTAAACAAAATCAGGTTCACTTCAGATCTCTGAAGCTTATTAGAATTACCGTATATACTCGCATATTATGCGACTTTTGAAACCTAATTTTGAAGGTAATTTTAAAGGGGTCGCATCATACACGCGGTATAAAATTAGCGTACTGTCTATGCTTTCCCAAATCGGCAGATTGCGATAGTTACTACCGGAGGAAAACAGTAGATCTTTTAAAAAGTTATGCTTTACTTGTACTTCACTATATCCAATAATATTGTATGCATTCTCATATTACTATTGTATTTTAAAATACAAAAGAGCGATCGTGCGCGCCATTTGCATTATTTTGGTTTATACAGCATGTTTAACTGTTCTAGACTAACCATCTATAATTTCCAAATCAGTTGTTAAGGCACAATACCGAAGGAATTTTTACTTTTTGTTTTACTCGGTAAAAGAAACATTTGTTACTTGAACTATTATTTTATGTTTTAGGATACGCAGTTAAGTGAAAATTTATTAAAGTAAAAAAAAATGCATAAAAATTAATAAATTAAAATCCTCCCAAGTCACTCTCCGTGTCCGTACCATCAAATACTGCTCTGAATTCTTCGCCATGAACGCAGTCATATTCGTCATCTTCCAGTTCTTTGATCATTTCATATATAGTCTTGTACTGTGGCGAGCTCTCTGGCGTGGCTTTTAAAGATCTGCCCTTATGCTAAACAACAACTGCCCGTGTTTGACAGACCTTTGAATGTCCTTGAGACAAACCCCGAGGCTATAATTATAAGATTATAAGGAGTTTTCATTCCCAAGGTACTTTAATCTCCCTATTCGGCCCCCGTATCTGCTCTCTCTCTCTCTCTCTCTCTTCTCTCTCTCTCTCTCTCTATCTCTCCTCTCTCTCTCTCTCTCATCTCTCCATCTCTCTCTCTCTCTCCTAAACCTCAGCTGTCCGAGCGAGAGCTTTTTTTATGGGACAACATAGGCCCGCATTTCGCATTTTCCATACCTAATTATTTTTGTATACGATTGCCCTTTCTCGGCTGTGAAGTTGATGTCTATCCATGGCTGTGAGATGACCAGGAATAACTTGTAGTCGGTGTCAAAGTCACTCCACACTTCAGTCAGGCCAAAAACTTTGCATTCAAGCAATATTCAGTTCATTGTTTTCCTATCTATTATTTTGTCTCAGAGAGAGAGAGAGAGAGAATCTGTTTGTATACGATTGTTTATTTTCTTCTCTCGCATCGTCAACTTACTCTGTTAGCTTTATTTCATATTTCCTTGCTCACCATTATTTTCTATACCTACGATATTAAGAAATCAAGATATGTGTAGAAGGGAGAACTGCCTCCAGACTGTACAGTCATATGGATTTAAACGCACGCGGAACTGGTTGAAATATTCGCAACAGCACCAAGATGAGATGCCATGGTGATAGAAAATCTGACTCCGTTTCTTGTTATTGCATAAAAAAAACTTTATCAATCGTGAACTTACGTAATTTATTTAGAATTCTGCGTAACGGAAAAGATAATATTTGATATCTGTAATGGGAAAAATGGTTTTATCTCTGTTGTTGTTATAAATTTGGCAGATATGCGATCAAACACGTGGGAGGACCAAAACAGCCCAGCCAGAGAGCTCGGCTCATTTTGTAAATACTATTGTTTGGCGTATTATAGGCTTACCCGATTCGTTTGGGTGTGCGCTGCAGCTGCTGCTACTGCTACTCAAATAATCGCATTTTTCTTACTAATCCCAAGAGTTGACCATGGAAAATCCAAGATAATAAAATAATTGACATATGCCAAGCCTTGGAGTCCTAAATATTTACTTTGTCTGTCTATCAGGAAAAGATACTGATAAATTGAATTGACGGTATCTTTTTCTGAGAGAGAGAGAGGAGAGAGAGAGAGAGAGAGAGAGAGAGAGAGAGAGAGAGAGAGAGAGAGAGAGTATAATGCAGTGTGTTCATGCTTGTTAAAAATGTGCAGTACGGGTAATTCATATCTGGAAGAAAGAAAAATGTGAATTTTGTTGCTGTCATCGCATGGACTAAAATTGTACAAAGAGCAGGGAAACAAATCTTGACATTCCTCGAGAAGATTAGATAGATGAAACCCAAGCCATCTAGGATGAACTCTCTCTCTCCCCTCTCAACTATACTGTAAGTGTTAACTTGAGTCTCTGAAACCAATAGGTATTAGGTCAAGCGCAACTGTGTGTGTGTGTGTGTGTGTGTGTGTGTGTGTATGTGTATGGGCATACTGTTAAAAAATGTGCTGTACCTACAGGTAATAAATACCTACATCTTGAAAGATAAAACAAACAAACAAATTTTGTTTTGTTAGTTCGTTCGTCCCGGGGATATAAAGAGTGTGACCAGCGGACAGAAAGATTAACATTTTTCCAGAGATTAAAGAGCTGAATTTTTTTTTTGAAGCTATGTCAACCGCGTTAGTAAATAGGTATCATCTTTTAAAGAATTTTTTTTCTTTTCTTTTTGCGGAAGAATCTTCAAACCATTTTGCATTCAAAGTAATGAGAAGGAATCATTCTATTCTTCATGTAATCAGTAAAATACTTACACTAATAAAAACTAAAACTACGTATTGTATGCAAAACACACATCATCGTTAGCTTCGCGTGTGTAAACGATCATTCTAAGAAATTCACTGAGTAGTATAACTAACACCTGATTGGTTGGTTGGTAGCCATGGTGATCTGTTATCCAATGACTGCCCTCTGCTTCTGTTCTATTTATAGACATGCCGTGGATGGCTCTAGTTTTGAACGTTACCATGTTCGTGATTTTCTGACTGCTGACGGCAAAAATTACTCAATAATTTTCTTTATATAATTATTTCTTCGTGAAAACAATAATATAATATGATCATTTTAACTTTAAGGTGTAGTGGTATGAAAAATACCAGTGTGTCGTAGCGATGCGTCATCAATATAGTGGTATGAAAATACCACATGGTGTTGTAGCGATACATAATCACGAAGTACAAATCCTTTTCCCGGACCATCCTCAAAATTTTACGACTCTTCAACTTCAAGATCGATATGGTGAAATATATTATATAGTCATACTTATTGTTAAAATTCACAAGTTGAACTGCAAAACATTATTATATTTTGATTGTCATGTACATATATTTTTTTGCGTTTTACGGAATGTTTGTTTGAAAATAATAGCTCTTATGTGAACATATGGTATTAATTGTCCCACTATTTTGTTATAGGTGATCTTAGTTATCTCACATTCATTTAACAGTATTATATTAATATTTATTTAAATAAACTGTAATTAATAAATAACAATAATGAAAAACATAAAGGGAAAAATTTTTTTTTGCTGCAGTAGTGATGTTTGTTTGATTATGCATCTGACCTCACATTTCCGAAATCTGAAAAATTCCAAAAACCGAAACATCGGAATGTGTGTGTACTGCACATTTTTTTTTTAAACACACACACAATGTCTACACATTTACTGATACCCGTGGGTGAAAGACTCAAATTACAGTATTTATTCCTAAGAGAGAGAGAGAGAGAGAGAGAGAGAGAGAGAGAGAGAGAGAGAGAGAATGATTTAAGACTCCAAGGCGTGTTATTTTTACAATTATTTTATTATCTTAGATTCTTTTTTAATCTTGAGGTTTTATATTCAATTCTCGAGATTAGTAAGAAAATTACCGTAACTTGACTAGCAGCAGCACACATCTGAATGACTCGGTTCCATTAGCATGCTAAACCACCAACTTATGAACTGACGTTCTTGGAAAAGGAACTCGCATGATACATGATGAATACAAGACAAAACCACTGTTTGGTTTATTGTGAAATTTGGGGGGGTCGCATGATATGCGAGATCGCACGTTACTCGAGTATATACGGTAATACTTACAATTTTGTCTTCATAACCAGTTTCAAGAGTTCCTTGAATGATAACTTTTGAGCAAATTCACATGGATAGGTTGAGTTTTTTCCTTCTATCAGGAGTTTAAATCACATATGTATTGTTATTAAGATTTTTAATTACCTTGTATATGGACCAAAGAATTTAGATGTAAAGGGTGACCCAGAGATAGGAAAATATGCCAACACCAAATCCCCTGTATTAAATTTTCTAATTTTGGCTTTTCAATCATGAAGGTCTTTCATTTTGAGCTGAGCTTGACATAGATTTTCACTGGCTATTTTACAGACTTTGGAAAGGGTTTCTTATCATTTATCCAAATACTGTTGTACAGTTACAGTCTGGTTAGAGGTAGGAGGTTTCAGCCTTTCATCTTTAATGAATGCAAAGTGGCCCTCTTAATAATCTCCCATAGACCATCTCAAAAGGCGAGATACCAAGTGATTCCTGGGGTGACTCACTTATGGCAAACAACAAATATTTAATTCCCTCATCCCAGTTAAGACTCCTTTGTAAACAGAACCTCCTCAAGGTCCTTTCAAAGGTTTGGTGCCGTTGTTCAAAGACTCCCTGAGATTCCGGATGATGTGTGGATGATTAAACTGTGATGTATATTCAACTTCTTTAGGATTTTGGAAAAGAGATTACTTGTAAAATCAGAACCACGATTGGTTTGGATATCCTTTGGGATCCCATCAGTAGAAAAACTTAACAGGTGTTTTGCAATATTTTTGGCAGAAATATTCTTAAGAGGAATGACCTCTGGAAAACTGGTGCTGGGACACATTAGGGCTAATAAATATTGGTTACCATCTTTTGTCTTGGGTACGGGTCCAACACAGTCTATTTCTAATTTTTCAAAGTGCTCGTGTAGAACTAATACAGGCTGTAAAGGGGCTTTAGGAATTGCTTGGTTAGCTTTGCCAGCTGTTTGGCATACATGACATGTCTTTATGAAATCTCTTACATTCTTCCTTACATTAGGCCAATAGAAATTATCAAGTATTTTTTAATAAGTTTTATAGTTTCCCAAATAACCACCTGGACCATCATCATGTGCAATTTCCATTATACGAGTATGTACTGAAGTATGGACAACAATTTGGTGTTTTTCACTCCATGTGTCAAGATTTGAATGCTTAGGAGGAGGGTAAAAATGTAATAAGGTATCATTATTATGATAAAAAGGAGGAGATTTATTCAAAAGTTTCATCAACAGACTTATCATGCAACCAAAATAAAGATTTATCAGACCTCTGAGAAGCTATAAGTTTATCTCTAGACATATCTCTAGACATTACCATAATTTAAAGATCTCTATCTACTTCAACTTCAGGGACATTTATGTTTTTTCCAGCTTGGGACGGAATAATTATATATATTGGGGCTTGGTCAGTATTTACTTTCCTATTGTTCATGTCACTCATTAAGGTTTGGTCAGTATCTACTCTTCTCAAATCATTCTTTATCCGTCATTCGGTTGGGATACCAGACATCAAATTTGAATGATTAGTCATTTCTCTGGCAACCCCTTCTACTGGCAATTCTCTATCACTCACCCCTATTTTAACTTCCTTTTATAAGCAGACAATCAAGGTAGATATTGGCAAGGAATTGATGATACGTGTTCCAATTAGATCTTTCACAAAAACCTTCTCACCAGTTAGATTCCTTTTAACATTAGGTAAAGCCTCACTATACAACAAAGTCAAAGCAGCTCCAGTGTCTCGTAATATAATGACCTTATACATTTGTTCTTCCTCCCCAAGGCTATTAACCCTTCAGACTTGGTCATCAAACACATCAGATACATTTGCACTTAAGTGCAAAATAGGTTTACTCTGGGAGGTTGGAAAACTTACATTGGGTTGTATAAAAGAATTGCAGAATTTATCTCATCCTTTACATTTAGGTTCTTTACAATTATGAATTGTGCGTCCCTCTCTCTTAGTACATTTACCGTATTTGACGGCATATAAGACGCACCCTGATTTCAGCAAGTCAGATTCAGGAAAAAAGTTTTTACTGTATTTAAGCATACATTGTTGAAAACAGTCTAGCTGTATACCAACAAGCAAAAGAACCGGTAGCTGTATAAAAGCAGTTTGGCAGTACAGGCAAGCAAGAAGCATACACAAGACATCTCAATAGCAGGAAATAATAATAATGAAATTAATTGAAAAAGAAACCCACAAAATCACTGTGTAACTTGTTTACTTCTAAGTATTTACATTTAATTTTACTCCACTCTCAAGTACTTTCAGGCCCTATCTGTGGCCCATTTTCAAGAGATGTTTGGGTTGTCAGCCAGCGGTCTTCTGGAGCTGCTTCTTGTTGAGCTGTCCATTGTATGTGATGGCTGTTCTGGTTTCCTTGAGAGTTGCTAATTCCCTCTTGTTGCTCTGATATCCTGAGCTGATGGTCAATTGGATTAACCCTTGTGGTAAGGGAGTGGGTCACCAAAAAGTCTGTTAGGCAGAAAACCTAATCTCCAGGTCAGCAGGGTCAATCTTAGCTGCTTTTAATATCAAAGCTCGCCTTATGGGATCTTCTGAGGTAAAACCTTTGTTTCCTTCTATTACTTGAATCTCTCTGATGAGTGCTTCTTCTACTACCCTCCTGTGACTAATTTTTAAATATGTAACTGACCTGGCAGTTATATACATAGCTATATTCTCTGACGTCATGACGTCACGACAGACTTTTCAAAACTCGCGGCAATTGCCGACCGTCGGTCAGGTGATCGTTACCTGTACGCCCTCTAGATAGTTACCTGGAAACCTCGATTTTCTCTGTCGCCCGAGCCGACAACACTGTTGTTGTTGGTTCCTCGATAGGTCTTTCGTACTCGCTAGAGTATTTCATCGTTTGGTGAAGTATTTTGTTGGCTTTCGCTGTTGTTGACTTAGTTTGATTTTGGATTTGTTTTTGGATTTCTCCATTAACAATGTCGGACTCGGGAATTGTTTATCGAGTCTGCAGTAAAGGGGGGTGTAGGGTTAGAATTCCCAAAGCTTCTCTTGATCCCCACACACTTTGTGTGAATTGTAGGGATAGAATTTGCACTTTTGAGGATAGATGTGATGACTGCTTGATTTTGGATGATAAGGAGTGGAAGGAGTTGGACAGGTATGTCCGTAAGCTCGAGAGAGAGAGGATTAGAAGAACTAAGAGTTCCCTTTCCCGTTCATCTACGAGTCAGGAAGTGGCAGATAACCCCATAGTTCCTTCCCCTGCTCCTTTTCAATGTCATTTAGTAGAGGTATCAGCTCCCGAACCTGTCTCCAAGTCGGGGGCTAAGGATTCAACCTTTACAGGTATTCAAGCAGTTCTTGGAAAAATGGGACAACAGATTGCCTCTCTTACTGAGCAGGGCAATCGCACCTGGACTGTTGTAAGTGCCCTGAGTGCAGGTACTAAAGTCAGTGTAAGTGAAAAGTTAAGTGTTAGTGCCAGTGTAGTGGAGGGTGCGTCCGATCGGTCCTGTCGCGCTCCTAGACCCAGACCTCTTACAAGCTCCCGGACCCATCGGAGACGTAAAGTCGAAAGTCTAAGGGTGGCGAGAGACTCTAGTATCCGGTCGGGCGTGCCCTCAAGCAAACCTGTGGACGCTTCCCAGGTTGCTTCAGACAGCCGTAGAAAAGGCTTGTCGAGTGTTTTTGGCTCGTCATCCGATGACGTCTCCCCGCGTCGAGGATGGCGAGACACTACGTCTTCTCGTCCTCTCAAGAGGAAGTTACCTCGTGATAGTGAGGTCTCGTCAGATGAGCAACTGCCGGGCTGCAGTCACTGGAGTTCTCCGGAGAGGTTTTCGTCATCGGAAGCCTCGCCAGCTAAACAGGAGCAAGGCAGCTCTTTTCGATGGAACGTCCTTTTTCCCTCCCGCCCTCACTTGGGAGGAATTACCAAGGAAGCTTCCTACCGCGAGCATCCTCAGGAAGCCTTAGATAGATCGGCTCCTCCGGCTGCGGTTTGGTGCTGGCGAATCTGACGAGTTACCTTTGCCCTCGAGGGGCAATGAAACCAAGGATATGCTGCAAGGCATGCAACAGCAGCTGTCAGCCCTAATGGAAAAGCTGCAAGAACCGAAGCGTCAGCCTGCCGCCCCAGGATTTATGAAGACTTCGTGAAGCGTCAGCGCCAAGAGAGTACAGACAAGCATGACGCTTCCGATACACTCGGGAACGCTGACGGCTTCCCGAGCGTGACGCCTCAGAGCGCGTAGGTAAGGGTGCAAAGGAGCGTGACGCCACAGCCTGCACCGCTGTGAGAGAGATGTATGTGACGCCAACGCTCGTAAGCATGACGCCCCTAGGTGGATCATGGTGTCAAGGAGCGCTCGAGACCAGAGGAGAAGCAGATGACGTTCCGCTTTGTCTTGACTACTTCATCTGATGTGGAACGGGACAGAGAGAGACCTTCGGAGATGTTGGAAGTAGTTTTTCTGAAGAGGATTACGAAAGAGCAAGTTCCTCCTTCTGACTATAAGACCCTTATGCTTCTGTTTCAAGAGCTTTTTGAAACAGATTTCAAGCCCGCAGCACCTCGTTCTCCCCTGTCTCAGTTCCTTTGTGAAAGGACGCAGAATAAGACTGCTTTTATGAAGATGGTCCTTTCCATTTCAGCCAAGAAAGCTCTCGCGAGGGGATGAAAGACTGGAGAGAGACAAAAAGGAGCGAGGCAAAACTACTTTCGTTTTTCCTCCTCAAGATTGGCCTCAAAATCTAGTGTTTGGTACGAGACTGGGGAAGTCCTGGGCCTGGGAGTACTTGCCTCCTCTCAGGCAGACTTCTCCAGTATCGTCGATGCCAATCGTAGGCACGCCTTAACAGCTGCGAAGGTGATGTGGTCGATGCAAGAGTTCGATCATTTACTGAAGGGCGTGTTAAGAGTTTTTGAGGTCCTGAACTTTCTCGATTGGTCTCTGAGTGCTCTCGCCAAGAAAGTGGAAGAAAAGGACTCACCGGACATACCAAATCTTCTGAGTGTGATGTCTTGTATGGACAAGGCGTTACGGGATGGAACGAATGAAGTGGCAGCGATTTTCACGGCAGGGATCGTGAAGAAAAGGTCCCTCCTCTGCTCCTTTACAGCTAAAGGGGTTACGCAGGTACAGAGGGCAGAGCTTTTGTTTACCCCCTTTGTGAAGTTTCTTTTTCCGCAAGAGATTATAAGAGATATTGCCACTTCACTGACACAGAAGACAACACAGGACCTAATATCGAAGGCAGCCAGTGGGGTTTTGCCTTCTTCGTTTGCGGCCAAGAGAGCAAGAGAGGAGAAGCAGCTGCAACAGTTTTTTCGAGGAAAACAGCCCCTAGGTACGTTGGGAACTACTCGAAAGCCATCCAGGAAAGGCGCAAGCTCCCATTCCAAAAGAAAGGCCATGATCAGACAGTCCTCCAGACACAAATAGAGCCAGGCTTTCTTTGTTTTGGGAAGCTTGGAGAGACAGAGGGGCAGACAACTGGACCCTTCAAATACTCAGGGAGTGCTACAAGATCCCGTTTTACACCAAACCTCCCATAGTTTTAGATCCCCTCGACTAAACAGTGAATTACAAGGACAGCAACAAGAGATTCGCATTTAAAGAACAAGTAGAGCTTATGCTCTTAAAAAAGGCGATAGAACCTGTTTCACCCCGAGAGAATCCGGGGTTCTACAATCGACTGTTCTTGGTACCCAAGAGCTTGGGAGGATGGAGACCCGTTCTGGACGTCAGTGCCCTAAACGCCTTCGTCGTGAAGATGAAATTCACGATGGAGACAACGCAATCAGTGCTATCGGTGTTAAGACCGGGGGATTGGATGGTCTCATTAGACCTGCAAGACGCTTATTTTCATGTCCCCATCCACCCGAGCTCTCAGAAGTACCTCAGGTTCTTATTTGAAGGAAGAGTATTCCAGTTCAGGGCTCTTTGCTTCGGGCTCAGCACGGCGCCACAAATATTCACGGCTATTATGGCGAATGTAGCCAAATGGCTGCAGTAGGGGGAATCCGCATTTCACTTTACCTAGACGATTGGCTTCTCAGAGCCAGCTCCAAGAAACAGTGTCTGGAGGACATGGAAATAACCTTGAACCTAGTACAGGAACTAGGGTTAGTGGTGGACATGGAAAAGTCTCACTTGGAGCCTTCTCGTTCGATCATTTATTTGGGAGTTCTGATGAACTCTCAGGATTTTTGGGCTTCTCCCTCCCAGGAGAGACAAGACCGATGCCTGAAGCGGTT
>NC_087218.1:33956633-34002961 GCF_015104395.2 Macrobrachium nipponense | reverse complement strand
CTGACCCTCCTCCAAAGGTGTCAATCAGCTATGTATATAAACTGCCAGGTCAGTTACATATTTAAAAATGATATTTTTATTTTAAGATAAATTTTTAAATATACTTACCTGGCAGTTATATACAATTAGAAACCCACCCACCTCCCCTCAGGAGACTAGAGGGCGAGAAAATCTGAGGTTTCCAGGTAACTATCTAGAGTGCGCACAGGTAACGATCACCTGACCGACGGTCGGCGATTGCCGCGAGTTTTGAAAAGTCTGTCGTGATGTCATGACGTCAGAGAATATAGCTATGCATATAACTGCCAGGTAAGTATATTTAAAAATTTATCTTAAAATAAAAATATCATTTTATTGCTTTTGTATATAAGCCTACTGTTTTTGAAATCCATCCAATGGTCATTTTCCCAACAATGCCTAGCTATAGCACTCCCCTGAGAGTTAAGCTGTGCTGCCCTTCTATGTTCTTGGATTCTAGTCCTTATTCCCCCACATATTTTTCTCCACAATTGTTGCAATTTATGTATACCCCCACTACATAATCTGTATTACTGTCTTCTTCTTCCAATTTATTTTTACATACTTTGTTTTTTACGGTATTATCAAAGGTATGTACAAGTTTATATTTACTTTTGTAAATATAAACATAATTTGATATTTCCACGATTGAGCAATCACAATATAAAGTAGCACAATTTGCACGGGAAAGAAGACTTCAAAGTCGCCTCCGTTTTTGTTCTGGCACAAGCAAACATACTTTCAAAACACCTCTTAATGAGTTTGGAAGTGCAATCCTTTGAGCAAAATGGCAAATTGTGTAGAACGGAATGATATGCCCATATTCTTTCAGCGGCTGCCAATTTTTTTTTTTTTCCCCCTCCAGATCTGTCTCTCCCTTCAGATCTGTCCCTCTGTAGGAATGTGGTCGTCGACTTGCTAGATGAGGCAGATGCATCAGCACACTTATGTCTATCTGTCTTTATGTGATGTTCAATATCATATTTTCCACCATTCACTATTGAAAAAGGTGATGTAGTACACTTTATGCATTTGACATCACTTTCACTTGTTATTTTCTTAATGAAAGGATATTCTTTTTTCTAAGTTTTTGTTGAAAGTAGCTCTCCTTTTGGTTGACATGATTACCATAATATACGTACTACATTGTATGTCAAGGGCTGGTTGCGTACTAGCCGGGGCAATACATTATCAACATAGACATGGACAATTGTAGGATCGGTTGTTCACTGTATCATACATGTACAGAATGCAAATTAGTACCCTTCTATTGTTTTAAAGAAAACGGAGTATCATGCGGTGTATAAGTCAGTGTGGGAAACCATACAGATTTGGTAAAAGAAAACAAAAATCAGCAATTTGTAAAACTCAATACATATGCAATGGCAAGGGGGTAAGACAAATGTGGGACATAAGGCTGAAAGGGTGACATCAGGGCATCCCCCCCAAGACTGCAATTTTTTGGGGGATAAAGAGTCAAAATGAGGGACTGGGACGTATGGTCAACCTAATCAGGTAAGGAACAACAAGCAATATTACAATGCTAGCATTTTTCGTTCTCAATTCATTACCTTTCATAATGTGTTGGAGTAGATGTGGTCATGCATCCCACCTCCTATATGTGTTGGAATCAGCTATGTAATTACTTGGTGAGTTACCTATTTGTATAATAAATCAGGATTTATATATACTTACCAAGTAATTACATGATCAGAGCCTGCTCTCCTCTCCTCACATGAACCTAGGACATAGGACATAAACAAATTAAAGCCATTTTTGCTAGTTCGTCTCTTTCTCTGAAAGTTGACTTGGTTAGTCACCTAGCCACCAGAAAATAGCATGACTTGTGAATTTTAAAAACCTAGCTGCTGAAAGTAGAAACTTTTAGCTATGTCATTACTTGGCAAGGATATATAAAGCCTAATTTTATTATAAAAATATTATTTTTATGATAAAATAAGGTTTTACTTTATTCTTACCAAGCAATTACATAATCGGAGCCCTCCCTCCTCCCCACAGATGGATGTCACGTGTCAAACGAATTGGAGATGTGCTGTACCTGGTGGTTTCGGAAGTGGATGGTTCTCTGTCACCCACACAAGCGATGGCAGGACCACCATGAAATTTGAATTTTAATAGGAAGCTTACATCTATGTAATTTCCTGCTAATTATAAAATGAAACCTTATTTTATCATGAATATAACATTTTTTAATGCAGGGCTGCACGAAAGGACCACACAACCCCAACAAACCTGTCGAACCAGAGAAGCCTAAAGTAGATCCTTCCACTCGAGATGAAGTCATTACAGTCGAGGCCAAGTTGCCCACCATGCTTCCCAGACCGTCTTACGACACTCCCATGAAAAGGCTCCAGGTCACCATTGCTCCATCTTTAAAACAGGTAAGTAAAGTCTTTAAAGCAGGTAGAAAAAGTTTTCCTTTGTGAGATGTGACCACAAAGACATTTTGTTGTACCTTCAGGTACAGGCAGTCCCCGGGTTATGACGGGGGTTACATTGTAAGCCAGACCATCATCAAAAATCCTAAGAAAACCTTACTTTTAATGCTTTGGGTGCATTAAAAACTATGTAAACTGCATTCTGATTGCATTTTTCATCAAAAAACCTTCAAATATTGATTATTTTGCATTCTTGGAATCATATTTCTTCTGCCATGTCATTGTTGTAAGCGCCGTAACCCTGGAACATACGTCATAAACCTGGAAATAATTTCTGATAAATATAATTGAAAAGCGTTATGACCTCGGAACGTCATATGCCGAACCCAGGGACTGCCTGTAGTCACTTGCAAGGCCAGGTTAGGTATGAAAATTTGTAGCACTTTTATTTTCCACTACACAGGCCTCCTAGTGCTCCTACTTTTCAAACTTTTCCTACTTTTTCAGACCCCTTCCTACTTAGTCCTACTTTTCTTACTTTTATGCAGAAACTCCTACTAAAAAGTTTGAAAAGATTAAAAAAAACACTTGTTTATAACCGAATAGATATAAGAAGACAGAAGTATGTTGAATAAGTGCGGAAATGTGTATGGTTATTGATTTGTTGATTAACTACATTACGTATTAGTGATTATGTTTTTGGTGTATATATATATAGGCTGCCATCTGGTGTTATTATATGGTGATTCTATTTTTGTAACTATTGATATTTAATCTGATTAATTATACCTTCTTGTTTGCATATTGGTTTAGTATTATTGACTGCTAGTCAGAGGCTTATTTCACTGAAAATTTACAGTGGATAATGTTGCGTAATTGAATCAAATAAATTCATAAAAATGGGTGAAACCAAATGCAAGGGCCTAGTAACTTTAGTTTCATAATTACATAGTTGTAAAATAGAACCAGCTAGAAAAATACATTTTGTTGCTAGGTTGGTTGGGGTGGGCCTTGGTGGGGTTTCCCCCCTTTAAAATGAAAAGTTTTATTTAATACGATAGAGCAAACAACACCTGCTTACTTGTACTGATTGATTATTCTTTGATAATGAATTTTGAATGTTAATGTATATGTACATGTATGCGCGTAAATGCTTAAAATGTCGTGTTTGAAATATCACAATATATCCATGTGGCACTCTAACTTCTTTAAGATTATAACTCCTTTTTTCCTTGGTCAGCCCTTTTTTTTTTTTTTTAAGGGCTGCTAGGAGGCCTGACTACAGAATGTTCGACTTACATGGTGTAGTTTTAATTTGATAGTTGTTTAGAAGGATTTGTTGTTGAACTTTGAAACTAATCTGCTTTCATGTACCTTTGTCCATTAAAAATTTAGTTTAATGTATTCTTATATTCATTTTAGCATTCAGCATAATTCTTTAGTCAAAATTAACTTTAATGGGTGTACTCATTTCAGCTCATGACTCCAAGAAATTATGCATTATTTGTTTACTTATTTTTAAATTGAACTTTACCCCTCCATTATACAGCACATATAGCAGAAGTAAAAGCTATATAATGGAGAGGTAAGTATTTAAAAAATAAATCCTAAGTATTTATATTTTTGCATTATGGTAAGAGTTGCTTTTGGGTTAGAGCATTTTATGTCATATTTTAGGGACAGAAAGAGATTGTACGTAGTATTACAATCATGATTATTTCAAAACCTGCAAAAATCTCAATCTCCACATGCCTGAATGTTAAGCAGTCTGGTTTCAGAGAAAAATTATTCAGTGAAGAGCCCAGATTATTTAGGGAAGCGTTAGTACTCAAAATTATAAATTAATGATAGTACGAGAGTACAGTGCCCCCCCTGCCCCCTTTTTTTATGTTTCACATTTGCGCTGTCCACTTTGCTGCAGAATTTTGTGGAACACATTAATTCCCTTTTCCATGGAGGACTTAAATTAATTTGTGGGAACTTTCATTAATGTGCAGATTTTTTTATGGACCATATCTCTAAAATTATTACTCATTCTATTTTTTTCAGAGAGCAACAACATTTATTCACTAATTACTATATTATTTCAAATTGTGATTAAATAATGATTTTTATGATAAAAATGATTTACATCATACTTGCAATGTAATTATGTGTCTATTAAGCTCATTCCAGGTTGTGCAGAACAATATATTGCTGTAAGGATTTTTGATGATTTTTGTATATTTAAAATATTAAAAAATAATTAGCAAATAGTTTAGATATTGTACATGCTTTAATATAAAAACTTTACAATAATATGATTTCAAATACATCTTACATTACCCTGAGAGAGAGAGAGAGAGAGAGAGAGAGAGAGAGAGAGAGAGAGAGAGAGAGAGAGAGAGAGAGAGAGAGAGAGAGACTAATTATGCTCAGTCCAGAGCCCAACCTGGAATGAGCTTAATAGATACATAACTACATTATGAGTACAATATGCTGTATCATCCCAGATATTTTAGTAATATAATTTTAAATACATTTTACACCTATTATGCTCATTCCAGGGGCTAACCTGGAATGAGCTTAGTAAAACATTATTAAGTTATAAGTGCACTGTAAATAATTTTTATCATAAAGATCTGTATATAGTCAGAAACACAATGAAAAAATACAGTAATTAGTGAATAAAGCGTTGCTATACAAAAAAAGGTGAATTAATGATAATTTTAAATGTTTTAAACTTTAATACTATAAGAGAAAATGGCTTATGTATATAGAGCAGGAGTAACTTGATTAGTTGTCAGATATTCTGTAAGACAGATTTATTTATTTTGTATTAAAGATTGATTTAATTTCTATTAAACCTTTTATAGATATTTTGCTTTTTACATTAATATTAATACAGTAGTACCTCAGACTTCAAACTTCATCCATTTCAGAAGGCTGTTCAAGATATGAAACAAATATTCCCCTAAGAAAAAATGGAATCAGGATAATTCATCCCAGCCAACCTAAAAAGTCCCCCTTTTCACATTTGTTTCTTTTAATGTGTTTAGAAGTTAGGAGTGTAAAGTAATAAAATGGTACTTTATATGAAATAAAATTTTAGAAAAATTTTTTTTCCGTGTATGATTGCTTGGTAAACATGGCACACTGCCTGCTGGGAATGGAGGGAGGAGAGATGGGAACCCTTTGAGGAAACCAAAATGGTTGCCGTAGGCAAAGATTGATAACAAAATCAATTTTATTCACATTTTACAAGGATAATCAAAGGAGTTGATAGAGAGAGAGAGAGATTGTCGAGTTTTTACCCTTTGATCTTAAATGCATGAGAGATTAATTATGCTACAACACTTCAACTTACTGTTGACAAACAGCAGAATTTAAAATAACCATGAGGATTTTGCAAGCAGATAAGTAATAAGTAAAGAATACAAGAAAAGGAAAGAGAGATCAACTTTTCACAAGGAAGTTGTTTAAACAAACAATCGAAGGCACGCAGAAGCTGTTCTTTCATTTACTATATTGTTGAATATGGTTAAACTAGACAGTCTACCTTGGGCCACTGAACACTGGGTCATTTAAGGCTTTTTATTGTTTCTGTATTGCATTTGATTGTTTTCATATTCAATCATGTCAAATTTATTGTGAAATTCCCTTTTTTATGTGAATTGTTATTGCTTTTACTTACTACATACAATAATATTTGAACACACACTTCTCCTCTCCTCACCATGTCAATGCTCCCTCATTCAGTTTAAAGTCAGGTGCGGATGACGTCACTGCTGTGACATACGATTTTGTACATCTTTTATACTAAGTTTTATAATGCTTTATTCTTTTATTATTTTGTAGAATATGGTTATCATTAAACTATATATTGTAAATGAAAAATAACATGTTAATACACTTTTTCTTGTAAGACGCAGTAGGCCGTCGAATACAAGTATATAAAGAAGATAATCTGTCAGTTCAAAGTACGAGCATTTGTTAGACAAACAATACAAAATTTTCTTGACAATTTCATTAAAAACATGGAATTTTGCAATACACTTCCTGAACACCTGAATTAGCCCTGGTCGCCTGACCAGCCCGAACATAACCCCACATATTTACCCACACTTAGGAGAATTTTAACTGTCAGCGCTATCAATGCTGTAGGTAAACAGGGTTTAGTACTGGGTTACCTGTCTACCATTGGCAACACTGCTGCCAGAAACCAGCCAGCAGATGGTTCCCACCTTCACTCGCGTATTCACTCAACTGACACAACGCACCCTGTTGCAAGCAAACATTTTTGGTCTCTTAGTCTGACCCCCAAAGCAAATTTCGATATAGACCTGTTGTTGACGACCTGGACTTCGTGTTGGATTATGTTTGGGACTACTGTGGAATTTGCTGATAATAAACGTTGACAGACTTGGCCTTTGACCATGGATTCCTCATCTAAAGACCCTTCTTCAGCCACGCCTTTGAAACCATCCCTCTCTACACCCTCCGATCAGCCTGGCAGTGATGACGAGGGAGCACCTCGGTCCTGCTTGGCCTACAAAAGAAGAATGAGTACCCTCAGACACGATCGACATTCCATGTGTATTACCTGTAGAAAGTTGTAAGGTAGTTTGAATCAAAGATGTGATGAGTGTAGGGATATGTCGACAGACCAGATGGAAGGCTATTTGAAGCTTAGAAAGGCACTAGCGGCCAAAAGCAAACGTAAGGTAGCTACTGAGCCTAAGAAGGCAGAGTCTCAGGATTTGGAGACTAGAGGATAGGCTGTCTTCTAACATGACAAGTCTCTATTCTAACTTATGGGCAAAATTGAATGAGGATAAAGATTCTAGGAATAGGAAACCAATTTCTAATCATTCTCTTTCAGTTCCCCTGCCTGTTCCAGAACCAGCCCTAACGGGTGCTGCAGGTCATGGAGGACCACAGACCTGAAGGGTAGGATCTGCCGGCCCTGCTGGCGCGGAGCAGGCAGTGTCAGTAGCAGAATTCCCCTTTTTCCCTGAAAGTGTACATGGTAGAAGTAATTTAGCAATAGGCATGACGAAGACAGTTAGGGACTCTTAACATATAGGTATTGGAGGAGAAGTTGCAAGAACAGCTCCCTTCAAGTTCTGAGTTCAACCCTGTAGGTCTGGTTCTCCTTTGGAGCCCTTAGAATTTTTGTTCCCTGCCGCTAGTTTGCTGTGTTAAATCTGCTTAGCCTTCCTTGGAAATGGTAGGGTCAGGTTCATCAGTAGTAAGTAGGGATGAAACCCCTTTGTCGTCAAAGGTTCCTTTTCCTTCGGGGGTTTAGTTCAGAGCTTCTGTCAGGTGAGAGCTTGTTGGAGAAGGCTCCTTTTAACTTGGCGGAGTATAATGCAAATTTCTTGGGCCTCTCTCAAGGGTACAGAGTTAGTAAGGCAGTCCTTTCACCTGGGTTTTCTTAACATTCAGTATCATCTCCTCAGGAATTTCGCTAAATTTATGAATAAAATGTATCTGGATTATCGGGGGGGGTAGGAGTGATTCCATATATTTCCTATTATGGAAAAGGATGGCTTCATCTTCTTCTGTCGCCTCCTCTTTGTCTTTGCTCTTTCCACCTGTCTCGGACATTCCTCCACTTTTTTAGTCTTCTAAACAGACTTATCTCACTCTTCCTTTTTGAGTCATACTTCGGTGCCTCTTTCAGTGCATACGTCGGTAATTTCCTAGACATCATCCAGGGGCATGCATCCAGCGATGTCTTTTTTCTCATGACAAGTTTCATCCCGGGCTTCCAGTGCTTCTCTTCCAGAAGGGAATTTGGTCACTAGGTTTGGTTCAAATCAGCTGATAGGAGCAACGAGTCGTTGGGTATGGAGCAGGCGCATCAGGAACCTTTGAGAGCATCGTCCCTGGTACTTAAAAGATTCCCCCAGGTTTACTATCTGCATTGTTTCCGCGGCCTTCTGGGATGGACGGGAATAGGCGTTCATTAGTTACTTCGGTTTCAGTAGACCACAGTCCCGCTTAAAACTACGACATTCAGTGCGGGCCCAACGGGTATATCTGCTACCTGCCTGACTTCCGCAATCGGGGTACCAGTGGTGGTTCTGAGTGTGATGACTTCTTTTGTTCCTCCCCCTTCTATGGCTTTCTCTTCTATTCAGGATGGTACAGGTGTTTTGACTAAGGATTATGGTGTTGTTTCAGGTTCGGTTTCAGTGTCTGGTCTGTCTGGGGTTAGAACTCCCTCTTCTTCCTTTGATGTTTCCTCGGTTGTGGGTGTCCGTCCTTCCAGGATGATGGGTTTTGCTAGTGGTACAGGTATTTCGGCTTCTCCACCCATAGGTTCTGGTGCAGTTCATCCAGCATGTTTCAGTTAAGACCTGGCTCCTTCGGCTTCACAGATCCCAGGTTGGGTAGTTTCGGCTACGGTTGGCAAGCAGGCTACGCCATCCTCTCTCAGTGAGGGTGGGGTTGCGCAACCGGGGTAATTCAACTCCGCAGGTTGGTACCACCGCAGGTTGGTACCAAGTATGCTCGGTGCAGCTGTGGCATAAACTTTTGTTGACAGTTTAGCAGGGTTGGGTGTTACGTTAGTGATTGGGGGCGGCAAAGGTTTGGCACAACCCTTTGTAGATGGCTCAGGGCCGTTACCGGTAGTCCCAGGTAGGGAAGGTAAGGGTTCGGAGGTACTGGGTTCCCCTTCCTCGGAATTAGGTAATCCGGGGGTTCGTACTCCCTCTTTCTCTGCTCCATTATGGCTGAACGAGGTAGACAAGGATTCTCCGGAGAGGATGAAGGTCCGGTTTCAGATCCAGGTTTTCATTATGGAGGGGAGAGCGAATATAAGCAGATGGTCGAGTTCATTCATTATATATTTCCGCAGTCCAAGGTTGTGGAAGAACCATTGAAACCTAACCAGGCGATGTTTGAAGAGTTATATTTGAAGAGTTATACTCAACCAAGCCTACGGTTCTTCATACATCATGTAAGCTACCTTGTTTCAGTAGGGTGGAG
Organism: Macrobrachium nipponense; assembly: GCF_015104395.2. Taxonomy (NCBI): domain Eukaryota; kingdom Metazoa; phylum Arthropoda; class Malacostraca; order Decapoda; family Palaemonidae; genus Macrobrachium; species Macrobrachium nipponense. Next base: position 33,993,566 of record NC_087218.1, on the reverse strand, counting down.
CAGGCATTGAGGAAGGTGGATGCTTGGTTGGTTTTGGTGGTAGGGTCAGGGAAACAAGATTCGGTTTTGCTTCCTAGTAGGAAGCCGGTGTATGGAATAGCAGGTAACCCTTCATCTGGCTCAAGGATGACGTTGAATGAGTCAGTAGAGGCACTTCTATCCAGAGTTCCTTCAAATAGTAGGCAGTATTTCCTTACAGGAGGCATCTATACTAGAGGACACATTTAGGGACCAGTCTGAGGCGCTTTCACATTCAGTATGGATGTTATTGGGTCTGATGGGCTTCCTGAAGTGTGACGGTTATGCACCCTCAGATCCGGTTCTTTTCAACAACCTCATAACCTCAGTATCCACGGGGCTGGCTCATCAAGCCAACATCTTGGCAGGCTGTACGACATTCGTCGGGAAAAAGAGGGATTTGTTCCTGAGTCGCCTCCCTCCGTACTTCCTGGACATCCACGAGTGAGTCCTGTCTAGGGTGCCTCTCGCGCTCTGTGACAGCCTTTTTAAGGAAGAGGACGTTGCGTTGATGGTCAATCTTGTTTCGTCAACGTCGGTCGTCGAGTCTCAACAGTCAGTGATCCGTGTGGCAGCTCAGGGTGCCAAATCACCCAAAGGTTCCTGCATACTTTTGCCAGGTAAACGCTCGGGTTCACGATCTCCCATCGGGTCACCTAAGAAGGTACGGTTTTCATCTAAAGCTTCAGCAGGTTCCTCCAACCCTCGGTTGGTAAGAAGGGTTTTTGGAAATAGGGGACGTTACCCTAGTCGATACCAGTGAGGGGTTGTCTGTCCCACTTTGCAGACACCTGGGAAAAGTGTGGTACAGAGGGTTGAATAATGGAGGTTTTGAGAGATGGGTACAGAATTTCTTTTCATTCTGTTCCTCCTCTGTCGAACTCCTTGATTCATCTTTCCAGCTATTCCCCATCATCCATCAGGGGAATAGCCCTGACTTCGCAGATTCAGTCCCTCCTGGACAAGGGAGCGATAGAACCAGCTTCCCCTTCACCGGGCTTTTACAGTCGAATCTTCTTGACCACCAAAGCGGGAGGTACTTGGAGGCTTGTTATAGACCTTTCAAAGCTCATCCACTTAGTCGTAGCTACAAGATTTCACATGAAAACCTCCCAAGCAGTGCTGAGATCAGTCAGGAGAGATGACTGGATGATTACGGTGGACCTCAAGGACACCTACCTCCAGGTTCCGATACACCAGAATCTCGGAGGTTTCTTCATTTCGCAGGTCCATCTGGGTATCCATCATGCATTGTCGGAGCTTCTGCATGAGGAGGTACTTGGACTGTTGGTTAATCCAGGCTTCCTCCAAAGAAGAAGCTATAAGAGCGAGAGATTTTCTTCTAGATCTTTGTTGGACCTTGGGAATCCAAATCAATAAGGAAGAGTTTGCTTTCTCCTTCCCAAGTAAAGACTTTTTTGGGCATAGTGATTCAGACGCGTCGTTTGAGGGCTTTCCCCGATGCAAAACAGTGTGCTGACCGGGTTGAGTCAGGTAGAGAACTTCTTGTCAAACCGAGCCCAGCCAGCAAAAGATCCAATTGGAGAAGTTTGTTAGGGAGGATGTCATCTCTGTTCCTTCTGATTCCAGGTTCTCGTCTCCGGATGCGCACTCTACAGGTTTGTCTCAGGAATCACTGGGACTTTCAGGAAGAGAACGCAGTGATAGTCTGGGATGATTCCTACTTCATGGATCTTGAGTGGTGGTCAGAAGGAAGTCATCTGACCACTGGCATAAGTCTAGCATTCGTCTGTATACAGGTACCTCAGATCGGGATTGGGGGGCAACCCTAGAGGAAACTCAGGCCGAGGGCCTTTGGAGGGTTCCGGATAGGGAGGAGTTGATCAATTTCAGGTAACTAAGAGCTGTAGAAGAAGCTCTAAAACAATTTTTTTTTCTGGTAAAGGAAAAGCTCATAGCACTCTTTTCTGACAGCACTACAGCCTTGGCATACCTCAAAAAGGAAGGGGGCACAAGATCATCGACTCTGAATCATGTCGCTCAGAGGATACTGTGCTGGTGCAAGAGCCACAACGTTTCTCTGCTTCCCCAATTTATCGCGGGGAAGCTCAACGTATTGCGGATGCCTTGAGTCATTCACAGGAGGTCCGGGGGAGCAAATGGACCTTGGTGCAGGAAGAAGTGCAAATCTTGCTGAGGAGGTGGCTGGCTACTGTGGACCTGTTCGCCACGAGGTTGAATTATCACCTTCTAGTTTACTTCTTGCCGGTAGCAGATCCCATGTCCTGCGGGACAGATGCTATGCTACGTGCATGGGACAATCTGCAGTTGTATGCCTTCTCTCCCTTCGGCATGATACACCAGGTGGTGATAAAGCTGAGGAACTGCAGGAACACTCGGATGACGTTAATAGTCCTGTTCTGGCCGCAGAGACCCTGGTTTCCAGACCTCTTAGAAATGTTGTCCGATCCCGTGGTTATTCTGCCACAAAGGAAGCATCTACTCAGCCACATTTTCATTCATTATTTCCACAAGAACCCTCACGTGCTGAAGCACTAGCTGCCTGGAGACTGTCCAGCAAGCAGCCCATAACTCCAGTCTCTCTTCAGCAATGGCTCGAAATTATACCAAGTCAGATGGGCGATGTATTGCAGGTGGTGTAGGAGACAAGGGCACAGTATTTCTCGTCCTACTAAGCAAAGGTGGCTGATTTCCTCCTGTTTCTTAAGAAATCTAGGAATTTATCCTATTCAACAATTACAAGTTATAGGTAGATGCTCACAAGTACTTTTAGATTTCCTCTTTCCGGAATTATCCAGTAGTAAGGTGTCTTGCAAGACCTCCTCAGATCCTTTAAAATTGAACGTCCAGTAGTCCCGCTTCGGACCCCCTCGTGGGATTTAGCGGAGGTCCAGAACCTTTGGGTTCTCACACTTGCAAACCTTTAGAGAGCTTATCTTTGAGGGAGCTAATGAAAAAGTTATTGTTCTTGGTATCGCTTGTGACAGCTAAGAGAGTAAGGGAAATCCAGGCGCTGTCTAGAAAGGTATCATCTTCAGACAAGGATATTTATCTCTCTTACCTCCCAAAATTTATAGCAAAATCTGAGTCTGAAAGTAATCTCCAGCCGAGAGCATTTAAGGTTCCTTCGCCTGAGGACTTTGTTTGATGGGACGCAGCAGAAATGTGCCTGTGTCTGGTGCGAGCCTTGAAATGTTATTTGTCCTGCATCGCTAAACTGCTTCTGCATCCACGGAGTTTATTCATATCCCTGAGAATCCAGTCTCAGGCGATATCCAAGAACGCAATCAGTTTCTTCTTATGGGAAGTCATATCTCAGTCTGATTATAGCAGTTCATCTAGTTCAGTCAGTACCAATCCCCGCCCCGGAGCGCACAGTCAGGGACATTGTGACATCTTTGGCATTTCTAAGGAAATATTCGGTGTCAGCGATTCCAGAGGCAACGACATGGAAGTCGACAATGTATTTACGTCTCTGTATCTGAAAGACTTCCAATTCTCATCGGAAGAGGGTTTCTTGCTTGGTCCTTTCATGGCAGCCAATGCGTTGTTGTGATAGTCTGTCACAGGGCAAGTTAGGGATTCAGGCGTGTGTGCGTGTTTTTTTTTTTTTATGTTTTTTATAGCATTACATGTCCCTTACTAGTTAAGAGTTGCCTTGAATGTTGTGTTCTAACATGGGCAAGTAATCAGAACGTACAACTGTACAGAACCTTCGATCCTTTGCGCGCGCACTGCACCGGCAGCCTTCTGAGAACATCGTAGGAGATCTGCCCTCGGAACTTCTCCTCCATACATGAGAGGCTAGATAGCCACATGGGAGGCTTCAGTTCCCCTCCATTCATGCGAGGTATAAGATACAACATGGGAGGTTAGCTTGACAATGACAAGACTCCTTCCTGCATCTCACCTGATGAATGGAATATGGGTGAGTTCACAGACTTCATGCAAGTATGTAGGTTAAACTAAGTTACCTGCGTCTGCCTCAGAGTAGGTCGATCTGATACTTGAATTGACCCCACCTCCGTGTAAATATTGTTAATCAGGCTAATTCAGGTGTTCAGGAAGTGTATTGCGATATGAAGTTTTCATAATAAAACTAATATTGTAATATTTACCTGACCACCTAAATGACTTCTACCCACCTCCCCTTTTTAATGATTAATGATTATGGCGGTTGATGGTGGGAACCGTCTGCTGGCCGGTTTCTGGCTGCAGTATTGCCAACAGTAGACAGGTAACTCAGTAAATAATGTTTAACGCTGACAGTTAGAATTTCCTAAGTGTGGGTAAATATATGGGGTTATGCTCAGGATGGTCAGGTGACCAGGGCTAATTCAGGTGTTCAGGTAAGTATTACAACATTAGTTTTATGATGAAAACTTCATATTCGACCGTAAGAAATGTTCAACAAATAAGGTACCACTGTATTTTAAAATTAGTAATTCATTGTTCTAAGCATTTGAGGGGACTGTATATACTTGAAGAGTAACATTTGTAAAATGGTACTAAATTAAAATGACCTAGGATGTTTTGGGATGATGGTTTGGGGTGTATTTTTTATTTAATTTATATTAACTTGTTTAAGGGGACCGTCCGCTATGGCGGATGACATGTCAACTTGAAAAAATAAAAAATCGAGTTATTACTTGTATCTATGCAGAAACATGCCATGCATGCTTTCCAGAAGTTTCAGCCAATTAATTTCACAAATAATGAAGATATAGCGGTTTTTAAATGATGACGTCATCGTAACTGCGTCATCTGTATGACTTGAGTTTGACAGAATCGTTTTTGCGTGTTTATTTTTGCATATATACAGCGATTTTTTAAGATTTTTTTCGAAATTCTCATACATCTGGTAGCAATGAAAGGTACTGTGACACTGGGTGAGAAGCGAGGTGCTCAGAGCGGTTATTTATAGGCGAGACTCGGAGAGTGACTCAGTTATGCCACAGACGTCAAAGCAGTTACATGCACGTAGGCACTTGCGTTTGGTTACTAGCTATTTACGATGTTTTTATAACTTCTTAGTGAACTTATAGCAATGCTGAAGTTACCTAAGATGAAGAAGGCTACTCAGCAACTATGGCTAGTAAAATTAGCGATGGCCAGGAGTGTGCTGAAAGAAAAACACGAAAATTAATTGTTTGTTCATGACACTTACCTGTCAGATATATATATATATAGCTGTATTCTCCGAAGTCCGACAGAATTTCAAAACTCCCGGCAAACGCAGTGGTCGGCCAGGTGGTTAGTACCCATTCCCGCCGCTGGGAGGCGGGTGTCAGGAACCATTCCCATTTTCTATTCAGATTTTTCTCTGTCGCCGGTCGGTAAACAACTGTTTACAGACCTCCGCCTAGGATTTTGGAAAACTCTTTGTTCACTTGAGTATTTGATTGTCTCTTGGTTTTTTGAAACTTGCTCGGTGGATTGGCATACGCGATTGTGGTTTGTCTTTGAATTTGGTTTTGGATTTCTCTAATATGTCTGGATCTTCTGCAACTAGTTTTAGAGTGTGTACTGTGCTAGAGTGTAAGGTGAGGCTACCGAAAGCTTCGGTGGATCCTCATACAGTATGCACGAAATGTAGAGATCATATTTGTTTGATGAATGATAGGTGTAAAGAGTGTGAAAGGTTGACCGAAAATGAATGGAAGACTTATGATTCGTATGTTCGTAAGCTTGAAAGGGATAGAATCAGAAGATCTTCCTCCAGAAGTGCTTCTGTGAAGAGTAAGGGTAGTAATTCGCATTCTAACCTTCCTGTAGAGGTTGTTACATCTAACCCTGTGTATTTGCCTTCGGGCAATGAAGTTATTGCTTCAGAAGGTATTGCCTTTCTTTCCTTCCTCATGGAGTCGATTCGTGCACTAGAATCGAAAGTGAGTGCATTGAAGACCACAGTGAAGTGTAGTGGAAACATTAGTGCCCCTAGTGTAGTGGAGGGGGCGTCAGATCGGTCCCATAGTGCCTCTAGGAATAGACCTCTGTCGGACTCCCAGGACTCAGGGAATGGACATGTCGAAAACCGAAGGAGGGCTACGGGAAATTCCCACCGGTCTGGCGTCCCTTCAGCAGATCCTGTGGACGCTTCCCAGGCTGCCGAAGCGTGTGATCGAGCACGGATATTGAAGGAGTGCTTTTCGTCCTCTGAGGCGTCCTCTCCTGACCGGGGATGGAGCTCTCAGAGGGCCTCTCACGAGGAGTACGAGTTTGACACTAGGTGTCGCACAGGCGGCCAGCGTCTTTCTCGTCCTCTTAGGAGAGGTTTTAAGGAAGTGGACGCTTCACGTCCTACTTCTCGTCCTGTTCTTTCATCATCACCCGAACACTTCGAAGAATTGACGCCTAAGAAGAGAGGCAGGACGTCTTCTGATGAGGACGCTTTTGAGAACTATCATCGTCTTAGAGTTCAAAGGAAGAAGAGGGCTCCAATTCGCCCTTCTTCGCATATGATGAGTCCTTCTCCTGAACGTGGAACTTCACCGTCTAATGAAACTCGTAGGCAATTGCGTCAACGATTGTCGGCTTTCTTCGCAAGGGGAGAAGAGAGCCTCATCGGCGTAGAAAGGATCTTTGGGCTTCCTGTTAAAAGAATCAAAACAACCTTTGTCGGCTTCGCCTCGTTCTTTAGCCTCTCCTGCGTCGTCTTCTTCTGGATCCTTCAGACTCAACCGAGAACACGCAAGTGTTTCCGGAGAGAGTGGTGTCCAGAAGTGGCGATGGGGACAGAAGCGTTAGATGTCGGCCAACAGGCGGCCCTCGCTTTTGTCAGGAGGTTGAGAACGAGCAAGAGAAGCCTCGCGTCGACGTTCGACGGACTTCTGCATCAACTCGACGCTTCTATCATGAGAGAGCCTACCAACGCCAAAAGTATCAGGACGTTCCAGAAGGCTCTAGGATTCAAAGAGAGCAACGTTTAGATTATGTGTCTGATCTTACTCCTCAAGAAAGGGAAATACTGTACGAATATCGACGAAAGGCTCGTGCTTTAGAATATGAGAAACTCGCAACGCGTTAAGAGAGATCGTAAGACTCACCAGGACGCTCGAGAGGACGCCCCGATACAGGTTAAGCGTCCTAAGCGAAGTTTGAAAGACGCTCGACGTCCATTAGAGCACGTCCCGCTTCAGGACGCTTTTGAGGACGCTTCTTTGATGGATAAGCGTCTTATAGACATTAGAGTCCAGCGGGATCGGAAGCTTTCATTGGCAGACGCGTGACTTCCTGTGAGTCCTAAGTCTCGCTCCCTTAGCAAGGGCGCTCGCGATGACGATAGACACCCGACTATTCGGGATTCTCGGAAAGAGAAACGTACTCAACTGAGAGAAGATCGACAGGAATCCCGCAAAGAGGCTTTTGAAGAACCTTTGCCTTTAATGACTTCGAAAGACAAGGCTTTACGAGAGAGTCTGAAGTTTTCAAAGACAACGGCGGATCATTCGTGCATTGTCTCGTCTATTCCTTCAGCGGATAGAAACTCCCCCTTACGAACAGAGCCTCAAAGGAGAACCACTTCTTGTTTAGCCAAGAAACTTTTGGACCGTCAAGATCAAGGAGAGTCTTCTAACGATACGCATCCTGCAGAAGAGGAAGAGCCTTCAGAAGCGTCTACGGATTATAGCACGTTAACGCGCTTACTGAAGGAATTGTTTTCGGAAAAATTCCAAGCACCAGTTCCTCTCTCTCCGCCATCGCAACTATCCTCATCCAAGACGAGAAAAGCTCCGGGTTTTGTTAGGATGGCTGCTTCGCTTTCTACTAAAAGAGCGTTGAAGAGGATGAATGATTGGATGGAATCAAGGAAGACGAAAGGAAAGACGTCCTTTGCGCTTCCTCCAGCTAAAGCTAAACGGGAGAGCCGGTATATGGTATGAGACCGGAGAAGAAACAGGGTTGAGACTTCCGTCGTCTGCGCAAGGTGACTTCTCAAACCTGGTCGAAGCACCAAGAAGATCTTACCTGTCCTCGGCTAAGGTTTCATGGACTATGCCGGAAATAGATCACCATCTAAAAGGACTGTACAGGACGTTGGAAGTATTCAACTTCCTAGATTGGTGCTTGGGTAGCTTTAGGTCTGCAAGCTAAGAGCCCAGAATCATTGTCATTAGAAAGAGTTATCGAGCGTCCTGTCATGTATGGACAAAGCAGTAAGGGATGGCTCGGATGAGTTAGCTGCCCCACTTTACTACGGGAATATTAAAGAAACGAGCGCTTTTCTGCAGTTTTACTGCTAAAGCAGCTTTCCCCTACGCAGAAAGCGGAGTTCAGTTATTATTCGCCCCCTTTTCATCCCATCTTTTCCTGAAAATATGGTAAAGGATTTATCTGTGAACCTGAAAGAGAAAGCGACACAGGATTTGCTGTCTCAATCATCTAGACTTCCTGCGACGCAATCATCTTCTCGAGTAGCTCAGGTACCAAAGAAGAATTTTAAGCCCTTTCGTGGCAGAGCACCATCAAGAGCTGCTACACGAGGAAGGGGCTTTGCTAGAGGCAGAACCCCCGCAAAGCAAAGGGGAAAGAAGTGACAACCTTGCCCTTCAGGCACTGGTGGGAGGGAGACTTTCTCTCTTCGCAGAGGCTTGGAGAGCAAGGGGGACGGACACCTGGTCCCTCAAGATTATAGAGAAGGGATACAAAATTCCCTTTCTCTCCATGCCTCCGTTGAGCATGAAGCCTATAGACCTGTCACCAGCTTATCAGCCGCAGAAGCAACAGATTCTACTCGATTTATTAGATCAAATGATCGAGAAAAGAGCCGTAGAACGAGTGCTCTTGACAGATTCCCCAGGCTTCTACAACAGGTTATTCCTGGTTCCGAAGCAGTCTGGGGGATGGAGGCCTGTCCTAGATGTCAGCAGTCTGAACCTTTTCGTGAAGAAAGAAAGCTTCAAAATGGAAACATCACAATCGGTCCTAGGGGCCTTGAGACCAGGGGATTGGATGGTGTCATTAGATCTCCAAGACGCTTACTTTCCATGTCCCCATCCATCCCCAGTCCAGGAAGTTTCTCAGGTTCATTTTAAGAGGACAGGTCTTCCAGTTCAGAGCTCTATGCTTCGGACTGAGCACAGCTCCCATGATTTTCACTTTTCTCATGCGGAATGTGGCAAAGTGGCTTCACCTCTCGAAGATACGAGTCTCCCTTTACCTGGAGCGGACTGGCTCATACGGTCGTCGTCGAGAGCAAGGTGTCTGGAGGACCTTCAGACTACGTTACTGTTGGCGAAATCTTTAGGCCTCCTGATCAATTACGAGAAGTCCCATCTGACCCCAACACAGTCCATCGTTTATCTGGGGATTCAGATGGATTCAGTGGCTTTTCGGGCTTTTCCGTCGCTAGAAAACGTCAGCAGAAAGGCTTAGAAAAAGTGTCCAGCCTTCCTGGAGAAGGAAACATGCTCGGCGAAGGAATGGATGAGTCTGCTGGGGACCATTTCTTCGCTGGAGAAGTTTGTTTCTCTAGGGAGACTACATCTCAGGCCCCTACAGTTTTTTCTAACAGAAAATTGGCAGGACAGACAAAACTTAGAGGAGAATTTGAGAATATCCCCGTTGGTCAAGAAACACCTAGAGTGGTGGCTCGATCCCACCAAGATGTCGAAAGGAGTGTCCCTCTGTCTTCAGAGCCCCGACCTTGTGTTATTTACAGACGCGTCTATGACCGGCTGGGGAGCAACTCTGGAAAGGAGGAAGTGTCAGGCCTCTGGAGAAAAGAACAGAAGCCTTGGCACATCAACCTCAAGGAGTTAGAGGCAATTCGCTTAGCACTTCTAGCCTTTCAAGAACGAGTCATAGGCCGAGTTGTCCAGATCAACGCGGGCAGCACCACGGCCCTTTCTTATATCAAGAAACAGGGGGGGACACACTCTCGTTCTCTCTACAAGATAGCAAGAGAAATCCTGTTATGGTCAGAAGAGAGGAACATAACTCTCCTGACAAGATTTGTTTCAGGGGTCCAGAATGTCAGAGCAGACATTTTAAGCCGTCGAAATCAATTGATTTCAACAGAATGGACTCTGCACATAGAAGTCTGCCAACAGTTATGGAGACTATGGGGACGACCAATAGTGGACCTCTTCGCGACTTCGAAAACGAAGAGACTGCCTCTTTACTGTTCACCGATCATCGACCCGGAGCAGTAGCAGTAGACGCAATGCTTTGGGACTGGGCGGGGATGGATGTATACGCCTTTCCCCCGTTCAGACTTCTGGGAGAAGCAACAAGGAAGTTAGCAGCGTCGGAAGGAACAAGGATGACACTGGTCGCACCATTCTGGCCAGCAAGCGAGTGGTTCACAGAGGTCATGTCCCTACTAGTGGACTTCCCAAGAATCCTACCAGTAAGACCCGATCTTCTCAAACAGCCCCACTTCGAGAGATATCACCAAAACCCGTTCGCTCTGAGTCTGACTGCATTCAGACTATCAAGAAACTGGCAAGAGCGAGAGGGTTTTCAGGAGAGGTGGCAAAAGCTATCGCCACCGCGAGAAGAGCTTCCTCTCAATCTGTCTACCAGTCTAAGTGGGCTGTTTTTAGAAGATGGTGTAGGAAAGAGGGCATTTCCTCCTCCAAGACCTCTGTGAGCCAAATCGCCGATTTCCTGTTACATCTTAGGAATGTAGACAAGCTGGCAGTATCAACAATTAGAGGATATAAGAGTATGCTGTCAACAGTCTTCCGTCATAGAGGCCTAGATTTGACGAATGATAGGGATCTTCACGATCTTCTGAGATCCTTCGAAACATCAAAGGTTCCACAGGTTAAAAACACCACCTTCGTGGAATTTGGATATATTCTAAAATCTTTAATGGCGAGTCCCTTTGAACCTTTGCACGAGGCTTCGCTGAAAGATTTAACGAAGAAGGCCCTCTTTCTAACCACCCTAGCCACTGCGAAGAGGGTGAGTGAGGTTCAAGCAATTAGCAAAAATGTTGGATTTAGGGGACACAATGCAGTCTGTTCCTTGAGTCCTTCCTTTTTAGCTAAAAACGAAAATCCTTCCAATCCCTGGCCTAAGAACTTTGATATCAAGGGATTAGCAGGGATTGTTGGTCGAGAGCCAGAAAGAGTCCTGTGTCCTGTCAGAGCTCTAAAATTCTATCTGGATAGAACAAAACAAATTAGAGGTCAATCGGACAATCTTTGGTGTTCTGTGAAAAGACCTGATTTACCTATGTCTAAGAACCTTAGCGTTCTTCTTGAGAAGCACCATCAGGGAGGCCCATTCGTCCTGGCCCAGATAGTGGATCTGAAATTTCTGAAAGTCAATGCTCATGAAGTTAGAGCTGTCGCAACTTCGATGGCATTTCAGAAGAATATGGCGCTCAGCAATATTGTGAGCACCACATTTTGGCGAAGCAACTCTGTGTTCACTTCACACTACCTCAGGATGTGAAAGTGACATATGAGAACTGCTTTTTGCTTGGACCATACATATCAGCAGATTCAGTTTTGGGTACGGGAAGTGGCACGAATCCTATCCTTTAGAAAATGGATAGGTGTGCTTTTATTTTATGGTTGTTGGTTTTTTGGTTGTAGGGTCGACCGCTAGAGGCGGACTTCCCTTTATTTTAGCCTTAAAAGTTTGGGGACTAACTTTGCCTAGGCTAGGTCAGGTGGTGGTTTTTTCTTTGCTTCGCTGCCCTTAAAGTATGGTCAATATGGTCTAGACACATTGTGGTCACGCCCCCGTTGTCAGATCATCTAGATCTCACCAGCTATACAGGTCACGTCCTTGCTGGAGACTCTAGTAAAGCAAAAGCAGACTTGGGTGACAGTAATCACGAAGTCAGCTACGCTAACAGGTAAGGAACCAAGATGTCTATCATCTGCATGTGAAATGTTTCCCAAATCCTTTTATTCTGTCCCTCCCCACCTCCAATGGTGGGAATCAGCTATATATATCTGACAGGTAAGTGTCATGAACAAAATGATATTGTTATGATACAATAAAGTTTGTTCATACTTACCTGGCAGATATATATAATCAAGTACCCGCCCAGCCTCCCTCGGGGACAATGACATTAAAAATCTGAATAGAAAATGGGAATGGTTCCTGACACCCGCCTCCCAGCGGCGGGAATGGGTACTAACCACCTGGCCGACCACTGCGTTTGCCGGGAGTTTTGAAATTCTGTCGGACTTCGGAGAATACAGCTATATATATATATATCTGCCAGGTAAGTATGAACAAACTTTATTGTATCATAACAATATCATTTTTCAGCTGCCCTCATTGTCTCATGTCTCGCCGTCAACATCATTATCTGGTGTCACGCTGAGGGTACTAACACCACTTTTAGGGGTAGGACCACGATCCTTGATGTAGAAATCAACAATAAAAGTACAAATAAAGTAATTATAATAATGTTATTTTGACTTTTATAAGAAAAAAGCGAACAAAATTTACATAGCAACTCTTTGGGAGCTCATAACTCAAAAACATACTTATGCGCATGTCGGTAACCATTACTCGGTTATTTATTATCCAATTTTAGAGAGAAAGATATCATTGGAAAGAGGAATAAAAATCCCATAATTCTGTGTGACAGAATTTTGATATCTTTTTTTCTTTTTTTTTTTTTAATTTTTTGAGTGTCTAGACTAAAAAAAAAAAAATCATAAAAAATAAAAAAATTAAGAAATCAAAATTCTGTCACACAGAATTGTTCTGTATATAAAGAAGTTTTTATGGTATGATTTTCAATACAACTGATGTCATATTAGCGGAGAAAACTACCATTTTTTTTTTTTTTAAATCTTTTTTTTAAATCAATGATTTTTGCTAATAAAACGAAAAGTTTTTGATCAAATGACTTGAAATTTTTATATGATGAAGGTATTATATATATCTAAAACATATATGAAAATTATGTATTTTGCGTAATAAATAAAAAAATAGACATCATAGCGGACGGTCCCCTTAAGTATGATGAATTAAGGTATATTTATATTTGAGCTATCAAATTAAGCAGTGAAATGTTAAAATAGACAGTTATAAGCATTTTAGTTTATGGGGCATATGGGGTATTTGGCAGTTATAAGTCAGTTTAAAGATTTTTTAGATGGGGATTTCTGTAGTTCTGTGGATTTTGCATTTCCGCTGCAGGTTTTGGAACCTATTCCCGCATAAAAGTGTGGAGCACTGTAGTTTCTTATTATTTTAAAACACTTAGGCTATAGAGAAGAAGAAGAAAGAAGAAGTTAGCAGTGCTGCAGAGAACAAGGAAGATGTTTTGGGTGCCATCAAGGTTGGGGAAAACTGTAAAAACAATGGCTGTAAAGCTGTGAGTATTTCATTTTTCATTGTACTGTAGTAAATATGCTGTCTGTTCTGTTAAGTGTTGAACAAGTTCTAGATTTCAAACAGATTTTGTTATTTTTACCATGCAATATATATTAGATTATCGTACGTGATATGCATTAGATTATCATACCCTTCATCATACATGATCTAGTGAAATTCTGATCAACAGTGAGGCCTAAATATTCTCATATGTAATTGCATAAATGAAATTAGAATTTTATCACTGCTTAAATCTTGCGAAAATTTAGAATAGCCTATCAGAAATGAATTTTAAATTTGTGTAGTAAGGTTAACTTTCACAATTTTTTGTATAAAAAGTATTGCTTTGATGTTTTGAGAGTGTTTTTAATCTGAAACAATAAGGCATTGAGGATGAAGACAGTCACTAAACTATTTTAATAGTATTTTGAGTTTGTGAATTGTCAAAAACAATAAGGGAAATATATGTAGGCAATTTGTCATAGTACTGTACAGTAGTAATTATGTATGTTATATGTAGTCTGCTTTTGAAGTAGAAGTGATTTAAGGTACCGGTCATATTCATTTGTTTGGGTAATGGTTTCTGGAATTTTACATAAGAAACTTACCCAAGTAATTACATAGCTAAGAGCTTCCTACCTACAGCAGCCTAAAAATTCAAATTTAGCAGTAGTGCTAGCATTTGTTCAGGTGTAGTTAACATTTCCTATTCACTCTCGGGGCCAAGAAAGGAAACAACCTGGCAGGGGGCTCCAATGCGTTTTCTGCCAGCTCCCAAGTAACGTCAGTGGTTTCCAGCATTTTTCTTCATCATCTTTGTTGGATGATTTTGGAGTTCTTGGTGAAGTACTTTGATTTTTGCTGTAGCAAATTGAACTTAAAATGTTCAATTCTAGCATGAGTGTTAAGTTTTGTATAGAAGGATGCAAAACTAGATTAGCTATGTGCCATGATCCTCATACAAGATGTGTAAAATGTAAGGGTCAGGAGTGTAAGAAATAGGTCACTTGTGCTGAATATAATCAATGAGACGTTAAGCAATGGAAGATCTTTATGCCCCATCAGGACAAAATGGATGGGGATAGGAAGAGAAAGGCGGCTATTAGAGCTGAAAGTAAGTCTAACTCAGAATCTGTGCTAGTCATGAAATTAGTAGATGATAGTGTTGTTTCTGTGTCTTTGATCCCCATATCTCCCCCAGTCCTTAGCCCTCCCGTTCCTATGTCACTAACTTCTGCTCCAGGTTCCCATGCTCCTGATATTAACACCATTCCCAGCCTCGAATCTAGATTTGATAAGAAATTAGAGTTTTTAGCGAGTGTAGTGATGGAATTGTGTTCATCTTTCAGTCTTAATGGAAAAAAGCAATATTCAAAGTGCAAGTGCAGTGTAAAGTCTGTGCAGAGGAGGTGGCTGTCTGTCCCACTGGTGCTCCTAGACAAAGACCCCTGTCCCTCTCCCCCACACTGGAGGGAGGTCGAAATAAGGCTGGTGGGGTTGCCCCCTGGGTCAAACCTGTTCACCACCACCAGGTTTCAACAGAGCGTCACTGAAAAAGTGTCTCTTTCAGTGAGCATTGTGTGTTGTCTGAATCCGATGATTCGATTCCTAGCAAAAGGCATCTGGAATGCTATCAGGTTTCTGCTCGCCCTCTCAATAGGCATTCCGCGGATGCAGACAGCATTCCTCCGCCTTCCAAGAAGTCCAATATGGCTAGTTTCAGTTCTCAGCCTTCATGTAGTTAAGCGGTGCCACCCCCTGCTTCTTTGGTGCCTCCGCCTCATCCTACTTGGGATAGCCCGGCGTATATCTCTCATTTGAACTTATTAGGCGCTCATCTTAGTTGTCTGCGAAGTCATATCCCATTTTGGACTTCCTTTAACCCCTGGGCGGTGTTCACCTGATTTAGTACGTCGACCTTGTTCAACTGAAGGAAGAAGAGAGGCTTTTATGTCCGGTTAGAGCCTTGACATATTACCTGCAAAGAATGGAAAGGGTTAGGGGCTCCTCAGATTTCCTCTGGTGTTCGGTTAGAAACACGTCACGTCCTCTCTTCAAAAATGCCCTCTCCTTTCTAAGGAGCCTGATCATAGAAACTCATTCCTAGATTCAAAAAGGTAGGCTGTCTTCTTTTAAAGTTAAGGCGCCTGAGGTGAGGGCTGTTGAAACTTCTCTTGCCTTCATGTATATATCCTTCTCCAAATTTTGCAAGGAACATTTTGTCGATGCAAGTCCATATTTGCTTCCCACTACATTAAGGACATGGAAGCTACCATTGAAAATTGTAATTTTGAGGACCTTTATCCATGGCTGGCACAGTGTTGGGAAAGGGCGCATAGAGGATCCCCCTTCCCTCTGCTTGCCTTCTCCTTGAAGGGAGGTACAGGCAGACCCCGGTTATTAGCAGGGGTTCCGTTCTAATGGCTTGATGATAAGCAGAAATCTGTGATTTTCAATGCTTATTAGCGCTGATAACCAGTTAATGGTGCTTCTATTAGATATGTAGCACCAAAAATTGGTGCTTTTCAGCAATTTTCAGCACTAGACAAGCCCCATAAAACCAGATCACTGATAACTGAGGCCACTGATAACCAGGGAGTACCTGTAGTATTATGTTTTTTTAGGGAAGCCTGGAGACACACTTTGACTTATAGTGCCCACCAGTTCTTTTTAGTTGTTTGGGTCATGACTTTTTATTTTTATTTTTATGTAGTTGAGTGTTGTGGTCCTATTCTGGTCTTTGCCCAGGGCAAGGGCATCTTTTAGGAGCTTTGCAAACCACGGGTGTATGTACCTCCCTCGCTGCAAAGTTCCCATTTATGTAGGGGTGACTCTGCACTATACAGCCACACTCGCTACAGGTTAAGTGGAGCACTCGCCAGAGGCTATATCTAGCTGCAGTGCTCCCTTGCCAGGTAAGGAAACAACAACGCATTTTGTTTGTATATGCTGGCAACTGGTATATGTCAAATTCATTATCCAAATAATACTTTGAGATAAAATATGTCCATGGATCTCACCCCCTGTCAATGTGGAGACAGCTATGTAATTACTTGGTAAGTTTCTTATGTAAAAATGACATTTTTATAATGAAATTAAGTTTTACATATACTTACCAAATAATTACATGATTGGAGCCCTCCTTCCTCTTCGCACATGGAGCCCTCCTTCCTCTTCGCACATGGACATAAGGGCACATACGAATTGGAGCTGTCTGCCATGTTGTTACCTCCCTTGGTCTCGATAGCGGGTAGGGCATGTTAACTACACCTGAACAAATGTTAGTGCTACAGCTAATTTTGAATTTTTAGGCTGCTGTAGGTAGGAAGCTCTTAGCTAGGTAATTACTTGGCAAGTCTATGTAAAACTTATCATAAGAATGTAAATTTTATAAAGGAAACCCTGTAGGGGGATAGTGCCGTTAGTACACCTCATGCAGTGTAGTACTAGGCATTACATAGGTTCTTTGCAGCTACCCTTTGGCCCCCATCTGCAACCCTTCTCGTTCCTTGTACTGCACAGTAATACCCCGAACTTATGCGATCCGAGTTGCACAAATTCACAATAGTGCGAACTTTTCTTTGGAGCCTAATTAATGATCATACGCAAGTTCTTCACAATAGCGCGAACATTTGTGAATCCTTCAGAAACACTGCAAAACCTTGCAAAAGTGTTTGTTTTATTTATTACCTTATGTAAATTTATTAGTTTTAAAGCTTTTGTGTGTAGTAAAATCTTTATTGAAAATGCATTATTTTCATTTTTGTACATTTACAAATATGATACAAAGGTAATTACAACACCTATACTATATAGTAAGTGTATACAGTGGACCCTCCATATTCACGGGGATGAGTACCAGATTCCCCCCCCGTCCAAATAGCTAGAATCCGAGAATACTAGAAACTCGTTTTAAAAACGCTTAAAACTGACTATTTTGTCCATTCAGACTCAAACCCACTTAATTGGTTTATACATACCCGTTTTTTATTTTATATAGTTTTATCACAAAAAGTGCATTTAATCACAAAATTTATATGAAAATATAGTAATTTGGGGATATTTCATGTAGAAAAATACCGCAAACATGCGAATCTCCCACAAATAATGGGTAGATATGGTTCATAGAGAAATCCGCAAATATGTGAGTCCGCTAATGCTGAGAACACGAATAAGGGGGGTCCACTTTATACTTTTACAAGATGCAATATACATTCACAAAGTTACTGCACTTTTCAAAGATGATATCATTTCAGAAACTTTAATTTCTGAAGTATGTACTAGTATACTACAATTAGTGTAAGTTTTCATGCTTTTAAGTGTAAAATTGGTATGGAAATTTTGTGTATACTACTATTTATATTTTTTTAAATATGATATACAAAGGCAGTAAGTAATTCACAGTGTTTTTCCACTTAAGATCTGCATGATCATGAGGTGACATTGTTCATTCTTGCTGGGTTGATAAAATGAATTTGTTAATGTATGAGTAAAACATATCAGAGACATAACTAAGAGTTGTCGTTAATGTGAAAATTACTTTCTTAAACCTCAGAGAAAAGTGTTGGTGCAATCTGTATGTTACATGTAATTACAGCACATACAGTTAATGTACTTTCATAGTATGTAATCCCATTTGCACTTTTAAAAAATGATACCCCTCCAAAGTTTTACCTCACATGACTTGGAGGTGATGCCATTCGGTCAGGCTGGTTTGATAATATGAATTCGTTAACAAACTAAAACATATCAGAGACGTAACTGAGAGTTGTATTAGTGTCTTTCTGTGAAAATTACATACACTGTTAACCTGAAAGAAAAATGCTGTGCAATCATCTTCATCGTCATTCATTGTACTGCACAGCTAATTGATCATCATCTTCAAATCAACATTCATCACTGGTGAGTACCCATACTTACTGTTTTTTTTTTTTTTGCAGTCCAGTACATTTTTAATGTGCATAAAGTATGTACATACGTATCTCTCTCTCTCTCTCCTCCTCTTCTCTCTAATCGCTCTCTCTCTCTCTCTCTCTCTCTCTCTCTCTCTCTCTCTCTCTCTCTCTCTCTCTCTATTTGTAGTTAGCCCTCACACTAGTACATGATTTTAAATTAATTGAATTTTACCCTCACCATCTGTGAACATTACGTATGTACATACATTTTCTTTATTTTATTGAATTGTATACCTTCATTATGACTGACTTATGAAGTTTACCTAGTGACGCCAAGAAATGTCTTTTACTCTATGAGGGAAAAAGAAAATGGCATCCCAAGAATTAGGGGTAACATTAGTATATGTACAAAAATTATACGTAAGTACGTAGTAGTTACTGTATTTTTATACATCAACCTTTATTTCTTTTTAAGGGTTATGTATTAAACTAACTTTTGAATGAAATTACAGTAACTTTCATTTCATTTAAAAGTTAGCTGAATACTTATGGAGCATGATTAGGATCGTATTTAGAGGCCGTGCCAAACTTACGCAAAACTTCCCCTTGCACGAGGGGGTCTGGAACCTAACCTCGCATAAGTTCGGGGCATTACTGTACCTCCATTCCTATTCTTTCTTCCATCTTGCTATCACCCTCACCTAACAAATATTTCATAATGCAATTGGAAAACAATTATTTCATAATGCTATTGGGAACTTTTCCTCCTGTTACACCTTTCAAATATTTCTACTCTCAATTTTTGTTGGCCTTAATTCTATTTTTCATAATAGTAACTTACCCAGTAATTACATAGCTATTAGTTTTCACATCCAAGGCGACCTAAATTTAAATTTTGTGGTTAGCACTCTGATTGCTCAGTGTAGGTGCACAGCACTGCCCATTAACAGCAGTGCAAGGAACGACTTAGCGAACCACCTCATTCTGTTTTTTGCCATATTTGACAAAACATTGAGTAATTATAGCAGCTTATTCTTATTTTCCAGTTATATCACTGGATATAGGTAGTACCAGCAGTCCCCAGTTATCAGGGGGGCACCATTCCGATGGCAAAAATTGCCTATAATAGTAAAAATTGGCAATTTTTGCCACTTGTTGGCACCTCTGATAGGTAAGAATCGTTGGCACCTCTGATAGGTAAGAATCGGCACCAATACTCTATTGTTGGTGCTGATGACCAGAAATTGCTGCATTTCATGCTGAAAATTGCCAATTTTTGGTGCTCGAGCAGAAATCTTTCTGGACGAGTTGTTTTGTTTTGTTATTACCTTGATTCAGATTCATCAAAAAGCCACTACTTTCTAGTTGCTGGTAATAGTTTGGTTTAAAAGTAATTCCCAAATGTTACACGATTCCTTTAGGCCAAAACTTTTACATTTATGTTTTGCTCACAAGGATTAGGCTACATACAAGTTGCTGGTAAATAATTGCCTTAAAAGTATTCCTGAATGTTATTCCGTCAGGCCAAAACTTTTGCATTCATGATTTGTTTATTAGGCATAGGCTACACCCAGCCACTGGTAAATACTTGCCTTAAAAGTAATTCTTTAATTACTTTTACATCATTGTGCTAGGTCAAACTTTTCATTTTAGGATTTGTTGACTGGCTGTAAGCAATTAGCAAACTACCGGTAAATAATTACCTTTAAGTAATTCTTGAATATTGCACCATTCTTATAGGCCAAAACATTTGTAATTTATGTTTTGTTTATCTGGCCTAGGCTTTTTGCAAGCCTCCAATAGATAGTTATTTTAAAGATTCTTATATGTTACACCATTCCATTAGGCCAAAACTTTTGCAATTTTTCTAACAAGCTGCCGATAAATAATTGGCTTGAAGGTAATTTTTGAATGATATGCTATGCCATTAGCCCAAAACATTCGTAATTTATGATTTTTTTTTCTGGGCTTGAGCTACTTATTACGCTTCCCTTTGCTGAGAACAGGAAAGTGTAGGGGCTGAAAGGTAGTAAGGAGAGATTGGTATGTAGTTTGGCTTTGGTGAGCTTCAGCAGGAAACATCTTGACAGCCGATAATCAGCTACCAGTTCTTGCTTTGGCAGTACTTTGGGACGTTACAGAGAAGGTTCACATGGCCTTGGAGTATGTACTTAACTGGTGTCAAGCAATCTTGACCATTCCACATCTTTAGCTCCTGGCCTCCAGCTCGCATGGTAGTGCAGACTGGAATGCTGGCCACTTGCCTTCACCTGCCTCCTCCTGCTTCCTGGGCCCAGCTCAGAGCATGCACACCTGGCGCCAATTCTCTCCTGCTACTAGCCCTCCCATATTTTCCACTTGCTCCCATTCCTGGCTCCCTCGCTTCCTTCCCAGGCCTTTGCGAGCCTTATATTTCTTTCACCATGTTTTTAACCTTGTAACAGTGAAGTGTTGTGTAGTGGAGGATGCGTCTACTGATCTGCCAATGCTCCTCGATGAAGATCCCTGTTCCGCTCTCCCGCACTGGAAAGAAGACATGCCGGAGGTCCAAGGGAGGCCGGGGGTTTACATACCGGTAGTCGCACCCAAAGTTGAGCCTGTTGTTGGTCCCAGGTAGCGACAGACAGCCACTGGAAAGGTGTCTTACTGATGTGTAGTGGAGGAGGTGGCTATCTGGATCTCCTAGACCTTAAGTGACTGTCCTACTTCCTTACACCTGGGAGAAGATATACTGGCGGTCCAAAGGAGTCCGAGGGGATTGTCCCCAGTAGTTGCCCCCTCAGTCGAACTTGAAGACCATTCCCAGGTGTTGGCAGACAGCCACTGAAAAGGCATCTTGATGGAGGTGTTGTGTTAGTTAGCCACTGGAAAGGCATCTTGGCAGATATGTGCATTTTTCTAAGAACTGCTGTTCTTTCGTGCATTTTCTAAGAACTGCTGTTCTTTCTTGAAAGCCAGTTTCTGGTCAAATGCCTGTCTCCAGTCTTTCAAGTGGCTGGCACCTGAGTCTGTTAACCAGATGACCATTCTTCAGTATCAGCTTCCCGTTATGAGCCTTCTAAGAACCCTCCTCCTCTGAATTTCCTGTCTGTCAAAGTCTCTCCAGAAGTTATGAGTTTGGCTTTAGTTGGAAAGGAGCAAGACAAGCTCCTCGAGTCGTCTGTCCTCTTAGGCTTCGGCGAACTATGCCTCCCTGTTGAAGAGAATCTTGCCTTGATTTGCCTCTGATCCTCCCCTATGGGAGGTCCACACATTAGCAATTGGCCCCAGTTTTCGCCTCCAGATCTTCACCACCTCTCCCTCAGAACACAACCATTGTTGTAGAGTCCTCATTTTTTAGTTTTCAGCCTCATCTCGCAGAATTTTCAAGTTTTTTTCCGTCTGCCAAGAGAATTTTCTGACAGTCCGTAACTTTCTATAGCGCATAACCTTATAGGATGACCCTCTGGGGACTTCGTAGTCCACCATCATTAGTCAAGATTAGGCATCATATGAGTCTTTTGCTTTTTCATCCAGTTCCAAGGTTTCAGATGTGGACAAGCATTGTATCATGTTTTGTTTCATAACGCAGTTATGGTTGCAGTTCTCCACTTCCTGTCAAGAGTTAGGGGGACTAGCTTCATCTCTCAGCCTTCATACATTTTTGCTGTGGTTCCTCTGTCACCCCTTCGGTCCGACTTCACGCCTGGATTCAGCTTCGAGTCTCCTGCACCGGGCGCTGATTCCCAAACACCCGCCCCCTCATCCAGATCACTTTACACCATTTGTGCTTGGCTTCCACCACTGAACACCTAATGCCTGCTCACAGACTAATTTTTTCTTTTTTAGAGGATTGTTTGACCTACAGAGGTTGTCACAGCTTGGTTTTGGACTAGGCCTCTGTTTTTACCTTGCCTAAATTTTGGTGGATTATGGACTTTGCAGCCAATTTTTAAGTTTGCCAGACATAAGTTCTGTGTCACATACAGCTCCACATATGCTTCAGACTATACAAGGTACTGTCAGTCCACATGGGCTGCAAAGTTGAGAGCGAGTCTGCACTTTGTCTGCAGTTTGTGCCATCTTCTGCCACGTGCAGTGACAGCTGTCCATCACAAACTTTCAAAAGGGAAGTCCCTCTTCAGAGCCTATACCTAGACTCATTTTTGCCTGGGACCTAGGCTGGGAAACCCACTCGAGAAGCCAGGAAGTTTCGGGATGTGGTTCTTGGAAGAAGAACCTTCACATCTATGTTGAGAGCTGAATCGATTCTCTTAACATTTCACTGCTTCTCGATCCAGGTTCACACATAGACTGTAGTATGCAGTCCTTCTCGGCAAGACCACAGACCCAAGTATACATAAGCAAAGAATCTCTCTCTCTCTCTCTCTCTCTCTCTCTCTCTCTCTCTCTCTCTTCTCTCTCCTCTCTCTCTCTCTCTCTCTCTCTCTCTCTCTCTCTCTCTCTCTCAGAGCACCTGGTATGGTGTTGGCGTCCCACCTCAGTGGCTGCGAGTTTGATTTTAGGGGATTCCATTGAGGAGGGAGAGATGTGTATTTCTGGTGATAGAAGTTCAATCTCGACATGGTTCAGAAATCACGTAAAGCCGTTGGTCCCGTTGCTGAACAACCACTGGTCCCATGCAACATAAAAACACCATACAAACTAATACAAAAAATCTCTCTCTCTCTCTCTCTCTCTCTCTCTCTCTCTCTCTCTCTCTCTCTCTCTCTCTCTCTCTCTCTCTCTCTCTCTCTAGCAACAAAAGAATGTCTACGGTGAGCAAATCAATCAAGTTTTCTGGTTCAATGAATTTTGCATTGCTTTGAAGGTCTGGCAGTTGTATTGAGCTGTCAGAAGAGTGTCCTTTGATCTCCTGGTCTCTCAGGATCTGTGGACTCTATAGGGTGGGACGACTTTGGGCCTGTCTTTTACTGCAAGGACCCTTTGCCTCCTCCTTTGGATTCTCTGGTCCCAAACCCTCTACAAGTGCCTCAGTGGCATGATTGGTATTGTCTTGGCCTGCCACCTCAGTGATCACGAATTTGATTCTCAGACATTCCATTGAGGGTGAGAGATGTGTATTTCTGGTGATAGAAGTTCACTCTCGACGTGGTTCGGAAGTCATGTAAAGCCGTTGGTCTCGTTGCTGAATAAAACCACTGGTTCCATGCAATGTAAAAACACCATACAAACAAACCCTCTACAGACAGTCCCTGGTTATTTGTAGGGGGGGGTTTCCATTCTTGGCTGGGTGCTGATAAGTGAAAACCGCCATTAACTGAAACTTGGCAAATTTATGGCGCTTATGGCGGCAAGTTTTGGTTAATACTCCTCTGTTAGGTATGTTATGGTGCCACAACTCTATTATTGGCACCTTATTTATGTCCTTGATAACCGAAACTCGGCCCTTATGGCACCATAAATCACTGCATTTATGGTGCAAAACTGGATCACCATGAACCGAGACTGCCGATAGCCAGGAACTGACTGTAGTATGGACAACAGTTGCTATATACAGACTGATCATTCTTGATCCTGTTCATCTTATACATTCTTATTCAAGGAAGCCCTAAACTGATTTTCAGGCTCGTAACGTTACGAGGACCCTCATAGTCCCGTTCTGTCCCATGTAGGTCGTAGAATGGCTTCTTAAATTGACGGTTGTTGATGGAACCTTCCGGTTCAGTCCTTGACTGTTTCTCCTCAGTCAACCTCCCTCAATTCGGAGGCCTGTTATTCTAAAAGGTTTTGAGATGTGTCGCAGAGACTTTGGCATACTAACATCAATCTTTTAGCTACATCTGCCAGACTAAGTAGTCAGTTTTCCGTTACTAGTACCCCAGACACTTCGTCTCCCCTTTTTAGACATTTGTGACCCAATGGTGAATTACCTCTTTCCTGAGCTCTAGGTTGGTTCTCTAGTGCTCCTCCATTTAGGAGTATAGAACTATGCTTAACTCAGGTTTAGGCACAAGGACCTAGAGTTTTCCCTAATCTCTGTCCTTCCTCAAGACTTAACCCATGCAAGTAAGGAAGAAATTAACTCAGATTGCATGTTATCCATGGGTATTTTAGTCAAGTTCAAGGTCCTATCCAAGACCCGGATCTGTTCTTTCTCCTTTTGTATAATTACGGACTGCCTTGACTTCAAGGAGCACCTGGCAACTCACAATCTCCTAATTCGTTGGCCTCCAGCTTTGCCAGCTCATGCTCTTGAGTGTTTGTCAACTCCTGAACTCCTAGCTTTCCTCATGCCCAGCCCCTCTGGCACCAGGTGCCAGCAACAGCCTTGCACCAGCTCATGCTCCAAGTGTCTGCCAGCTCCTGAGCTCCTAGCTCACCTCGCATCCATCTCTTCTAGTACTAACCACAACCTGGCTCCAGCTTTTGCTCCGAGTGTCTGCTAGTTCCCGAACTCCTAGCTCGCCTGGCACCCAGAAGTGTCCGCTAACTTCCGAGCTCCTAGCTCACCTAGCACCCAGCTCATCTGGTGCCAGCTACAGTATGGCTCCAGCTCTTGCTACAAGTGTCCAGTAGTGCTTCCCAGCTCAGAAATAGTATAGGGAGCTCTGTGTCCAGTTGGAGTGTTTCAGGAATTCCTCAAGCTGAACCGGAAATCGGAGGATGGACCTTCCATAACCTAAGGTGTTATTGCAAGAACCTGTTTCTTCTTCTATCTAAACTTGTTGTCCTCCATTTTATATGGACTTCATTTTTGAGAAGCATTAAGTTTACTGGAGTGTATTTTGCCTACTTTGAAGTGAAGTGAAGGACGTCAGACCAGCCTCTATGTACTACCTCCTTAGTTTTCAGACGCTACACTGGCAGTTCCCGGTTATTGGCAAGGGTTCCATTCTTGGCTGGTTGCTGATAAGTGAAAACCACCATTAACCGAAACTTGACGATTTATGACGCCAATAACTGGTTAATGGAACCTGTGTTAGGTATGTTATAGCGCCATAACTATTATTGGCACCTTATTGTGCTGATAATCAAAACTTGACCCATTATGGCATCATAAATCACCAGTTTTATGGCGATAGACAAGCACCCCAAAAGTGGATTGCCATTAACCGAGTCCACCGATAACTAGGGACTGCCTGTATAGGCTCTTCACGTCCATTCTACTGTCAACCTACCAGAAGGGTAAGCAATCTTTGCTTCTCACTATTTTGTATGAAAGCTTAAACAGTGATGACATTTTCCAATGCCTCTATTCCGACTCAAATCACACAGGATCGTATAGCTTAAAAGTGGAGTGAAATATACTAACCTAATCACAGCCTAAGTTCTATGCTACGGACTCAGGTTACTTCACTCATTGTGAATAATGTTTCAGACATTGTATTGCGTTGTGTATAATGAAACTATAAATAATATGAACTTACTATTAATGCATATGGCGGACTCGTTATCCTAGCCGAATTATCTGAGATCGGGGATAGCACAATCCCTATTTTGTAATCATCTAAATCACACCGTAAGAAATTCTCCTTATTCTTAGACAGCTCACTTGCAGCCACCACCAAGCAACAACAAACTGTTGAACCAACTATTGAATCAACAAACAACTGACTACCAGTACTTAAGCACTAATACATGTAGAGGCAGTCCCCGGTCATCGGTGGGGGCTCCGTTCTCGGCGTGGTGCCGATGAACGAAAATCACCATTAACCAAAACTCTGCCATTTATGGCACCAAGTTTCAGTTAACCCTTAAACGCCTATTGGACGTATTAAACGTCGACGAAAATTGTGTTGGGTGCTTAATTGACATATGATACGTCGACGCAAAAAAGTTTTTTAAAAATTCACAGAAAAATAGTTATAGGCTTACTTAGCAAAAACTTTTGAATCACGCTCCTTGAGGGATGCTGGGAGTTCACGAATCAAGCTGTTGTTTTGTTTACAAGCGTTACCGAGGCACGCATGCGCGAATTTCTTTCTTCTTGCACTAAAAAGCATCAGTGACACATCTCAGAAATTATTTCATCACTTTGACATAATTTTTGCACCATTTTATATTAGCTGTTACATAAAGTTTTATATATGAAAATGTGTGCAATCATGTAGAATACAAGTAAAAATAACTCATGGTTATAGCTTTTATCTGTTTTGAAATTTTTCATATAAATCACGATAAATAGAAAAAATTTGACGTTTGGTCAACGTTATCTCGACTGAAATGGTCGAAAACTGCAATTGTAAGCTACAACACTTACAGTCTAGTAATATTCAATCAATTACCTTCATTTTGCAACAAACGGGAAGTCTAGCACAATACTATTTCGATTTATGGTGAGTTTTTGAAAAGAACTTAGTCATGTCCGCGTGTTACGAATTCATGTATCATATTGTGAGAATATTTTCTCTGTGTTGCTTTGATCGTTTTACAATTTGTTATACGTATATCAAAATCATCGCAATTTAGTGTACAATACAACGAAAAAAATTAACTCTAGCTCTAACCGTTTTGCTCACAGAGCGATTTGTATACAATTATATATGAAATTTTTTTTTTGTGCTGTCATATATTCCAATATTTATTTATGATAATGATATTTTTTTTCATTTCTGATGGTTGCATACTAAACTTCAGGCAATGACAAAAAAGGAGCCAAAAATTCACTCTTAATCTTGAAAACTAAGCATACTGTGATTTTTTGAAAAAAACCTTTTTTTCCACTTTGGCACTCACTCCCGAACCCCGCCGGTATATGGGAGACACTTTTGGAAATACCAGCTCGGCTAATGGGTTAATGGCTCCTCTGTTAGGTATGTCATGGCTCCACAACCTGTTATTGGCACCTCTGGCTGTTATTGGCACCTCTGGCCTTATGGCGTCATAAAAGCCCCGTAAAACTGTATCGCCATTAACAGAGACAATCGATAACCTGGGACTGCCTCTATACTTACAATTTCATATACATGAAATAAACCAAACACAACTAAATACAAATACGACAAAACATATTATCTTCATTTCACACAATGTGCATTTCCGCTTTACGTAAACGAGGAAAATATGCCAAGATATATTTTGCAGCTAAGTACAATCTCGTCGAAGTTTCGACAACCTTGGCACCATTTTTAGTGACTGGCATTGCATTTGGAGGGAAGCACAAGATGTTATCCTACCATCTCATCATCTTTTGAGTAAGGGCCTGATTTTGGAGGTCCAGGGGGTTACAACTTACCTGGAGCACCCACCACTCTCAGTGGATCGATTGTGGTTTCATTTAATTTCAGTGTAGGTGGCAGTGTCAGTGTTGTCTAGTTTTTATTTTGATGCTGTAACCAGGGCAAGGGCAGGCACCTATCATGCTTCGCTAGCCACTGGAGAACTTCCCACCCTGTAAAGTTCCCCTTATGTAGGAGCAACCCCTTGGCTATGCTGCCACACCACTATGAGTTAAGATTATCACCAACCATAGGCAGTATCCACCTGCAGTACTCTTAAACTTATAGGAAATGACAAATATGGTTTTCAATGCTAGCAACTTTTCTATTTCAAATTTATTAAATTGCTCTATGTTTTGGAGTAGAATATATCAATGATCCCACCTCCTATCAACTTGGAATTAGCCATGTAATTAATAAGTAAGTTACTGCTATAAAAATGACATTTTTATATTAAAAAAAAAAGTTTCAGATATACTTACCTTGTAAATCACATGATCAGAGCCCACCATCCTCTCCTCTGATGGACATTAGGCATAAAACAGAATGAGTTGGTTATCTGAGACGTTCCTTGTATTGCCATTAGGGGGCAGTACGTGCACCTACACTGAGCAAACGAAGCGCTACCCACAAAATTTGAATTTAGGCTGCAGTACATGGAAAACTTTTAGCTATGTAATTATTGTGTAAGTATATATGAAACTTTTATTATGTCATATTCCATTCTGTTCCTTTATGAAGAATTAAAATTTTCTAGAATTAAGTCCTAATAAAAATTCCTCCAGGAACAGTGAAGTATTGGTTGCCTTCATTTCATACATTCAGTTGATATATGGTTAAATCATTATCAGGATACTTAATGAGTTAATACATTTCTGTTGGAGATTTGATTTTCACATAATTAACAGTCAAGAATTCCACATCCACTTTACACTTTCAGGTCTATGAAGGTGAACACAGCAATTTAGAAATGTGCCAGTCACACCCTGGCATTCCAATTTTCCATGAAGGGATGAAGTTTTGGAGTTGCTGTAACAAGAGAACAACGGATTTCCAGGAATTTCTAGAGCAAGTTGGGTGTTCTACTGGCTACCATTGCTGGCATAAATTGGTAGGATTGTACTTCTAAGATATTCATTCATTAAGTTTACCTTCTTGTATGGCAGCATTTCATGATAAGCTCTTGAGGCATAGTGCTGCTGTTGAAACTAGGAAAAGCATAGTTATGATGCCAGCCTATCATTTGTGTCTTTTCTACCATGATTGTATAGTGGTTGTGTGTCTTGAGTATGAATGTATAGGTTATATCTGAGTTTAGTATTTTTATGTAACTTACCAAGTAATTACATTGCTCAAAGTTTCACTTGCCAGCAGCTTAAAATTTAAAAAATCATGGTAGCACTAGTGCCGTTGTAGGTACTAGTCCCACCCACTTTCCAGGTAAGAGTGGAGCAACTCCAGCAAGGAGTTCAGTGGTTTTTTGCCAGCTCTCAACTGAAGTTCAGTTGTGAGCAGTCAGCTTAAATTTTGATTTTTGTAGGCTTTGCCTTTGGAGTTGCTTTGAAATATTGTATCAACGACTTTGTTGTTTTGTTCTAGTTCTTTGTTAGAGAGTATTAATTCCACTTATTACAACCTATTACCTGGATTTGACTGTTTCAAGTTTTTGTATATAGTATATATATATATATATATATATATATATATATATATATATATATATAGTATCAATATACATATATGTTTATTTTATATATATATATATACACATATATATATGATATATATTGTATCATATATATATATATATTTATATATGATATATTATTATATAATATGACATATTATATCTATATATATATATATATATATTATATATATATATATAGGATTATAAATATTGACACTAGTGCTGCCAACATAAGGTATTGTAGCAAAGGCTGCAATATCAGACCAGCAAAGGAGAAGTATGATTTACACACCTTGTGCATTGAATGTAGGGGACCGGAATGTTCAGTTGACAAGACTTTTAATGAATGTGCAGAGTGGGATGCTAAGAAATTAAAGGTTTTGGAGAGAGAGAGAGAGAGAGAGAGAGAGAGAGAGAGAGAGAGAGAGAGAGAGAGCAATTGGTGGATAGATGGTTAACAATTGAATTGCTTGTTGGTGAGTTCTGGGATGTCTGCTGGTGCGGTTGCTGTATCAGTCAGAGAGTCAGTTTATGATCAGAGTTCTTGGCAGTCAATCAATAAAGGTAGTCAGTGGAGTCAGTATTGAAGGCATTGATGGTCAGTTATATTGTGTGTCTTTTCTTTGTTATTTGAATTATAGTATTGTATGCTTAGAGTTGTTGTGCTTGTGTGTAGGAATGTTGTTAAGCGTGCAAGTTCTGTTGTGTTGTAGATGAGTTGTTGGAGTTGTGAGTTGTTGTTGTTGTGGTTCCTTGATGTTGTAGGTGATTGTATTGGCTTTTGTGTTATTGTTTTTGATGTTAATGATTGTTTATGCAGTGGTCTTTTGTTGGGTTTGTGTCAAATTCTTGTATGGTTGTAGTCCTTGGTTGTTTGTTGGTATTGTGTTACAATGGCTATATCCAGCGGACAGTGCAGCTCCTTGCCCTGAGTGTGTCAAGTATATGGTGAGTACAAGTGTTTTGAAAGTTTTTGGTTTTGGCTTGTAATCCCACCACATTATTTATTGTTGCCCGACGTGGGGCTGCTGGTGAGGCAGCTGCAGGACAGTTGGTGTGGTGGGTTGTATGATTGGTGAAGGAAAATGAATATGGAAGGTTTAACTGAAGTGGAGAGGTTGAAGGAGGAGTTGAGGTTGGAGAGAGAAGTTAGAGGACGATTGGAAGTAGAGAATGAGTGGTTAAGGGTAGAGTGTGAGGAGCTGAAGAGCAAGTTAGAGGAAATGAGAGGAATGCTAAGGAGTGCAAAAGTAGAAATGAAAGAAGAGGTGAAAGGAGCGAAAGAGAGAATGGTTGAGAAAATGGACAAAAAATTCGGAGTAATGATGAATACAGTGCAGGAGGAGATGAAGAGATTCATGAGAGAGGGAGCAGTAGGAGGTAGGCCTACTGGGTCTTTTGACGGGACAGGAGCAATTAAGAAAGTGAAAGAACAAGTGGATGAGAGTACAAATGACAAAGGTGATTTGGTTGTGAAGGGTAGTAAGGATGACAGACAGGATGAGACTAGGACTGAATATGTTGGGAAAGAGCTGAGAGTGATTTAGATAGCTGTGAGTGGAAACTGGTAGGTAGAAAGAAGGGTAAGAAGAGTGTAATCAAGAGCATGGATGTTAGTATGGAAGTTGATTTGTTGTATTTGGAAGAGGTTGAGGAGGTTAAGAGGGATCAGAATGGAAGTAGCAAAAGTGAGTGTGAGAATGAGCAGGAAGTACGAAAGGCTGCGTATATGAGAGAGGTACCCCGATGTGCACAATACAAGGAATATGGTAGTAGGGATATAGGGAACTTTTTTAAGGAATATGAGAAGTATTCTGTGGCTAAGTATGGGGATAACAAGAGAGTCTGGGCAAGAGAGTTAGGTAGACTTTTGAAAGGATGTTTGTTGAATATGTTTGGTGTAATGATGAGTGTAGGGAATGTGCTACATGAGTGTGTGAAAGCCAGGATTGTGGAACAGGAAAAGATGATAAAGAATAGCGATAGATTTAGGAGAAAGCATGATTTTGAAGAGGCAAGAATGAATGTTGGTGAATCGTTGTCAATGTATGTGTGCAGGTTGGAAACATTAGCTAGGAAAAAGTTTGGGGACGAAGTGATAAATGAGTGTAAGGAGTTAGTGCAAAAGTTGTTGGCGATTGTACAAGAGAGCAAATACGAGTTTATGAATCTAAAACATAAGGAGAAAATGCGATGGATGAGTGAAAGGTTAATGTGGAACGACATTTTAGAAATAGTAGAGGATTATGAATTAGATAGGTGTATGAAAGAGAGTAGAAGTTTTAGTGTTAGGACTGAAGTAGCTGTGGGTATACCAGAGTTCAAGAGCTATAGGGAGGCAGTTTTAGAAGGGCCAAGTGAGTGATTGATAGGAGCGTTAGAGCAAGTAACCTAAGTATAGTTGACCCTAAGAGAGATCGAAGTGCAAGTCTTTGAAGAGTAGGATCAGTTAGTTGTGAACGAGAGCAGTAGTGTTACAGATGTGGAAAGCCAGGACACAGGAAGAATGAATGTCGGTGGGCGTTAGGAGCATGATTCGGGTGTGGGCATATGAGGCATTTAGTGAGCAATGTAAGAAAGATAGGGATATTAAGTGTTACAGGTATGGACAGGTAGGGCACATAGAGAATGGATGTCAGGGTGCCCATGAATGTGATTTGCGGCAATTGTGGAAAGAATGGTCATTTTGCTATGATGTGTAAGGAACGGCATGCAAAGTGTGCTGGATGTGGAATGGAAGGTCATGTAGTGAGTGTGTGTAGGGGGAAGAGGATGAGTTAAGCTGGGAATTCGGGAAACTAGGTGTTAAGGGGATTCAGTTGGTGGGTCCTCTAGTGTGCAACAGTATTTGTGAGAATGTGATGGGTGAATGGTTGAGGGTGAATAAGTGTGAGCCGAGTGTCAGTGAACAAATGGGTCTAGGAGATTGGCAGTTTGTATTGGTTAAGTATGGAAGAAAGCAGAAGTGTAGAGAAAGGGCATGGAAGGAAGAAGCGTGAACTGCATGATAAAGGTGTTAATGCTATAGTACAAACAGTTGATAAGGGGTGTAATACGGATGACTGTGAGGAAATGAATGATACATGTAGCGTTATGGAGGAGTAATGATAGTAGTTCATATTTGACAACATCTCCAAGGGTTGTGAGAGAGAGAGAGAGAGAGAGAGAGATTGGTGGAAGAATAAATGGGAGTGGTTAAATGGTGGTCGGAACCGTGTGTCTCTTGTGGCGCTCTGTTGTGTAGATTGGTGGCGGGAGTCTGTTACGAGTCGTAAGCAGTGAGGTGTCTGTTGAAGGCATAGAGTTGGTTTTGGCAGCAGTTTTCCGTTGGTTAGTTGATTTTGTGTTATTTGATAGATTTTGGTGTTGTAAAGTTGTGCGTGTTTCTGTCTGGTTGTGGTGAGGTTGAAGAGGTTGGTAGTGCGTTTTGGTGTCTGTGAGTGGTGGTTGGGACAGTGTTGGTGTTGGCGGGTTGTGCTGGGCCAAGTCGTGTGGTTGTCGTGTTCTTTTGGGCTGTTGGTGTTCTGCTCAGTGATTTGTCAGATTGTTAAGTTGTTGTGGGATTGTGGTTCTTGGTTGGTTGGTTTGTGTTGAGATTATCGGCGGTGGTTGTGTTTCGGCTCGCCTATATCCAGCGGACAGCACAGCCTACCCCTGAGTATTTAGAGCCAGAGGTGAGTACGTGTTTGTGTTTTGTGTGTTCGGTATTTCGTGGAACCAATTGTCCTGCAGGTTAAAAGTAACGTAAAGGGGAAAGTGTGGCTGTGGGAAATTCTGTCAGCTTGTACGATTGACGTAACTGTGGGGAGTTTGCTTGCTTTTGTCACATAGCTTTTATTCTGCCACAGCGCATGTGGGTTTGAATTGACAGGGGTGAGTGAGATTTCAGTGGGAAGGGAACTGAGTGGTAGGGAAGTAATTTATAGTATGGATGAAGCTTTGCAAGGGTTTGACAGAAGTATGGATGAACTGATTGGTTTGGTAGCAGAAATAGGGGAGATATTAAGACGAGTTAGAAGGGGTAGATGAGATAGTGAATGGGATTTTGGAGGACAGTAGAAAGGGAGATAATGTGATTCTGGAAAAAATGGTTTGGAAGAAGCAAATGGCGATGCAACTGGGAGTGTATGAGGGCCCTTGAACAAGATCCAAGGGGCCTGCCTCCAAGCATCGTGTTGTGAAAGGCGATTTAGTGTGGATGTTGCAAGCATGAGATGATGATGTCAAAGGACAGAGAGAGTGTAATTGGTGGATGGATGGTTAACGATTGCATTGCTTGTTGGTGAGTTCTGGGTTATCTGCTGGTGCGGTTGCTGTATCAGTCGGAGAGTCTGTTTATGATCAGAGTTCTTGGCAGTCAATCAGTAAAGGTAGTCAGGGGAGTTTTGTATTGAAGGCATTGGTGGTCAGTTATATTGTGTGGACGTATCCAACTGCAGAGGAGTTCCTCATGATCTCGTAGGACTCGGAGGAAGACGTGTTGTTAGACGCTTTTACATTGGAAGACAGCAGAGGGTAAAGGTATTGACACTCAATAGGGGGGGTCAGTCCTTTGTAGGGGCAGCCACTACTCGCCAAGAGGACAAAGTAATTACTGATCTGGATCAACCAATAGAAAGTCTAAAGTCCAGAAAATCATGAAGGATTCGGACTCATCAACAGATGTCGAAGAATTGTGAATCCTAAACTTAGTCACGACATGATACCCGCCTTTTAAAGGGTGATGTTGAGAACGAACCATGCATATCATCTATCTTGTTCGCCAAGAGAGACGAGATGGTGATTCTCAGAAGGT
Source organism: Macrobrachium nipponense (assembly GCF_015104395.2). Classification (NCBI taxonomy): domain Eukaryota; kingdom Metazoa; phylum Arthropoda; class Malacostraca; order Decapoda; family Palaemonidae; genus Macrobrachium; species Macrobrachium nipponense. The sequence goes on along the minus strand of NC_087218.1, from coordinate 33,959,729 downwards.
ATGTGCACATTAGACGAGGGTCAAATGCCTTCTAGAGACCAAGGTCCCTGTGATGGCAAGACAGAGTTTCTCGTCAGTAGTTGAATCTCAACTAAAGAGAAGCAATACTACCTGGTGCATGACTAAGGTGAATGTGGACCTATGTCTTCACAGTTAAAATGGAGAGAAGTGAACTCTCAATTCTGATCATAGAAAAAGTCCCGTCAATGACACAATAGTGAAAATGGCTCTAATTCCTGGTGTTTTACAGAGGACTGAAAAAGTTATTTCACTATTTCATTGCTGGCCAGTGAGAAAGTTGGTGCTTGCAATGATGGCAGTGAGTCTTTCAGTAATTAAAACAGGGATTGTACTGCCTGAAGAACTGCTTCTTGTAGGTTGGATCAGGGAGGAACTTTTCTATCTACTCTGGAAGCAGAGCTAGTCAGGCGGGGGAACAGGCGAAGTCTTCCGTTATTCATTTTCAATTTTGGGCGAACAAAGAATAATTGAACACCTTACGAATTATAAAATGTATATTTGAAGACAAAACTTGAATAGTCTGAAGAAAATCATTCTGCATCATCACAGTGGCTGATGGGCAGGTGCGATGGAACAGAAGACTACAGACTTCTGGTATACAGTGAGGTAAACAGAGAGATGATAATGAGTCCAATGAGATATATCTTACTGAAGATTCACGCAACAGCAAATGTGGAGCACGAGACATGGGCCTTATGTGAGAATTCCGAGCCAACCAAAGACTTAGGTCTGTGATGGCCGGGGCAGAGAGATTAGAATTGGTAGTGATAGAGGAGAAGCAGTACTAAGATGAACAGAATCGCAGACAGAAGGCAGTACTCTGCCCCTAACTCAACTCCTTATACCGAGTTGCCTGGTTGTGCATTCCATGTTGGAATACACTTGAGCATCTGCATTGTAACTGAAATGGGAGGGAAAAATACCTTCTCGTTCCGTGATAATGCAAATGTTGTAGTGTTGTTGGCTGAGAGGCCCTAAAGGCTGTCCTGAGTTTCAGGTTAATTAAGAGAAGGTACTATTCATCTCTATCACATACTAGAAGAATTAACTTGAAGTTATGTGCTTATTACTTGGATGGTGCAACTGACAACAGGCGCATGTCGCAAGGAGAGCATACTAGTATGTTCGTAGGTTCCTGTAAATTGCGCTCCAGCCTAATTCTTTTTCATTCGAGAGATAAGAATGAGGACTGGAAGCAGACCTTTCATTTTCTAATGAAGATAGCGAAGGTGAAGCTGTCCTGAAGGGAGACTTCTACGGTGATAACAGAACACCGAAGATGACTAGTTCAAGCCGAACTGGTTGTTCCCAAAACAGGAGCACAGGAGAGGCATTAAAACATCTTGGAGCTTCTCATCTTAAACAGATTGACGTATGTTTGGTAAAATCCTAAGATCGAACAAAAAACATAGTGACCCAGATTTGAACTTTGGGGAGTATACTCCATAGAGTTCTTCTTACTCCCTCATTTCATCCCGGTGTAACCAGGAAGTAGATGGAAGAAAAGAGAGGAGGATTGACTGTTCTTGCCCGCTCTTCTCTGAATTTGTGTGGTTCTCACTGTCAAACTAAGCATTCAATCCTACAACTGTTTCATCCGTGCGAATGAGAGCAAAAGTTGAGCGGAGTTAAATGCAGTGAAAGCTGGTGAGAACTTGCCACGTCTTGCTACACATCTATCTTCTCCGTGATTGAACCTCACGAAGAGGACTACACAGAGAACCCCCTCCCAGCTCCTTCAGATGCCTTGTCCCGAGGGACAGCAACATCAATCTTGGCATCTGAAGAATAGCCATGCCTGGCTTTCACAGGTGGGTCCCAGCCACCAACACGGTCCCTTCTCTTACCCTGGTCCATTGTCATGATGGAGAAAAGACTAACCATCATTGACTGTGGGTGTACGACCGCCCTTGGAGGTTGTACACTCGGAGAGAGTCGTACCCGAGTACCCGACACAGCCCCAGTTCTACGAGCAGCACCCTTGGAACCAGAGACAGGAGGACAAACCTGGGTTTGAACTCCATGTGGCTCCTGAGACACTATACTTTTGGGATAGTGTCCTGGTTGAGCCAAAGAGGCAGCCAACTGCTTCTTCCCCAGGGAAATGAATGAGACTCTTAGAAGTCTTGAGGTGAGACTTCTTAGGGGGTGGAGAAACTACCTCCTTCTTCGTAGGCAGTGGAAGCCTTCGAAGAGGGAGGCGAGGCGGCGTCAGATGATGAAGACGAAGACGACGACCCCTGGGAAAACTCACTGCAACACAGAAAGGGAGGGAGCTCTTGCCATGGCAAGGGACTGCACTGATCAAGAGCAGATTCAGTAGAATTGAGCACTGCTTGGCAGAGCTGGCTGGCCGAGCCAAGTCGAATGGGTTGAGCAGATCACCACTACATAATTATGAGTGGTAATAGTCAGCAAAGAACTATCACTTCTTCCCAATTAACTGTTCTCCTTTGAGGCCGAAGCTCCAAGAAGAAGAATAAAGAGGGATTCTGTGTCTGCTGCTCTGTGTGTTTGGACCCTAAGGTCCGAGACACAAGGATGGTACTTGAGCATTCACCTAGAAGGTGTTGCTTGTAGTATCAAGCTGTGCACATCTCCAAACCAGACTGAGGAGCGAACTCATCTGTACTGGTAAAGGACCGTATCACTATCTAAGCACTCGTGGATAGCGAGTGCTCGGCGAGCGCTAGGATTTATAAAAATTCCCACTTAGCAAAAAAACCCAACTCTTTCAAGACAATAATCAGGTGAGCCTTGTCTCGTCCTGGTTCTTGGTAACATGATGAAGCCCAGCACTCGGTGAGCATCAGCGAAACCAAGGGATCCCGGCATGCGGAGAGACTCCCGATTATTGTAATAAGTAACGGGAATACCCATTGCCTGAGTGTTTGGAAATCACAGAAAGCCAAATCACTCTGATGCCAGAAATTCCTAGGAATTTAATCACTTAGCGAGACTCCTGAATTTAGTAATAACAATTATTGGGGATGTCCATCTCACCCGAGAGGAAATGACAGAAAATCATAACTGAGAATGCCAGAAATTCCAAGAAATTCAAGCATTCACCGAGAT
>NC_087218.1:33819133-33951633 GCF_015104395.2 Macrobrachium nipponense | reverse complement strand
TATATATATATCTATATATATAATATATATATATATTATATATATATATATATATATATACATATATATATATATATCATATATGAAAAATTTAACGGCTCTACATACGAAAAGTTTTCAAGATACGAAAGGTTTCTGTAAAGTCAGAGATTCGCCTGAACCACCGATAACAATTTTGAAACTCGCGCTCCGCCAACTTAGTCGCGGCCATGAGATCCTTCTCTCATATTGGCCAGCGTCCCTCCCATCATGCATCTATGAACGTGGTGGCGTGCCTCGGCCACTCGGTACCAGCATTGTTATGGTACGCACGCGGTATTCATTTCGGGATCGTCAATGTGTATTTTAAAAAAAGATTTCTTTACATTCAACTTCCCTGTCAGATATATACTTAGCTATAGACTCCGTCGTCCCAACAGAAATTCAAATTTTGCGGCACACACTACAGGTAGGTCAGGTGATCTACCGCCCTGCCCTGGGTGGCAGGACTAGGAACCATTCCCGTCTTCTAATCAGATTTTCTCTGTTGCCGGTACTATCAACATTGTTGTTGGTTCCTCTTGACTAGATTTTCATTTTTCATCGACAATTGATCTTCTTGACCGACTTTTGGTGACGTATTTAGATTGTTGGATTGGCGTACGCTTTCGTGGACTGTTTTTGTGGACTTGCTTTGGATTTTTCTTATAATGTCTGATTCTAGTTTTGTGATGAGAGTTTGTGTGAATGAAGGCTGTAAGGTGAGATTGCCGAAGGCTTCGGTCGATCCTCACACTGTATGTAAGGGTTGCAGAAAGTATGAATGCTCTTTTGTTAACACCTGTAAAGAATGCGAGAGTTTGAGTGCGAAAGAGTGGAAGACTAACTTCTTATTTGAAGAAGTTAGAGAGAGAGAGAATGAGGAAAGCTTCCTCCAGAAGTTTGAGTGGTTCTAGATCTAACGAGCTAGTTCCTAGTTTGGGAACTTCTTCCCCTCTTATAAGAAGTGCTACTTCTCCTTCTTTTTCAGCCCCTTCACCTATTGCAGATCCTGCAGATTTGCCAACTGAACTAGCAGATCTAAAAGCTGCCTTTAAAATAATGTAGAGTAAGATGGCTGCTTTGCAAGGTAAGCATGGTGATGAAGTGAATTATGCGGTGGACAGTGATGCGAGTGTCCCCAGTGTAGTGGAGGGGGCGTCTGGTCGGCTCCACAATGCTCCCAGGTCTAGACCTCTTCCAAGCTCCCAGGCCCAGAGGAGAAGGAATGTCGAAAGCCGTACGGAGGTTGTGGAGATTCCCCACCGATCAGGCGTCCCTTCAGCAGGATCTGTTACACCTCAGACTGCCAGGGATCGCTATCGTAAAAGCGTCCTGTGTGAGTGCTTCTCATCGTCAGGATCCTCATCTCCTAGATGCGGTTGGAGGGATACTGATCGCTCGCGACCGTTGAAGAGGAGCTGGAAAGCACCGGCTCTTGACTCGAGTCCGGAACGCTTCCCAGAAGAGTCTCCTTCGGAAATCAAGAGAACAAAGAGAGCCTTCTTGTCTCCCGTAGCTGTCATGGAGCCACAAGTTACTTCCAGAGCTCCTTCCCCTCCTCCCGAGGAGGATAAGGAGGCGGCTACCACGAGGATCCTCCTGGCCATGCAGGAGCAGATCTCTTCTTTAGTTGGAGTGCTCTCAAAGGATCCTCCCCGGAGGAAAGATACTTCCCTTCCGATCAAGAGGTCCTCTCGGCACTTAGAGGTTCCTCCCCCCAAGTTCGTTTCTTCAGATCAACGATATGTCAAAGTTGAAGGTGTGTCTGAACGCCCTCCTTCTATGAGGACGTTTCCTCTTGCCAATAAACAAGTAGCTCCTACTTGTGATTGGTCCTCTTCAGATCAAGAGGAGCCTACCAGGAAGCGCGAGGCGCTCTCCAGGCACAAAGTGCCTTCCAGGCAGGAGGAGCCAGTCAGGCACGAGGCACCAGCCAGGAGCGAGGAGCCACCCAGGAGCCAGGAGTCAGCCAGGCGCAAGGCACCAGTCAGGAGCGATGAGCTAGCCAGGCGCGAGGCACCAGCCAGGAGCGAGGAGCCAGTCAGGTGCGAGGCACCAGCCAGGAGCGAGGAGCCAGCCAGACGCAAGGCTCCAGCCAGGAGCGAGGAGCCAACCAAGAGCGAGGAGCCAGCCAGGCGAGAGGCTCCAGCCAGGAGCGAGTAGCCAGCCAGGTGCGTGGTGCCAACCAGGAGCGAGGAGCCAGCCAGGCGCATGGCACCAACCAGGAGCGAGGAGCCAGCCAGGCGCGTGGCGCCAACCAGGAGCGAGGAGCCAGCCAGGCGCGTGGCGCCAACCAGGAGCGAGGAGCCAGCCAGGAGCCAGGAGCCTGCTAGGCTTGTAAGAAGGAAAGTTTCTGATTTTCAAACTTTGGGGCAAAGAGCTTCGATGTCGATTAGCTCTTCCCCAGATAGAAGCCCTTCCCCTACAGAACGAAGGAGGTCTTGGAAAGACTTATCCTCCAAACGGGAACGTTCTCCCTTATCCGATCTCGTACTAGAGGAGGTGTCGGAAGACGAGTCTCCTGCGAATGAAGGTCTTTCTAACTACAAGACTTTAACCACCTTATTGCTTCAGGAGTACGGAGATTCGCTTAGTCCTGCCACTCCTCCTTCTCCTCGTTCGCTTTTCTCCAGTACTAGAACATCAAAGTCCTCTTTCTTTTTGAAAATGAGACCGGCTATTTCTATGAAGGCCCTCCAGTCTCTCAATTCATGGATGAACGTGAAGAAGGAATTGGGCAAGACAGTGTTCTGCATGCCTCCATCCAAGCTTTTAGGAAGGAGGGGCATTTGGTACGAGACAGGAGAAACCATGGGTCTGTCTCTCCCTGCATCAGCAGAGTCAGACTTCTCGAGTCTGGTTGACTCTTCAAGACGACACGACACGCCTTAGCGTCCGCTAGATCGACGTGGAGCATGTCGGAGTTGAACCACCTCCTTAAAGGACTTTTCCTCGTGCTGGAGGTCTTCAATTTCCTGGATTGGTCCCTTGGAGTTCTTGCTAAAAAGACCCAAGACACTGACTTTCTCAACAACCCAGAAGTTCTCCATAGCGTCCTGGCATGCATGGACAAAGCAGTTCAAGACGGCTCGGGATCGGTGTTTGGATCTTTCTTGACTAAGGCTGTTTCTCCAAGTCAGAGAACTGCCTTATTGTTCGCGCCTTTGTCTGATCATCTGTTCCCTTCGCAGTTAGTGAAGGATATTTCACGCTCACTGACTGAGAAGGCAACACAAGACCTTCTTGTGCAGACAGCCAAGAAGAGCCGCCCTAATGTGTCCGCTCCTAAGAAGGACTCTCGTCCTCCTCAGCAGCCCTTTCGTGGAGGCTCTACGACACGTCCCCCCTCCAGAAAGAAAAACTCAGACAAGAGAGGAAGGTCATCCTTCCGGCCCTTCAAAAAGGGAAAATGACTCGCAGATCCTCCGAACACCAGTGGGCGCCAGACTCCTGAATTACGCAGAAGCCTGGGCCTTGAGAGGAGCCGACTCCTGGTCGCTGTCGGTTCTAAGGAAGGGATATATCATCCCCTTCAAGGACAGACCTCCCCTAACTACAACTCCTCGGGAACTGTCCGCGAGATACAGAGACCCTGTAATGAGAGATACACTCCTTTGAATGGTGGATCAGATGTGGGACAAGGAGGCCATCGAACTGGTGTAGGATCTCCACTCCCCGGGATTTTACAATCGTCTTTTTCTAGTCCCGAAGCTTCGGTGGGGTGTGAGACCGTACAGAGGTAAGCGCGCTGAACCGGTTCGTGGAAAAGAAAAAGTTCCTCATGGAAACGTCCGCCTCGGTTATGTCAGCCCTACGTCCAGGAGATTGGATGGTCTCCCTGGACTTACAAGACGCATATTTCCACGTCCCCATTCATCACTCGTCGAAGAAATTTCTTCGATTCATGATAAAGGACAAAATCTTTCAATTCAGGGCTCTGTGTTTCGGCCTGTCTACAGCTCCTCAGGTATTCCCGAGCCTGATGAAGAATGTAGCGAAATGGCTTCATTTAAAGGGAATCAACATCTCCCTTTACTTGGACGACTGGCTCATCAGGGCCAAGTCAGGGAGCCAGTGTTTGGAGGACCTAACATCAACACTAGGCCTGATACAGTCTCTGGGATTACTCGTAAACCTCAAGAAGTCACAGTTGATCCCCAGCCAGAACCTGGTTTACTTGGGGATTCAGATGGATTCTCTGGGTTTTCGGGTGTTTCCTTCGCAAGAGAGACTCACTCGAGGCTTGTCAAAGATCTCGAACTTCTTAGAGAAAGAACAGTTCAGCGAGGGAATGGTTGAGCCTTTTGGGGACCCTTTCCTCGCTGGAACAGTTCTTTCCTCTAGGGAGGCTTCACATTCGCCCCCTACAGTTCTTCCTGAAGAAAGTCTGGAATTGGAAGACAGGGCAACTTTCAGACTCTTTCCCAATCCCTCTGGAGGTGAAGAATTACTTAAAGTGGTGGTTGGCCCCTCTCAAAAAGAACGAGGGCTTGTCCCTTGCTCTGCGGAACCCCAACCAAGTGTTGTTTTCCTATGCTTCGGAGTCGGGATGGGGAGCAACGCTAGGAGCAAGGGAGGTGTCGGGCACCTGGACAAAGGAGCAGGTGTCGTGGCATATCAATTGCAAAGAACTCGTGGCCATACACCTAGCCTTAAGGTTCTTCGAGGAGGAAGTCAGAGGCGGGATGGTCCAGGTAAACTCGGACAACACCACGGCTCTGGCTTACATTCGCAAACAAGGGGGGACTCATTCGTTCTCCCTCTACAAACTGGCGAGGGATCTGTTGATCTGGACAGAGGAAAGAGGCATAACTCTCCTCACGAGATTTATTCAAGGAGAGAGAAACGTGAGGGCAGACAGACTGAGCAGGAGGAATCAGGTCCTTCCCACAGAGTGGACTCTCCACGCAGAAGTGTGTCAAAGTCTGTGGTCTCTGTGGGGGAGACCTCACATAGACCTATTCGCCATGTTCCTCTCCAAGAGGATAGAAATCTTATGCTCATCAGTAGAGGACCCAAGAGCTTTTGCAGTCGACGCCCTTCTCCTAGATTGGTCGGGCATAGAAGCCCATGCATTACCCCCCTTCAAGATTCTGGGGGAAGTGCTCAGGAAGTTCGTGGCCTCAAAGGGGACGAGGTTGACCCTCATAGCCCCATTTTGGCCCACGCAAGAATGGTTCACAGAGGTACAGGAGTGGACGGTGGACTTCCCCAGATCTCTTCCAAACAGGACAGATCTTCTCAGACAACCCCACTTCGAGAGGATTCATCAAAACCTCCCCGCTCTCGCTCTGACTGCCTTTCGACTATCGAAAGACTTGTCAGAGCGAGAGGCTTTTCTCGCAAAGCTGCGAGCGCTATCGCGAGAGCCCGAAGATCTTCAACAATTCGGGTTTACCAATCGAAGTGGGAAGTCTTTAGGAGATGGTGTAGGGCGAAGAAGCTGTCCTCCTCCAATACCTCTGTGACCAACATCGCAGATTTCCTCCTTTTCCTGAAGGAGGAATTGCACCTTTCAGTATTCACCATCAAAGGGTACAGAAGTATGCTATCAGCCATTTTCAGGAACAGAGGCCTGGAAATAGCTGAAAATAAAGATCTGCACGGTCTTATTCGATCTTTCGAAACTTCAAAATCTAGTAAGCTGAAAACTCCAAGCTGGAATCTTGACGTGGTCTTGAAATTCCTGACCTCGGATATGTTTGAACCTCCACAACGTGCCTACTTTAGAGGTGTTACTAGGAAATGTATTTTCCTGTTGTCCCTCGCTACTGCCACGAGAACGAGCGAACTCCACGCTCTAGATTCTTGTGTGGGCTTTAGAGGGGATTCTGCCATATGTTCGTTCCAGACATTGTTTCTGGCGAAAAATGAAAACCCTTCAAAGCCCTGGCCCAGGAGCTTTGAAGTGAAAGGCCTTTCTAGCCTAGTAGGTAAAGAGATTGAAAGGTCTCTTTGCCCTGTCAGGGCTCTTAAATATTATCTTAGTAAGAAAAAGCAGATGGGAGGTTGTCAACAAGGTCTCTGGTGTGCTGTTAGGGACCCAAAGAGACCCATGTCCAAAAACGCCTTGGCCTTCTTTGTAAGAAGCGTGATTACGGAGACTCATCTTAACTGCCCTGATGACTCCTTCAAAATACTCAGAGTCAAAGCTCATGAAGTAAGAGCTGTTGCTACTTCTTTGACTTTTCAAAGGAATATGTCAATGAAGGACATCCTTGAAGCGACTTATTGGAGATGCAATTCGGTCTTTGCATCTCATTACCTGAAGGACGTCAGGGTTACATATGAGAAATGCTTCTCTCTTGGCCCGTTTGTGTCAGCGGGGACAGTGCTGGGACTTGGAGCAAATACCGACCCTTAACATTTTTTTTTGAGTATCGTAACCCTCTTGTTAGATATGTTTTTGGTTTTCTACTGGCAGGGGCGCAAGATGTCGCACAGGCGGCCGTCGCTTTTTCGTCAGTAAGGAGCCAGAGGTGTATCTGACTTGTGGGGTTGGTACAAAATTTTTTTTTGTAACTATATATTTACGTGCGTTTATGTGGTTTCGAGTTCTTTGGTTGTTTGTTAGGAGTTTGGGGATAAATCCTTTCAATCTTTAGAACTAACCCGGGTGTTAGGATCAGGTGATCGGGATTGGTGTTGTGCTCCTTGAATAAGGTGTATTGTCATGTTAGTGGATTAGCACCCAATGACAAAGGCCTTTAGGCTCTGCCGAGTAAGTGGATAAGACCCCATTGGCAGACCCACAAGAACTCTTAGCCATAGATCAATATCTCGCTGAGGCTCTTGAGGCGAAGCAGACTCCTAGGCAGTAGCCACGAAGTCTTCCGCCTAATCAGGTAGGAACCAAGGTTTATTAATACCTACAACATATGTTGTTTACCTGTCTATTTCAGTAGTTAGCTGTCTCTTACCCACCACCAAGGGTGCCAATCAGCTAAGTATATATCTGACAGGGAAGTTGAATGTACAAAAATGATATTGTTATGATACAATAAAGTTTTGTACATACTTACCTGGCAGATATATACAATTAATGGCCCACCCAGCCTCCCCGCAGGAGACAGGTGGAAGAGAGAAAATCTGATTAGAAGACGGGAATGGTTCCTAGTCCTGCCACCCAGGGCAAGGCGGTAGATCACCTGACCTACCTGTAGTGTGTGCCGCAAAATTTGAATTTCTGTCGGGACGACGGAGTCTATAGCTAAGTATATATCTGCCAGGTAAGTATGTACAAAACTTTATTGTATCATAACAATATCATTTCTCATATCTTTTCACAGAAAATGGAAAAAGAAGAGCACCTCTTGAGTGACGACATATATGATATGATTGACCAAGATCTCTCTCGTGGGATAAGTGACCAAGATCTCTCACATGGGATAAGTGATCAAGTTCTCTCTCATGGGATAACTGGCAACTTTGCAAGGTTGGTAGAATCTCCACTCCCTGCTGAACAGAGGGTGTTGAGCAATCATTTACAACATGCATACCAGTATAATCAAGGCACTTCAGTTTATGTTGAAGGTCAGCAGCTGAACATTCAGTACCCAAATCAGTTGCAGAGAGAGCATTTGGTTGACCAGGGTTTTGATGAACACCAGGGCCAACAGAGTCATGAGGTGCAACAATTAGTAGATAATTATCAAGACGGGCAGCCGTTAATTAATACTACGCGCTGGCCTTGTGGGAGATTGCTGTCTTCGTTATTGTATTGCCAGCGATTTCTTTGTCTTTTATCCAGACAAGAAGCAGCCGTTCCATCTCGTCGTGCATGTGGGTCCTCTTGCTGGACAAAATAGTGATGCCCTTGGAAGGTGTAGCTGCTTTGATGACATCCTTCTGTTTAAGGATGGTGCCTATTGTCGACGGATTTCGGCCGTATTCCTTGGCAATCACACTCAATCGCATACCAGCTTCATACTTCTTGATAATCTCCATCTTTGTCTCCAAAGTGAGCATTCGCTTCTTTCCGTGAATTTCAACTTTATTGGGACCCATGACTACGTTATCTTGTACGTAATTTACGTATTAGTAGAATAAAGTTTTCGCACAACACTATAAAGTATGTATACTGCAACAAAATCACTAATGAATTTACGTTACTAAACGAAATCGTTAGACCGAACGAATACCGCGTGCGTACGATAACGATGCTGGTACAGAGTGGCCAAGGCTTGCCACCATGTACATAGATGCATGATGGGAGGGATGCTGGCCAATAGGAGAGAAAAATCTCATGGCCACAACTAGCATCAGGAACCAATGGGAGAGCAGGAGGATGGTGGCGAGTCTAATAAGTTGGTGGGGCGCGAGTTTCAAAATTGTTATCGGTGGTTCAGGCGAATCTCGGACTTTACAGAAACCTTTCGTATCTTGAAAACTTTTTGTATGTAGAGCCGTTAAATTTTTTGTATAGGCTTTCGTATCTCCAGTTTTTCGTAAGTTGAGCCTTTCGTATCTCGAGGTACCACTGTATAAATATTGGGATATATAACAGTGCAAAAAAAAAAAAAATTTCATATATAATGTGAGCAAAACAGTTAAAGCTAATGAGTTAATTTTTTTCGTTATATTCTACACTAAATATTAATAATTTTGGTATATAACACATTGTAAAACTATCAAAGCAACACAGAGAAAATATTATCACAAAATGATGCATGAATTCCTAACGTGCGGACGTAAAAAAAAAAGCTGTTTTCAAAAATTCACCATAAATCAAAATATTGTGCTAGAGATTTTCCGTTTGTTGCAAAATGAAGGTAATTGATTGAATATTACTAGACTGTAAGTGTTGTAGCTTACAATTGCAGTTTTCGACCATTTCGGTCTAGTTAAAGTTGACCGAAGGACGAGTTTTTTCTATTTATCGTTGTATGAAAATATTTCAAAACTGATAAAAGCTACAACCATGGGTGGTTTTTTGTTGTATTGTACATGAAATTGCACACATTTTCATATATAAAACTTTATGTAACGGCTAATTTAAAATGGTGCAAACATTACAACAATCGGACAAAAAAATTTCTAATTTTTTTCGGAAGTTACCGCGTGGACGTAAGTAATGTTTTCTTTTTTCTTTTCTTTTTTTTCTTCATAAAATCACCATAAATCGAAATATTGTGCTAGAGACTTCCAATTTGTTGCAAAATAAAGGTAAATGATTGAATATCACTACAATGTAAGAGTTTTAGCTTACAATTGCGTTTTTTTACCATTTCGGTAGAGTCAAAGTTGACCGAAGGTTGATATTTTGGCACTTATCGTTATTTATATGAAAATATTTCAAAATTGATAAAAGCTACAACCATGGGTTGTTTCTTGTTGTATTCTATATAAAATTGCGCACATTTCCATATATAAAACTATGTAACGCCTAATTTAAAATGGTGCAAACATTACGACAATTGGACAAAAAAATTTATGATTGTTTCGGAAGAGTTACCGCGCGGACGTAAGGAAAAAGTTTTTTCATAAATTCACCATAAATCGAAATGTTGTACTAGAGACTTCCAATTTATTGCAAAATGAAGGTAAATGATTGAATATTATTAGAATATAAGAGTTTTAGCTTATAATTGCGTTTTTCGACCATTTCGGTAGAGTCAACGTTTCCTGAAGGTTGAAATTTTGGCACTTATCGTTATTTATATGAAAATATTTTAAAACTGATAAAAGCTATAACCATGTTTTTTTTTTTTTTTTTTTTTTTTTTTTTTGTATTCTACATGAAATTGTGCACATTTTCATGTATAATACTCCATGTAATGGCTAATATAAAATGGTGCAAAAATTATGTCATAGTGACGAAATCATTTCTGTGATGTGTTGCTGATGCTTTTTAGTGCGAGAAGAAAGAAATTTGTGCTTGCGCGCCTGGGTTACGATTGTAAATAAAACGCCTTGATCCGTGAGCTCCCAGCATCCCCCAAGGCGCGTGATTCAAAAGTTTTCGCCTAGTAGGCCTATAACTTCTGCGAAATTTAAAAAAATTTTTATATCGACGTACCATACGTCCAATCGGCACCCAACAGACAATTTATATCGACGTTTAATTCGTCCAATCGGCGTTAGGTATTGAATGGTCCAAATTGTTGTTGTATTTCATTGTTTATAGGTCAATTTAGCTTTATTATGAAATTTACTGGGGTGTTTTTGAGGGCTTGGAACGGATTAGCCATTTTACATGTAAAATGCTGTTCAAGATACGAAAAACTCATGATACGAAGGCCGCCTCAGAACGGATGAATTTTGTATCTCGAGGTTCCACTGTATATATAAACTCATATTTTTTTATATTTTAGAGTTGGTTTACTACTTACTAGGTTCCATGAATAATGTTTATTGTATCCTCAGGAGGGAGCCAAGGAAACAGCGTGCAGATACGACTGGCATCAAACAGGATCTCACGTGTGCGTTTCTATCTACGCAAAATTGAGTGATAGTGCAAGTTCATTTGTCGATGCCAATCCAATACGCTTAAATGCTAACATAGTATTTGGAGATGCACAAATTTTTAAGTTGGATATAGAATTAACTGGGGTAAGTGGATATTTCATTAAACTTTGTCCTTTTGTATGATTGTACAGTAGAACCTCAGACCTCAATGCTAATCCATTAAAGAAGAAGTGTTGAAATGCGATTTAGTCGAGATCCGAATAGATTTTTTCCCCTAAGAAATATCTGAAAATGGATTAATCCATTCTTGACCACCAATTATTACCCTATGCCTTTTTTTCAAAACATTACACTTAAATTACAATTAAATAAGTTCAGAGTTAAATAACATACTTATTGTATTAGATGTCCTTTCTTAAATTTGTAAATGTATGCTGTATAAGAAAAACTGGCCTACATCCAATTCGGCCACATTACTGATGGTTTACTGAGCACCATAGGCTAGGTTAGGTGTAGTATATACTGTAACATACTGAGTATACTGAGTAGGCAGAAAACTTGTTAATAATAAAGCATTGGAAAACAAGCCTAATTATTATGGTAAATTAATGAAGTGTTAAAGATAAGATCCAAAATTGGTCATGCGAATGCCTCTTTCATACTTTGAAATAATCTCCTCCTCAAGTTTAGTCGCAGTTCTTACTATTTTCCTCTTCTGCTTGTCTGCTATGATTGTCTTGGAACCCATAATTGAATCAAAATAGTACAGTATAGCAAGCCATAAAACCTAAGGAAATATTCCATTACAAACATTTACATGCTCAAAACAAAAGCAGCAGGGTAAGCTGGCTTTTAACAACAATGCCAACTAGTGGCAACTGACCAAAACACTTCTGTTTACAAAAATCATATGGTCCAGTGGGTCGGATACCAGTTTTTTGTTTGAGCTCTTCTGCAAAATTTACTCAATTTCACATCAAAATCTGATTGTGTTGAGTTCTGATACAGTCGAGGACCGGGGTTCTACTGTACTTGAACCAGATAATTATAATGGATGCTTTGAAACTACATTACTATTGTGATTGTTACACCAAGGTGACAGAAGTCAAGAAGTGTATATTTGTTCCTATACGATATACAAACCCCTCGGGCCTTCAGTTTAGGAATTACTTTCGGCGAATCTGGAAAACAGCTGTTGAACTCTTGAACAAGGTGGTTAGGCAGTATCTACAGTTCGGTAGGCGGAGATGCCTGCATGCCCGGATGTAAGCATTCCAGTTTGCTTTCAGCCATCATGTAATGCAGACGTATTTTCGTGGGCTCTTCCCTGACTGTCGTTAAACTCACTTTTCCCATTGGGATTTTTCTTTTCTTACTTTTTTGTATACTGAATATACTGTTTGATATTTATTAATATACAAACCCACAATTTCTGATTACCTTGCAGACCGCCTTCCCCCAGTTTGTGTCTCTCGGGGCTGGTGGCCAAGGGCGTAACATTCGTCTCCTATCATTACCTTACAGCATTCTGTCCTTCAGGAGCGATCTTTCCTTCACCCTCTTCACTTGCTTGTCAGGTGAGGAGTTGGGGGGGCCCTTGTTGGCGGTCAGGCGACCTCTTCAAAAGGGCCTTCTCCTGCTTTGTAGGGCATTTACCACGAGAGAAGTCCTTCTCTACTGATCAATTTTGCCATTCTCTTCAGGTTAATAGTGAGCATCGCAGGCACAGCAGTAGATTGGTGTATTGTCATTGTTGGCTTCCTTTCTTTTAGGATTTTCAACTTTAGCACTCCTGTAATGTGTGGCACTGTCTTGTTGTACCTGTAGTCTATCTACTCCTGCTGTGCCTCCTGTCTTGATTGCTCCAGTTTCCATGGTGACCAGTCATTTGGCAGCTCCTGCTGTGCCTTTCACCCCAGCTGCCCTGATTGCTCCTGTAGTTATTGTCATCTTGGCTGCTCCTGTATGTTTTCCTTTCACAGCTGCCTTGGTGACTCCTGTTGCTACTCCTGATGTTTGTGTTGCTAGGGCCACTCCTGTTGTGCTTTGCCCTAACTGCCCTTGCGATGGTTGTGCTTACTTCTGTAGAAAATGTCGGAGAGAAGTTCAAGGACGAAGTCCCGTGAGATGTGTACCTTCTTCAAACATCCTTGCCTGCATCTAATGCTGCCTTCTCCCCCTCCTCTTCCAAGGCTCAGTGGTCAAGGAAGAACAAGGCTGCTTTCCCCCCAAGAAGTTCCTTCACAGGGTTTGTAATGGGCTTCCTCCTTTTGGGGAGGCAGTAGGTTCTCTCGCCAGCTCTTCCCGGTGGTAGAGTTTGGGAACCAAATAGCATACTTCACAGGGTCTTGAGATTTTGGGAGCCATCAGGTACACAGACTTGGTTTGGGCCCCCGTGGCCAGTTCTTTTAAGTCCGCTTCTAAGACTTGTGCTTTGGTGGGGTCTCAGCCTAGCTGAGGCCTCCTAGTGCTCAATTTTCTATGGAGTCTCAAGCATCTTGAACTTGTGTCGGAGAGACCTCTCACCGTCCCGGTTCAGGCACAGGGCAAGAGAAAGAGCCAGAACATGCAAGTGTCCCAGTTCTACCTGCCAGTACTACACCAGTATTTGGGCAGGGCCTGGTCTGGTGCCTTAGTCTCTGATCAAGCACTTTGTGCTTCAGTCTCAGCCAAGCACCTGGAGAAGCAGTCATGAAATCCCCTTAAGAAGTCCAGTAGGGACTGCTTCTCTTCTGGGAGGCAGGATTCTCTTGTTGGCTCTTCCTGCGCGTAGGGCGAGACCCTATTTGTATTCTCCTCCAGAGTCTAGCATTTCCGGATTCTCAAGAGCTCACTCAGTCACCGGGTGTCTCAGTCTCAAAACAGCACCTGGAGAGGCAGTGAACAGAATCCCATAAAAAGTCCTAAGGGACTGCCTCTCTTCAGGGAGACAGGATTCTTTCGTTGGCTCTTTTTGCTCAAGGGCCCGCTCGGGTCACCCGGTGTCTCTGTCTCAACTGAGTACCTGGAGAAGCAATGAACAGATTCCCTTAAGAAATCCCAAGGGGCTGCCTCTCTTCAAGGAAGTAGGATTCTCCTGTTGGCTCTTCCCACTTGTAGGGCGGGAGCCAATTCACATTCTCCACTGGAGTCTCACGTTTTGGGAGTCTTGAAGTTGTGACCTCTTCAGGCCGTGCTCTCTGTCCCAGTTTTATGAGCCTGCATCTAAGACTAGTGCTGTGCCTGCCCCTTCTCGTTCTCTTAGGAAGCCAAGGGGAGACTGCTCGAGAGCATTCTTACAAGATTCGTGAGTTTTGCCAGGCACTTGAATTCCTTGGAATCGCATGCGCTAGACTGGCGAGTTTTTTTTTATTACCAGGGATTCTGCAGAATCTTGGGCGCTTTCCAAACCAGTGCCAGAGGGTTCATGCTTTGTGTCTGGCTTACCGACTCTGCTTGGTCAGTTCCCATCTGTCGTGTTTTGGATCTTAAGGTCCAAACATGTAGGATAGCAAACATAGAACCCCTTCCATTAAGCTTTCTTCTCAAGGGGCTTTAATCTCAAAGAAGACTAAAGTATTTAGGGAGGAAAACGATTGTTTTTAGCAGACATCTCACATTGGCTTGATTTGCATGTCAAGCCAATGCAATAATACCCCTAACTTACGTAAGATTAGGTTCCAGTCCCCCTCGCGCAAGGGGAATTTTCATGTAAGTTTGGCACGGTCTCCAAAAATGCTGATAAATACTTCTAGAGTTTGAACACTAAAGACCCTAACCATGCTGTTTAAGTATTTAGTTAACTTTTAAAAGAAATAAAAGTTTTTTAAAAGCTTGCTTGATACATACCCTTAAAGAAATAAATGGTTGGTAAAAATATAGGAGTGTGAGAAGATGATGTACATACATATTTCTCTCTTCCCCCTTCCGATCTGCTTTTAAAAGTCTTCTCAACCACTTTTAAAAATTCTTTATTCTTTTTCTCTCTCTCTCTCTTTGTTCTGAAATTCCTTTTCATGAACAAACAGTGCTTTTTATTTAGACCAATACAACTCTTAGTGATGTATCTATGTTTTAGAACAGTGTATTTACAGGTCTAGACGGTAAAGGTAAAAATAGATAAATTGAAAATTATCTACCACTAAGTACAAATGAGAGAGAAAAAGAGAGAAAAGACTTGTCTTTTTGTAAGTATTAAGCTAACTTTTAAATTTAAGTTACCCTTAAAGAAATAAATGGTTGGTAACAATATAGGAGTGTGTAAAGATTACATACGTACAACCGTACAACATATTAATCTCTTCGTTTCCCTTTCTGACCAAAAATCTATTTTTAGAAGTCTTCACAACCACTTTTAAGAAATTCTTTACTCTTTTTCTTGCTCTTTGTTCGTAAATTCCTTTTCATGAACAAACGGTGCTATTTATTTGGTGCAATACAACTCTTAGTTATGTGTCTATGCTTTAGAACTTTGCATTCACAGTTCTAGATGGTAAAGGTAAAAAAGGGATTTTGACGTAGGAAAAATCTATTTCTGGGCGAAGGACCCGTGTCGCCCAGTGAAATAGGTTCCTTTAGCACTATTTCTAAGGTAAAATATTGCTATAATACTAAATTGGAAATGCCAGATTATTCTGGCTTGCTCACCTTTATTATAAGGTGTCGGTATGGTTTCTGGGGTGAGTGAAACCACTACCAGAGGTCCTTTTCCATTTAGCCTCTCCCTACATCAAAAAACCTCAAAAAGAGAGGAGCTGACCTATGGCTCACTACCCGTTACTGTTACAGCTAGCGCCTCTGACGTCATTCCTGCAGATAGCACCCAAGCTTGGTATACATGGGGGGTAAAATGTAAGGATGGGATTTCACTGGGTGACACGGGTCCTTCGCCCAGAAATAGATTTTTCTTACGTCAAAATCCCTTTTCTGGGCTTGGCCCGTGTTGCTCCGTGAAATAGTACCAGAGAAAATACCAAGCTTGGGAAGAGGAAGTACACAAAATATTTTCAAAAAGGCAAATGAAAAACAATTAAGGTTAGTTGATTATAATCTATGTTAAGTTACAAACAGGTAACATAAAAGACTATACAACCTTAAAACTAGATAAAATACAAATCATCATAGTAAATATACATTCAGATGGAAGGTACTTATGAACTAATTAATATGTACAATATGTTGCATCCAAGGACCAGTACAGCTGTGACGTAACTGGGCTAAGGCAAGAATGCTAATGAGGCTGGTAGGAAGGAGAAGGCAAAGAGAGACATAAGCTGGACTACTTACTACTATCTCTGGCAGTATCGGGGTCCCGCCACTACTGCCGGATACTTAAGGGCTTCTAAGGACTTAAGATAATGGCGTTTGAATACTGTCGGAGATTTCCAGCCAGTGTACTTCTTCAGATCTTCGAATTTCATATGTTGGAAAAAGTTTATTGAGGTAGCTATAGCCCTAATATCGTGTACCCGTGGGAAGGACTGCGGCTTGGCTTGTTTGATAAAATATAAAATTTGTTGCCTAATGCCTTTTAGGGAAATAGTGCCACCTTTTTCTCTAATAAATAGAGGTCCAGAAGATTTCAAGGTTGTCCTGTCTAAGTAAGCTTTCAATGAAGTGACTGGGCATAAGGATGGGTCTTGTGGAAGCGGAACAATGTTTCAAGGGGCCCACCTGTCTAATGGATCCTCATTTTTGGCAAGAAATTGGCAATCTGGAGAAAGTAACACTTCCCCTGAAGGGAGAAATTCTATATGACCTGGGTCTCTAGATAAGGCCGACAGTTCTGAAATTCTAGCTCCTGAGGCTAAGCTTATGAGGAATAGTGTTTTCCTCAATAGGGCTATATAGTTACACGAGGTATTGTTAGTATCTGAGGCTAACTTAAGAACATCATTTAAGAACCATGACACTGACTTGGGCCTCTCAGTAGGTCTGAGCCTGGCGCAAGCTCTGGGGATAGATGTAAAGTATTAATCCGTTAAATCTATCTTGAATCCGAATTGGAAAATCTTTTTCAAGAGCTGATTTGGTAGTAGTGATGGTACTAGCTGATAAACCTTTTTCAAATAATGACCTGAAAAAGGAGATTGCAAGATTTGTGGTCATGGTTTGTGAATTAGATTCCTTCAAGAATGCAGCCAGTTTTTTAACTGCTGAATCATATTGACGAAGGGTTGATTCACGTGTATCAGATTCTAAGAACATGATGTTCTGAGGATCGATATCGGCATCCCTCTGTGCTGCAAACTTCATGAAGTCCATAAAGTTAGGGCTTTCTGAATTCCTGAGGAAGCGAACACAGTCCGCATTTGCTCTTGGGCCAATTGGGGGCTATCAGAGCAACGTGACCCTTGAATGTCCTGAGCTTGTTCAGAACTTTCATGAGAAGATTCACCGTGGGAAAAAGGTAAATCTTGTTCCATTGATTCCAATCTATAGCCAACGTGTCCGTGGCACAAGCCAGAGGGTCCAGGTTGGGGGCCACATAACATGGGAGTTTGTGGTTTGACTCCGTGGCGAAGAGATTCACCTGAAGCCCTGGTACTAGCTGACATACCCAACTGAATGACTTTTTGTCCAGGGACCATTCGGACTCCAGTAGGACTGAATGTGATAGCGCATCCGCCACCACGTTCCTTATTCCGGCAAGGTGAGTGGCTGATAGGTGCCACTTGTTCTTGCCTGCTAGTGAAAAGATGGCTATCATGACGTGGTTCACGTGGCTTGATTTGGAACCTCCCCTGTTGATGCAGTGTACTACCACTGCACTGTCGAGCACCAGCTTGATATGAGATTTCTTGGCTGGGCGAAGTTTCTTCAGGGTGAGGTACACCGCCATGGCTTCCAGCACATTGATATGAAGCTGGCGGAATTGAAGGGACCATGTTCCTTGTGCCTTCTTGTACTGTGAATACCCTCTCCATTGTCTGGTTGCCTTGGCTATTTCTCTCCTTTTCAACGGCGGGATTGATAGTGTGTGAATCCAAATCCCAATGAATTCCCGTCACTGGAAATGGGACGCCGGGTTTAGCTGGGACTATGTCCTGTTTATCTTGAATCCTAGGTATTCCAGAAAACGGATGACTGTGGCGGTTGCTTTGCGGCAAGCTTCGATGCTTGAGGCCCACACGAGCCAATCGTCCAGATAGGCTACTACCATGAGCCCCTGAGACCTTAGTTCCTGGACTACCGTATCCGCCAACTTTGTAAATATCCTGGGGGCTATGTTGAGCCCGAAGGACATTACCTTGAAGGAGTAGGCTTGGTTTCCTAACTTGAAGCCTAGGAACGGGCGGAAGTGTCTTGCTATCGGGACATGATAGTAGGCGTCTGTAAGATCTATAGAGGAGGTGACGGCCCCACGGGGAAGTAAGGTCCGCTCGTGTGAAATGGTCAGCATCTTGAACTTGTCGCAATGAATGAATAAGTTTAGACGGGACAAGTCTAAAATTATTCTTCGTTTGCCTGAGTCTTTCTTTGGCAAGCTGAACAAGCGACCTTGAAATTTTAAATGTTTGACTCTTGACACTACTCCTTTTTGAAGGAGATCGCGGGAATACTCTATCAATTCCGCTGTTGGTTTTTGATAGAAGGTGTTGGGTGGAGGTGGACCTTGGATCCAACTCCAACCCAGACCTTTGGACACAATACTTTGGGCCCAATTGCTGAACCTTCAACGTTGACGAAAGGGGTACAGCCTCCCTCCTACCTGGAGGTTCTCATTGGGTTGCTGATGGGCGGCCTCCACGTCCTCTGCATGAACCTTTGCCTCTGCTGGTAGCCCTTCCGCCGCCTCGTTGATGAAAGAAGCCTCTATCTCTGCTGCCCCTACCGAACCTATTGAAGGCCTGAAATGCTTGGCTTTCAAAGGTGGGGTTGAAGGCCGGGGAGACAGCAAAGGAGGTTGACGCCTGCGGCTGTTGGGGCTGTGTCAACAGCACGAACTGCTGTTGTGGTTGGCTCTTAGAGGATGAGGGTTAGGGAACCGGTACTGCCTGAACCAAAGCTTGCTGTTGCGGTGCCTGGAAGGGCTGAACTTCCTAGGCTTTTTCTTGGCTTTGGGATTTGATGTGGAAGACTCTGATTTCCTTTTGGAGACTAATCCCCACCCAACCCTTAGGCTTTGGTTCAACCTGGCAGCCTCATGTTGCACCTCGTTTACCGCTGAGGCTGGAAAAAGATCCGCTCCCCATATCGAAGTATCGAAGAAGCCAGGAGTTTGTTTGGTTCATGCCTGATAGTGGATTCTGCTAGGACATGCTTCCTGCAGTTCCTCCTAGCCACAACAAAATCATATAAGTCACATTGCATACTTAGCAATTGTGCCTTAGCAGTGATCTTGAACAACGGCTCTTGGGCATAGATAAGAGCTGCTGCTTCCGTCATGACTAGTACGTTGAGGGACCTCACAAGCCGTGTCCTAGCGTCGAATTCTGTCTGGATGAGCCCATCAGACAGCCTTGGTAGTCTCTCACTAAATACAGAGATAGCACAGTCAGGTTTGAGTTTGCCAACCGAGAAGGTGGCTGGGAGGTCTACCCAGAGGTCATCTGTTCCGGGAAGTAGCAGAGATGTTGGTTCCGTCTCCCGGAGCTGTGGCATAGGCTCATCTCTCATTGCAGCTTGCAGAGTGAGTTCTGCCACTTTAGATGTGAACGGGATTGGGGTCTCCGCGTCCACAGTGAAAATTGTGAAGGGCTCCTGAAGGCCGTAACCTTAGTGTTTACACACTGCCATTCATCCAGGTTACGGATCCAAGCCTGTTGTGCCTGGTTCCGAGAGAGGGTAACTGTCTCTTTCGGGACCTTGTCCTCCCTGATCAAGGCAGATTCAGTAAGACGGACATAGCCTATGAAAGGGGCTTGCAACCCTCAATCCTTCGAGTTCCGCAGCCCTCAATCGTAAGCATGCCGTTTACGAAAGGTGCGTAGTTAGCCACCCTCCATGGGTTACTTGGGTGGAAGGGAGGGAGAGTGGAGGAGTCCGGCATAAGCTGGCCTTGGGCTGCTTGGCCAGCTTGTTGAAGCCCCGACGCTACGCCTTGCTGGAGACCTGCGACTATGGTCTCCTGTGTGACCAGCCTTTCTAGAATTTCTTGAAACTTGGTGTTGACCAAGTTTCCAACCATGTCCCCCATTTGTTGCATCATGTTGGATGCAAATGCTTCCTGGTCAAAGGAGGGGGGCTCTGCCCTCTCCTTGAATACCTTCGGTATCGCACCTTTAGAGGTGGATGCCACAGGGCCGGCAGAGGAAGAGTGGGCTCTTTCCTTGGAAGACTTGCTCTTCAACCCTCTGGAGAGAGACCCATGTTTGGGTTTGTCCGCTCCGGGATGGTGAGTCGGAGTTTTATGGACTTGGCTGGTACTTGGCTTTCTAGGAAGGGGCTTTGGCAGCGATTTAGAGTCACGCTTGCCCTTGACTTTAGGGATCACCAAGAGGGATTTCGATCCAGCTGATAGAAATCCCCTTGAGAATCCCTGGAAGGAAGTAGAAGAGGAAGGGGAAGAAGGTCTAGATGTGCTCAAGGGGAGGCCTTGAGCACCTACAAAACTTGCCTCGCTAGCATCCTTACCGTTGCCCATGCCGTCCACTGTCATGGGCTCGATGTCGAGATCTAGTGCCACGACCTCTTCTGCGACCTCCTGCTCCGAAGTCTCCTCTGGGTGTTGGGACACTGCGTCTTGAATAGATGCTATGAGGGGAGCTGCTACTTCGTGGTCCACGTAGCCGTTGCTCCTCCCCCCGGGGAAGATCAAAGTAGCCATCTCTTGGGAGAGGATGTATGGTCTTGCCTTGGCTACATTTTGCCCGAAGCCGCCCACCCATACCTTGAGGGTGGAAAGAGCAGCATCCTGAACAGACTGGGCTCCCTGTAAGAGAAGGGTTAGTGTTAAACTTAAACTTAACTCTTATAATTGTAACTTAACTTAGGAGGCATATGATTGACATGTATATTACAATGGTCCACCTTGTATTATTATGTACACGCCGGAGAGTCACTTACATCAGAGGAGACTCGTTCCACGAGATCGTAGCAGGTGACACAGTTCTCGTGGTGCCACACTACTGAACCCTCTAGTTGGACTGCGCAGGTGGCGTGGGTCCAGCAGACATCGTCCCCACAGGGATCCTGGAGGACGGCGTTGCAGGCGGTCTCCATACAATGGGTGGCCTGTAAAGGGAATGATACATGAGTACCATTGTTAACCGTTCGGACGATGTCCATGGTTGATATGCCATAACACCGGAGTGTTCCGGTGTTGTAGAATTATCCCCGTCTCGGCCTTCTCTTGCCATGCACCATGCTGGAGAATCCATTAGAGCTATTAGCAAGTAGTTAACAGTGTTTCCGGTGACACCGGAGAACAGAAAACTACTGAATCGGGGTAGCTACTATTGCCATACACTAGAGAAGTAGTAGTCCAAGCAGGCACCGGGTGTCGAGATGGGAGATATCGGGTAAGGTGGTGGAGCTTGGTAACTCTGCCATAAAACTTAATCTAAAAGGGAGGGGTAGCTCCCGGAGAAGCACGGTGGCTTCGAAAGCTTAAACTAAGATAAATACACAGGAAATTATAAATGTGATACATGACATACTGTAATCCCGCTGATGGCCGGAGTCTCCAAATAGTCAAGGAGTCCGGCTATGCCGGAATCCTGGTTCCGCCAGAGCGGGTGGGAGGGGGTGACTAAAGGCAAGGGTATGGCCCAGAGAGCCGAGGTGAGCCGAGCTCACCCGAGCCTGGTGGCCGGCCGAGGCTGGGTAGAGCAGAGTTCCTTCCCTACTCTGGGATGAGAACGGCTGGGTAGCGTCACTCGCACACCTTGGGTCCCCATGGGGACCTCCCTCCATCCCCCGAGGGGGTACTCAGATCGGCTGTCAGCGACAGCGTGAGCGAGATATCACCCCACTTAGGTGGGAGACGTGGGGGGAGGGAGAGGAGAGCGGCAGTGTGGTGGCTACTACGTGATCGTCTGGACTTCTCACGGTTGGGTGTGAAGACACACGAGGTGAAGAAGGTCAGGCGAAAGGAAGGCCTATAGACCAACCGTAGCCGACTCACAGATATGAAATTAAATAAAATGAAATGTACAGTTTACAAGGGGGGAAAGGGAAATAAAATGAGGTGAAGAGAAAGAGGAACGTCCTGGAGGGACTAGGTAGGACCAACCGGGAAGGGTGGTCAAGACCTCAAGACCTGGTAACTCCGAGCAGCTGGCCTAGTGTCGTGACGAATAAACGCGGGACAGGCGGCCAGGGTAGGCTAGGACTAAAAGTAGGACTAGCATAAACATAACAGAGCCTAACAAGGTGACCTAACCAACAAGGAACATGCATGCATGAAAACTGGGTCGGTAGGGTTCCGATAGGCTACGAAGCGGGAACACGTGCTTGGTAAAATCCCCCGTGTAGAGACTAAAACGTCAATAATGCATCACAATTAATAACATAACAAT
This sequence comes from Macrobrachium nipponense, assembly GCF_015104395.2. Classification (NCBI taxonomy): domain Eukaryota; kingdom Metazoa; phylum Arthropoda; class Malacostraca; order Decapoda; family Palaemonidae; genus Macrobrachium; species Macrobrachium nipponense. The sequence continues at coordinate 33,929,764 of NC_087218.1, read as the reverse complement.
ACTGCCATAATAAATCTAGCTCACTCGGTATGGGAAACCACGCGAGACACGAAATGAGGAGACACAAAGGAGCGCGCTGCTGTGATGGCTCGGGGCCGGCGCCGTGTGGGTCGTCGACTCATAAAAACCTAAATAATTCAGTTAAATATGCCAAGGGCAGCCCCTAAATAGTGTCAACTATAATAACAGTACTTAACTTGGATGCAGAAGCAGATTGACGATCCATGGTGAAAATAAAGGTTCCAAAAAGCGAAAAACACAACACAGCAAAGAAAAACGTGTGTGTAGCGTAGCAGTGCTATCAAAGGAATAACGTCAGAGGCGCTAGCTGTAACGGTAGCGGGTAGTGAGCCTTAGGTCGGCTCCTCTCTTTTTGAGGTTTTTTGATGTAGGGAGAGGCTAAATGGAAAAGGACCTGTGGTAGCGGTTTCACTCGCCCCAGAAACCATACCGACACCTTATAATAAAGGTGAGCGAGCCAGAATAATCTGGCATTTCCAATTTAGCTGTTCTCTGGTATTATAGCAATATTTTACCTTAGAAATAGTGCTAAAGGAACCTATTTCACGGAGCAACACGGGCCAAGCCCAGAAATAGATAAATTAAAAATTATCTACCACTGAGAGAGAGAGAGAGAGAGAGAGAGAGAGAGAGAGAGAGAGAGAGAGAGAGAGAGATTATATCAAAATCATTGACCGCTAATGACAACACACCCCTCCTGTCACATTACTTGACATGTTTGACAGCTTTTGACATCAAGCTTCTGGTGGAGTTGAAAAGAAAGGTGAAGGGAAAAAATTCTATACACATTATTTTGTAATTATACAGTCATATTATTACAGTGGAACCTTGGGTTTCGTACAAAATCCATCCCAGAACCTCCCACAAAATCCGAACCACAAAAACTGAATTCCCATAAGGAATAATGTAAATACAGGCATTCCTTTATTTAAGACGGGGTTCCATTCTTGAGGTGTGTCGTAAGCTGAAAATCGTCGTAAAGCCAGAAAACTGTCGAAAATCATCAAAAATCCTAAGAGAACCTTACTTTCAATGCTTTGGGTGTCTACTGAAAACTATGTTACCTGCATTTTTGTGTTTTTATTCATAAAAAACTCCAAATATTGTTTAATATACAATGTACTCTTGTAACGTTTCATATTTAAAAAAGCAATTTTATGGCCTAAAATTTTGGGATTGAACATTACATGTGGTATAGGCTAGTTTTGGAATTATGCAAGAGTTTGGCACTAGGCTAAGCCTAGGGCTAAGAGTTTGGCACTAGGCTAAGCCTAGGCTAGGCTTTGGATTTCCTGACAACAGACAATAAATATAAATGTTGTTTTACTTATTTGAGGATCTTTTATTATTATGTCGTCTCTATATTGAAAAGTGCAAACTTTAGTGACAAGGCTAAGCCTACCATATTCTTTGGATTTCCTGACAACAGTCAACAAAGTAGTATTTCTTTCCACGAAGTCGACAAAATTTTATTTTTGATAGAGTAGTCGCTGTTTCATCCTCAAAGGGTTTACCCTTCATGGTGTGTGCCAGCGTCCCATGGTGTCATACTAATATCAAAGAAATATTTTTTAGCCAGGTATTATGCCATAATGATTTACACTATGACAAGCGATAGAGTATAATGGACTTGAAGACAAGAAGGCATTTTATCTTGTCTTCAGCGAGGCTGGGCCCAGTTTCCTTCGTCAAAACCTGCAGAAGTGACTATTGCGCCTGCACATCGGCCATCTTGTTTTATACTTGGGCCGGTTAAAAGACCAAGAATCCATTACTCCTCGGTCAACTCAGACGTAAGTCTATTCAGCCAGTGCTCCTCTATTTTGAGAATTTTTTTTCTAAGAGATTGGTCTCCAGAAATCATGGAATCGCCGAAAGTTGAAAGTAAAGTGCTTATTTTTAACATTTAGTTAAAACAGTTAGGTTAAAAACTTTGGAACAAGAAAAAAAATTTAATTTGAGTATGGAAACTGGTGTTTTGTTTACCCATCCCGTGTTGTTTAGAGCACGTGATCGGCAAGATACATGTTCCAGGCTAGCCTTTATGAATGCGAAAATTGTTTTTAAATAATTTTTTTGGGAAGTTTTTCGCTTAAAGAACTACTACTCCATTTTCTATTTTTAATTTAGTTAATCTTTTCAGATATCAGTTTCTACAATTTCCTAGGCAGTAGCCTACATGAGCTAGTCTATTTAGAAGAAGTAATTTTAGACTAGGAATGGCTATTATTGGTAGCCTGTAACCTAAGATAGCATATCTTAAAGATGATTAAATAACCCTAACTAAGTACTTACCTAATTTTTTGGTGATTAGTACCTAGAAGTAGATAAACAGGCTACACCACTTTAGTTTTATTTTGCCATATTTAGCATGACCGAAATAAACCAAGCCTGATAATTCCTAGCGTTGAGTAGTGAACCCTTACTAACACTATTAGTCAAAGTTTTTAGCCTAGAATACATATTCTAAGGCTAGTCAAATTGGCAACGGGTGCCAAATGGAATAGTAGTCTTAAAACTCGGAGCTGCATTCCAAGCGGTGGTTTTTATTCATAAACTAACGTTGAATTGGGTGCTGAAATTGTAATTCTAATTACTCGTAATTTATGCTTACAATAAGTGTTGATATATACTTGACCCCGACATGGGTCGTGTCGGTTTCTTTAAGTTACTGTGGGTCATGCATAAATCAAACACTCAGTGATTAATTTAACACTGGTCTTATATTCAAATAAAGTTACACAAGGGCCCGAGTGAGAGTAAAGCTAAATTCTATAAAAACCCGAGTTTCAGACAGAGGATAGGAACCGGCGGAGGAACCAAGGTGAAACTGTATGTCCTCCCTCGTGCTTGACCGACACCTCACTGCTTTCCTCAAGGGGAAACCTTGGCATTTTCTCCCTTTCCTCTACCCCCCCACCCCACAACCTCCGATATTTTTCCTCTAGGATATGATTGGCTCCGGCACCTCTCCTCAGGTCTACTGACCAATGGGTGACAATATAAGTGACGCTAAGAACCAACGAACTTTTTTTGGGGGGGGTTGCTTTGGGGGAGGTGACGCTCTTTTTAATCTGATGGCCGTTAAACACTCATGCAGTCCTGTGGTGTTCAGGAATTCTTGGTGAGTTCTTTATAGCCCTCTAGAATGGCCTATACTTATAAGGTAAAATAACGTAACATAAAGGTTAGTGTTGGTATGTTTTTATATAGGCTAGTTTATCAGTAATATAACATGCTAAAACTATTCGAGGCTTAGCAAAAATGTCTGTTTTGCTATGATATAGTATCCTAGCCTATATATGTGTATATACATACTTGTATATATATGTATATATATGTACAGTCACCGCAAAAAGAAATAGGACCTACTTAACAACTGGTAGGAAAAACATGAATATCATCAAGAAAATAAATAAAACAAACATATTAGAGAATAGTAGCACTTATTTTAACATTTAGTCATATTCCCCTTGGCTTTAAGAACAAGTTTGAGTCGTTCAGGCATGCTGTCGGACAGTTCCTAGAAGTATTGCAAAGACATTCATTATCCCAGATTGTGGTGATTTCTTGTTGCAGGCGCATGAGGGATGATGTGTTGCACGACTGAAGCTGCTTTTTCATGACATTCCACCCATTTTCAATTGGGTTGAGGTCAGGACTGTTACCAGGCAACTGTAAGACCTCAATATTGTGATCAGTGAGCCACTTAGTAACTTTCTTGGCCTTATGACATAGAGCACCATCGTGCATGAAGACAGTGCAGCTGTGAGTCTTGTATAAAGGTAGGAAGTGATTTTCAAAAACTTGAATGCAGCGGTCAGAATTCATTGTAACATTTTTTGGGAGGAAGTGCAATCCTCCATGGCCTCTTAAACCACTGAAACATCCCCAAATCATGACAGATTCGGGGTGCTTGACGGTGGCAACTGTGTAGGCAGGGTCAAATCTGCTGACTGAAGATGGCCGTTTTCCTGTGATAGAATGGCCCTGAATACACTGGAATATTGATTCATCTGACCACATGACCTTCCTCCAGTCATCAGCTGTCCAGTTGATGTATATCTTGGCAAAATTTAGTCGAGCTTCCTTCATACAATCTGTCGGAAGAGGTTTGCGTGCAGCACGGCAGGTGGGCAGCTGGAGGTCCTTCTGGAGACGGTGTTGGGTGCAGCTGATTGATACATCTTTTAACAGGGCTTGTTTTTAGCTGAGAAGCTGTAAACCAAGGGTTTTTATGTAGTTCTCTCACAAGAAGATGATCAGTGGCCTTGGAAGTCTTCCATGGTCATCCAGGATAAGGTTTTCTTTGGGGAACAACGTTGGTTTGTAGGTCACAAGCGGCAGTCAGCAGCAACATTACGGTTGACTTTGCTTGGCCAGTACGTCTACAGATTTCTTTAATAGGCACTTTTTCTTGCCTCCAGGCTAATATGCGAGCCTTCTCCTCCTTAGTCATGTGTGCACGACCCATATTTAGGGAATATATAAAGAATTAAAAGGCAAGAAGTGCTCTAGTCCAAATACAGTCATACCCCTACATACGAAAGTCCCTACGTACGAAAAATACAGGTTACGAAGGCAAAGACAAAGATTTTTTTGCTTCTGTGTATGAAAATAATTCAGGTTGCGAAAGAGTAAAGTCTGAGATTTGCCCGGGCCGCTGAGAACTATTTTAAAACTTGCGCGCCGCCAACTGAGTAGACTCTCCACCATCCTCCCGCTCTCCCATTGGTTCCTGTTGCTAGTCACCGCCGCAAGATCCTGCTCTCCTATTGGTCAGCATCTGTCCCATCATGCCTCTATGTTAAGGCGTTCCTTGATCATTTTTTGCAGCAGCGTTATCGTAAACACCTGGAATTCGTTCATTCATATAGATTTTGTTTGTTAATGTAAATTCGTGTTAGTGATTTCGCTTTCGTTGTACTGTAAGTTACTTTATCGTATTGTGTGTGAACTCAATTACTTACATTATTAGCCATGGGTCCCAAGAATGTTGCTGAAGTTTACGGACAGAAGAGGATACTTTCTGTGGAGACTAAGATAAAGATAATCAAGAAGTGTTAATGTTTTCTGCCATTTGTTAATGTGTTTTGTAAAGTTTAGTGTTAATGTTTTCTTCCATTTTTTAATGTGTTTTGTAAAGTTAAGTGTTCATGTTTTCTGCCATTTGTCCTCCTCCACTGTCACCACTTTCGGACATCACCTCACTCAAAAGGTAAAGTTACACATTTTACTACATAAGTACACAGTATTTCTTGTACTTTGTACACCAATACACCTTATTTACAGGTACAGTCATGGTCAGGTTAGGTATTAAATGGTCCAGATTGTTGTTTCATTGTTTATTGGTCAATTTAGCTTTATTATAAAATTTACTGTGGTGTTTTAGGGCTTGGAATGAATTAGGCAATTTACATGTAAAACGTAGTACTAGATACAAAAAAATCAGGTTATGATGGCCGCTTGGATCTTGGGGTCAGAGCAAACCAAAGCAACAATCTTTCCCTGTGCTTTCTGGGTCGGCACCGAGTCCTGATTCACGCACCTCCCACACACACCAGCCCAGGAGAGTGGCCAGATATCACCAGACAACTCTAGCTCAAATCATAGGGCAGGAAACGCAAATAGATTTTAGACATCTACACAGTGGATTCTTATGGGTTAGGTCCTATTTCTTTTTGTGGTGACTGTATATATGTGTATATGTATGGGTGTATGGGTTTATAAACCACTTTATTAAAAATTTCAAAAATTACTTGACTTGGTGAATAGTAACTTGGTTATGTAGCCTAACTAAGCGATTAGGCTATATGTTAAATTCTTTTTGGTAATAAGTAAAAACCTAAATTTATTTGGTAGGAATAGATTATACAGAGGATACTAACCCAAGTCTTATAGAAAACCTTGCTTAGGTTAGTAAAGAGAGGTATCATAAACTAACTTGAATAGTATTGGATGTTGTTATAATTAAAATTAAAACCTAAACAGAACCAATACATAAGGGCTAAGTTTAAGTAATATAGAAATAAACAAGGCTTCAAAGGGAATTTAAACCTCAAAGGTTTAGTCAACATAGATTTAGGTAGATCATGGTAATAACTCTGCGTCAAGTATTTATATGGAAATTACAATTCTCTAAAAGTAATTGAGTTAATAATTGAAGTTTAACCATTATTTTGAGGGGGTTGATTTTACCCCCTGGGACTAGTATCAGAAACAGAAAAATGACATTTGACACCCCAGTCCCTAGTAGCCTCTGTTTTTACGGGATCGTTCCTTACAGTCCATGTGGACTTAGTACGTATAATTGCCTAAATATTTTACAGAATGTAGGTGTACTAGAAATATTCATTTGTAGTTAAACTAACTTATAAAATGATATCTACTACCTGTTAATATTTAATAACAACTTGATTTTTCCACTACAGGGCCATCTTGAGAAATGACCCTCAATTAAGGTGTGACGTAGCTGGTTGCTCGGTGAGATTTTTGCCAGTGGGCACTGCCCATACCACCTGCCATAGACATAGTTCTTGTAATGATCAGGACAAATTTGTTTGGTCGCCTGATATGTGTGAGATTTGTATCATGCTCTTGGTAGCGAGCTTTAAAGATGAAACTGCTCGCTTTACTCTCTCGATGATTCCTAGGGTTTAGCAAAGGGGAGGAAGAGGAAGATTATATCTATATGGGAAAACTCCGGCAGCATATATTTAAACCCTTCTCTGACGTTCCATATTCGGGCCAAAACCCAATAATATCAGTCACTACTACCCCCCAGGCACATCCTGAGGAGGAATTAGAGGAATCCTCACCTAGAGGTGAAGTGTTCAAAGACTTTGAAGTAGATATTAATACCGAAAGAACCTTGCTGAACCCAGAAGGACCAGGGACACAGATGTCAATCAGCCATGGGAAAAACATTATAGAAGAAAGTCAATCTCCCATGCAGCTTTCAGAAGCCAATCAGGATCCTTCCCTCATAAGGGATAAGGATCCACCTGAACCCAATGGAAATAGCAGCAATTTCAGAGGGTTATAGCAATTCACTCAGGACTTCTGCCCCCTGGGAAACAGTCAGCTGCAGCTCAGCTGTAAATACACAATCAGGTTTTTCAAGCTCCCCCAAAAGGGATACACAATTTGCGGTATTAGATCACATCCATAAAGAAATAATGAATGACATCAAAGATTTTGCTGCTGAAAGGCAATAGATTATGGACACACTGCATGATACACCAAAATGTAAACATCTTGCATCTTGCTATAGAATGGGGAGAGTTTGAACCCAAATCTGCCCAAACTAGGTAAGAGTGCAAACCCAGCTGGAACCAACAAAATGGCCAGTCCTGGTTATGAGTAACGACCAAAATCTGGCAGAGACTCTAAAATCCTACTCTGATGTTGATAATTCTTGGTGAGATGCCTCAGTGTGTATTTTCTCTGAGGATGGTAAGTATCTTATTAATGAGAGAAAGACCATGATAGAAGTAATACATGTTGAATTTAGGGACAGGGCAGCCTTTCCTAACACTGAATGGCGCCTGATACCACCTGAGCCAGACGTAGAGAACCCTCAAAAGGAAACTGTTCTCTTAGCTGGCAATTTGGCATTAAGAGCTGTAGTTGAAACTCTTCACCACATAAATGGGACAGGAATTTTTATGTCCATTATGAACAAGACTCGGGTGGCTCACCATGTACCACCAGCCTTCTGCCCTTCACATTTAAAATCATAAACCATGTGAAGACACTTTTTCAAAATTATGTGATAACCAGAAAGGGTGAAGCATTGGCAGAACTAAAACCATTTGCATTGGTTATCCCAGTTTCCGAAAACTCCACCAAAGAATTGGCATCGCTTCAACTTTCCTTCGATAGGAAAAAGCTCCCCCTAGATATTGCAACTCAGCAATTTGGTACTCCAGTGAGAAGGATTTCATAGGGTACATGAGCATCAGAGTTTTGTGCTAGGACCCACCTCCTTAGTGTCTTAACCACTTCCTCATTATTGGAAATAGCCACAAAAAAGGCTTCCGGAAGAATCTAGGATGATTTTTGCTGTTGTGGCTAAAAGCCTTGTGAGAACATTATGGGAAGCTCTCTATGAATTTTTGGACTGGCACATAAAAGCGCAATGGAGGTGCTGGAAAACTCCAACAAGCCGCTTCCCAATGTGACTGCCTTATTACAGTCTAATGCCTTCTGCCGAGACCTGTTTGAGGAGTCTATTGGGACTCAAGTAAGAGAACAAGCACGTCAACAAAATTGCACAGTGTATGCTCTACCGGGAAAGATTTCAGGAAACAAAAAACCAGAAATTTCCCCATACCAAATCCAAAAAAAAGGCAGGCTTTGATAAAAAAAATTATATAGGCCTCCATTCACTTCCAATAACTCTCCTCATATGCAGGTAGGTAGTCAGAAGGGACCGCACCCTTTTCACAGCTTATAGAGGAAAAGGAAAGCAACATCTGGAATGCCCATTAAGGGAAAAGGCAAAGGGGGGGGGGATCTCAATAGGTTAGGGGTCAACTTCAGAATTTTCACAAGGAATGGAAATCTCTTTGGGGATACAGCATTATTCTCAATGGACTGGGGTGGAAATGGTCTCACCCCCTCCACTTTAGAAAGGGTTCTTTCAAAAACCGGACCCCTCTATGAAAGATTACATGCAGAAGGCCCTCTTAAAAGAAGCCATAGAGAAACATTCTTACATTCATCACGAGGCACGTCTCTTCAGTGTTCCTAAAAAGGATTCCTCAGAATGAAGGGTGATCCTCGAGTTGTCAACATTGAACAAACACATTGTTTGCCAAAAGTTTCGAATGACTACCATAGCCCAAGTACGTTCTGTCATTTCAAAAGGGACCTGGACAGTTTCTATAAATCTAAAAAACGCATATTGGCACGTCCTTATTGCCGTTCCCTTCCGCCCCTTCCTAGGGTTCTGGATAGGAAAAAGTACATACAGATTCAAGGTCATGCCTTTCGGGCCAAACATTGCCCCAAGAATCTTTACAAAATTGGTGATGGTAGTTGTTCGGGAACTCAGGAAAGAAGGAATACATGTGATAGCTTATTTAAACGACTGGTTAGTCTGGGGAGCTACAAGAAAAGAGCGCCTGAAAAACCTAGGAACAGTAGTCAACAGACTCCAGTCAAATGGCTTTTTAATAAATTGGAAAAAATCCCGCATCACACCCAGCAGACATTTTCAATGGCTGGGAATGTGTTGGGATACCGTTCACAACCTTTTGTATCTTCCCCTCCAAATTTGGAACACAATAAGGAAAACCCTCAAAAGGTTCCTGACAAAGCCCATTGCTTACAGACGGCCATTAGAGCGCAAAATAGGTCTGCTACAGTTTGCACCTATAACAGATCCAATACTCAGGGTGCAACTGAAAAACTTGAACATTTTGGATGTCACATGCAAGAAAAAGGATGCGAGACAAATCTCACAAAATGCATCAAAAACTTGGGGAGATACTTCGGCCATGGACATGGAAGGAATCTCTGGCAAAACAGGTCACCCTGACTCCTCCATCTGTAAAAGTAACAATATTCACAGATACCTCATTGACAGGTTGGAGAGGACATTGGGAGGATCGTCAGGTAGCAGAGAGGTGGTCAGCTACTCTAAGGAGTTGTTATATCAATTTCCTAGAGCTGATGGCTGTCTTTTTGTCTCTAAAGAAACTCTAACCTCCGGAACAGACACACATTCTGCTAGTCCTAGACAATACGACTACAATGTCTGCATAAAAAAATTGGGATCACGCTCACCTCCTCTCAATATGGTAAGGTTAGCCATTCTTCGGATGGCACAGGAAAAGAAGTGGCATTTGTCTGCAATTCACCTTACAGTGTCTCTTAATGTAATAGCAGACTCTTCGTCAAGGAATAAGACAGCCTCAAACAGAGTGGTCATTGGAGAACCACTCCTTTCAAATAATATACAACCTACTTCCACAACCGGAAGTGGACCTATTTGCCACATACGAGAATCACAAACCCCCAGTATATGTGTCCCCAAATGTGGACAATCAAGCAGTAGGGAGAGATGCCTTCCTACAGGACTGTAACAACTGGAAGCTGATACATATATCTTTTTCCTTCATTGTCCCAGATTTTGAAGGTTTTGAACAAGCTCCTAACCTTCAAAGGAACAGCTTACGTAATAGCCCCAAATTGGCCAAACAGGCATTGGTTCCTACCACTTCAACAGCGGACGAAGAGGTCAATTCCATTACCATTTGCTGTACTATCCCAGAAAGTAGGAGGGAAAGTCGTTTACACATCCTCCTTTCTAAGCCGAGACCTTCACGTGTGGATTATTTAAATATAATCTGCTGTGAAAACTACTCACTTAATATTGCTAGGTAGTGCAAAAACTATGGTCATCTCTCCGGCAATACCAGTCCGTATGGAGAATATGGTTAGATTATATCCAGAATGAGAGCCCAATCAAGATTTCTATAGAAACACTAATGAAGTTTCTTATACAAATCTTTGAAGGCAAACATCTTGCAGTTACAACAATTATATTATACAAGGCTGCATTAACAGAACCATTGCGTTATAGATTTGGGATTGATTCCAACATAGAAGTTGTCACTTCCCTTCTGCGGTCCTTTTCTTTACAGAGACCTGCTCTCAAAAGACTTCCAATTACTTGGTCCCTGAACAAGGTACTCAAACTTTTATATACTCCTCAATTCAACGGACCTGACATAACCACCGCGTGCATGCGTCAAAAAGCAATCTTCCTGGCAGCATTAGCATCAGGAGCACGTATTAGTGAATGGGCCTCTCTTAGACAGGAACGATATATCACACAAACTGCTGATAACCAGTTATTGTTATTCCCTGGGCCATCATTCCTGGCCAAGAATGAGAATCCTTTAAAGAGAAAATCTATTCTTATAAGAAAACTCAATTTAGTAGACAAAACATTATGCCCAGTTAAAGCTCTTAAGGATTACCTAGAGGTCACAGTAAATGTTTCAGAAGGTCCAATTTTCCTACATTCTAGCACAAACAAACCACTCTCTCTCCAAGGGCTAAGAATAATTTTAGTGTCCCTCATTTAAAAGGCTAACCCACATTCCTTTCCTAGATCACATGATATTAGGAAAGTAAGTACATCATTGGCCTTCTTCAGAAATGTATCATTTGAAGTTTCTGAATGTACTGGGTGGTCATCAGTCAGTAACGGGTGGGTATGTTGACTATCACTGGGGTAGGTGTGTAAAGGTTGCAACCATACCCAGCATACTTTGATAAGTCACCATAGAACTTTATGCTAAAAGTACATCTTATAAGAACTTTATGCTAAAAGTACATCTTATTTGTTTTTTGTTATCTTTTTTACTAAAACTAGTGGCTTGACATTGGACCTGAAATGATTTAATCTTAAAACTTTGAGATATTTGGGATGAAAATTTGTGGGCTCAAGTTTCTCGTCACCTGTCAATTTCTTTGCAATACTCCTTTGAGGACGAAACAGCGACTACGCTATCGAAAAACAGGTTTTGACATAGGAAAAACTTATTTTTGGTAGTTGCTGTTGGGTCCTCAAAACCCTCCCACTTCCCTGACGAAAAACCATGAGATTTGGGTTAGGTACATCCTGCGTTGACCAACAGAGTAATGGATTCTTGGTCTTTTAACCTGCCCAGTATAAAACAAGATGGCAGATGCACATGCGCAATAGTCACTTCTACAGGTTTTGACATAGGACACTGGGCCCAGCCTCGCTTAAGACAATAAAATGCCTTCTTGTCTGAGTCCATTATGCTCTTATCACTTGTCATAGTGTTTATCATTATGGCATAATACCCAGCTAAAAGACCAGGCTAAAAGATATTTCTTTGATATTAGTCTGATCACCATGGGGGGCTGGCACACACCATGGAGGGTACAGTAAATCCTTTGAGGACTAAACAGCGACTACCAAAAATAGATTTTTCCTACGTTAAAACCTGTTTTTTGTATAATTACCCCAACAATAAATATAAATGTTGTTTTACTTATCTGAGAATCTTTGATTATTATGTAGTTTTTAATTTATGGCTGTTCTAGGCTTTTAATAAGTGCAACATTTATTTCCCGAACATAAACAAATTAGCCGCCATTTGTATTTTGTCAGCTGGTGAACTCTTCATTTATGATTTACAAAGAATCATGTATTTTTTAATTTTATTGGTAAAATGATGCTGTAAATTAAAAAATTTAGTATGCAAAACATTTAATGAAAAAAAAATTGAATTAAATTTCATAAAATAGAAAATTAATCAAAGAATGATCTCATCAAAGCTAGCAAATATTTTATAGAATTCTTCTGTTATAATGTCATTAAATGTTTCATTATAGCTGTCGGTATCTCCATTGGGTAAAGATAGATTAAAGAATAGAAATGAATGGTTCTTATACTGTTCAGTAGTTTCAGTGGTTTAAGAGAGAGAATAAAAATGTAAGATACTGTACTGTGTGCTAGTTAAAAGTGGTTGCCTGGCAATCTATCGGCAGTTGGTAGTGTTGACAAAATGATTGTAAACAAAGCAGATCAGGGAGATTTTGTTTTCTTTTGTTTATTATGAATAATTTATCATTATTTGAAATGAGTACATACTGATTATTTATAAATTTTATAGGCATATTCTAAGCATTTAGCTTTTTAGTTTTAGATGTCAAAATCTTAGACTAGGCTATAGTAGCAACTGCTAACATAGCCTAGGCTTATTGCCAAAATCAAAATTCAACATTAGGGTAAACAATCACGGACGATCCATCATCATCACGCTGGCCAGGTCTTATTCACTCTATATTTAATTGGTGAAACAAGAATACAATTACAACTTTAAGCATACCATTCAAAAGATTGAAGTTTCGTCAACATAATGTGATATATGAAAGCCCCATACGAACTAAAATAAGCATGTGACGCTCTTCGTAAAATATGTTTTCAAGGCAGTTTTAAAATCCAATATGGCGGCTATCGTCAGGTTGGCCGGTCTAACCACGGACAATCTACCATCTTTCCCGGCCTTCCCAGCACTCATTTGAACAATGTTAGCGTATATATGTAACGTTTATTGATCTTACTCAAGATTGCAATTGTAATCAGCACATTAAAACAACATTTTGTTGCCTATATTAGTGAAAGTATGAAACTTGTTATTCCCGGGGTCATGGTTTGAATTGAATTCATTTTTACCTTGTAATCAGTGGCTTTATCCTTACTGCCATCACAACTGAAACTCCACAGTGCTTATTTGATTGTAATTATACACATTATTGGTCTTAATCCACTCTAAATTGCACTTGAACCACGTTGCTGTTCCTGGTTCCTAAGCACTCACTCCACAAACAGAGTTACAAGCAGCAGACGACAACACAGTTTATGAGATGCAAAACTTTATTCCCTTAATTGTTTACTTTACTCATTATTTAGTTTAACTTTACTTTTTTACTTCAAAATGTTTATTTAATTCATATCTATTATCCCTTTTGTGCAACCAAATTACCCCGAAAAATTACAGATATTTCTGAAGTAGATACAATCCAATGTTTCTAACCTTGTCGTACATCTGGCTGCCGAAAACCATCGCGGAGCAGACGACGGATTAGTGGATTATAATTTTTTTTCTAGCACTTTTAATTGATTTAAGTCTATATTAGTATTTTGATTTTTTTAATAACTGTATGCCAGAAATAAATGTAACCTGTAATGTTTGCATGCTAAGAATGGCAAAATCATCTTTGCCACATTAGTGGAGCTTCACACATACGCCAATGCATTATTATAAACTATTTCCATGAATTCTTGTTGTCATAGTAATGCAATAATGATAAAATTGCTTTAATTTATATGTATATATACTTCCAATACATAGGCTTATTTCACTAATTTCCACATTTTGTGTAAGTCTTGTACCCAATTTGGAGGGTGAACACATACCAATTGGCAACAGTGTATAAATATATCAGTCAATAGGCAGGTAACAACCGGGTGAATCGTTAGATATATCCACCAATGTAAACTATTATTAGATAGATAGATGGAAAACTCATTGAAAATAAGTTTAAACTGGAGTAACTTTCAGAGAGAGAGAAGGGAAGGTGAAGGAAGGAAGAAGGACAGGGGTGGCAGTGGAGGTTGGGGGAGAGGGTAGGTGGAGCTTTTTACTGCTGTGTTCGTATCCATTTCTGGATAATGGAGTTTTTGCCTCTTGGTACAAGGACAAGTGTCGTTATTCTTTATGATTAGTGATTCACAATACCTTATAAATTATGGCACTGGGTGTAATACACTATAGCAAAATCTCATTCTGTTACGAGTGTTCGTTACAGAAATATTGCCAAAAAACGTGCTTGCACTGTCTCTGAAATCCATAGTAGGTATGCTGCTTAGTTGTCAACCAAGTGTTTTGTAATCAAGTATTTTTTACAAGCTAGCTATTGTATAAATTTGTATTTTTCTCAATCAAAACATGCTCCTCAATGCTAACTTTTCTCTTTTAACGACTTTCTGGTCATTGCAAATTCGGCCCCATTAATTTCTTATGGTGCAAAAACAGACAAGAGGCCCAGGGAGCGAAAGCGATTGCGTCACACTACAGCGGTAATCCGGCAGTAAAACATCTTCATATATCCAAAAAGTAAATAATAAAGATATATATGCGCATTACGATTATAACAATTACATGAATAGCTGATAACAATCTGCATGAATAACTGGTAAACTGTTCTGCAAGAAAGTTGAGTATAGCGATTCATTTACAATTGGTATGTAAGTCAAGATGTCGTGAGGTTATAATACAAGACTTAAAAAAACGTTCTAATTCCGAAAAATAATTACTTAAATTTGAGTCAGGAATCGAGTTACTTTTTCAGAAACTAATATCTTCAAATTAATCATCATAAATATGTAAAATATTGATGTTTTACTATTTACAGTAGTACCTCGAAATTAATCCGTTCCGAGGCGCCCTTCGTATCATGAAGTTTTCGTATCTTGGACCATATTTTACATGTAAAATGGCTAATCCGTTCCAAGCCCTCCAAAAACACCCCAGTAAATTATATTTCTAGGCCTAAAACACATGTTCTAGGGTTACGACGCCGATCCGACGGAAGAAATATGACTCCAAAAAGGCAAAATACTGTACATACTTGAGTAATATTCAACTGCATGTAATGTTCAACCCCATTTTTACTGCATATATTAGGACTTTAGCATATGTCCCTTAGCAATAAGCCTAGCCTATGTTAGCGGTTGCTACTGTAGCCTAGTCTATGATTCTGACGTCTAAACCTAAGAGCTTAAAGCTTAGAATATGCCAATAAAATGTATAAATAATCAGTATGTACTCATTTCAAATAATTATTAATTAATCATTAACTATAATACAAAAAAAAAAAAAAAAAACCTTCCAATCGATTGTTTACATTCAGCTCTTACCCGTCTTACAAGTACCGAACGAACGCCAAGCAATCATTTTTCCTAGCACACAGTAAGCCATAAATTTTCTTTAGTATCTCTCTTCAACTAATGAAACTACCAAACAGTATAAGAACCATTAATTTCTATTCTTTATTCTATCTTTACCTAATGGAGATACCGAGTTAATGACAGCTATAATGAAACATGCTATACGTAATGTAATAATAAAACAGAAGAAGAATTCTAAAAAATACGTATTTGTTGGCAGTCTGATTTATTTTATATTTTATGATATCTAATTCACAATTTTTTTATTATATGTATTGCATGTACTCATTTCAAATAATTATTAAGTAACCATTAACTATAATAAACAAACAAAAAAAAGCTTCCAAACTTCTGTTTACATCCAGCACTTACGAGCATCGAACGATCGCCAAGCAATCACTTTTACACAGTAAGCCATAAATTTTCATTATCTCTCTTCAACTACTGAAACTATCAAACAGTATAGTAACCATTCATTTCTATTCTGTATTCTATCTTTACCTCTCTTCAACTACTGAAACTACCAAACAGTATAGTAACCATTCATTTCTATTCTGTATTCTATCTTTACCTAATGTTTTTTTTTTTTTTTATTAAATGTATTGCATGAATAAGTTTTTCAATTTACAGCATCCTTTTACCAATAGAATACTTAAAGCACAAGGGGTAGATGCTGACTAATAGGAGAGCAGGACCTTATGGGGTGACTAGCATCAGGAACCAATGGGAGAGCGGGAGGATGGTGGCGAGTTTACTCAGTTGGCGGCGCGGGAATTTTAAAATTGTTCTCGGTGGTCCGGGCGAATCTCGTGACTTTACAGCAACAACCTTTCGTATCTTGAAAACTTTTCGTATGTAGAGCTGTAAAATTTTTCGTATTTGCTTTCGTATCTCGAGTTTTTCGTAAGTTGAGCCTTTCGTATGTCGAGGTACTACTGTATTTAAATAATTATCTAGTGCACGCTTCGTCGTCGTCTTCTATCAAAACCGTAGTTTCCTTAAAAACATCGTGGCAAGGGACCGTTTTACAATTGTTGTGATAAAAGTGCCCCAGCGTCTATGGGTACAAGTGGTGTGCAGATTTAGCACAGGAAATGGGAAGTTTGTTGACACAAGCGACTCCACAAACATTGAGATGGCGTCAATCTTCTGAAGTTTTTAAATCGTAAGTAAAAATTTCGAAAGCGTTTTGGTGTTGTGGACTTGTGTTGGCCACCCTTTTCATTACCCTCTGTTTAAATCTTAAAATATGGCCTTAATTACTAACTTTGGAGAAAATACTTACTTCGAAAGGAGAGTAGAGGTCTTTAGCTCCTTCTCTCACCAACAACAACTCGTGACTGATGAACATCCCCGGTGTCAGGACGCGTTAAAAGTACTTTTTCGGAGGGTGGCCGTGATAGTTGGTGAGTTGGCCAGTCCACATGGTGTTTTACCCTATAAGGGATATATGCTAAAATCCTAATATATGCAGTAAAAACGGGGTGGAACATTACATGCAGTTGAATACTCAAATGTATACAGTTTTGTTCCTACATGATATCCAAACCCTCGGTCCTGGACATGGCCGCAGAATTCTTTAACAAGGCGGTTAGGTGGTTAACTACAGGTCCGGTCGTTGGTGGTCCCTCCGTCCAGATGTAAACATTTCAATTTTGCTTTCGGCCGTTGTTGCGGATAGACATGTTCTCCACCGCTCTTTGCCCGACTGTTTACTGCTGTTTTCTTTCAATCCAGGTAGGATTTTTCTTTGTTATTTTATAAATTGTGGTTGTTGTTGTGATAATGTGTTTGTGATATACTGAATTATGCAAACCCATGAATTGCAACTTCTTTATATAAGTTATGATCGTTGTTGTAATAGTATTGTGTTTATGATATACTGAATCATGCAATCCCATGAATCGCAACAGTCTTTTACCCTGCACTTGGATGCTGCCTCAGGATAGAGGGTAGGAGATGCGGCAAATCTGTGCCTTGATAGATCGATCTTCACGCCCTTTACCCATCATACTGGGCGTGTGTGTGTTTGTGTGTGGGTTTTTTTTTCATTTTTCCTCCTCCTTCTTCTTCTTCTTCTTCTTCTTCTGGGAGGAGGAATATATTGGAAGACCTGTGATGAGGGTAAGACACCAGCACTGCTACCAGTCCTGCTACCTCCCATCACATCGAGGTACTAGCCTCCTCTTCCTTTGTATTTACCGCTCCTGGCAATCATCCCGTACTCACTGTTGCTCGTCCGAGAGAAGCTTCATCTTCTTCCCCTTACGACAAGTCGGAGAGGGAAGAAGGAAGGGGGGGTGGGGGGCTGTGGTCCCAGACCTGGGGATCACACGATGGGGATACCCCTTTATTAATTTCTGAACTTTTTACTTTCGCAGGTGAGGTGTCAGACTTAGAAGTAGCGTGGATTTTTATGGGTTGGCTATCGATCCAGGCTTGCTGTTACGCCTCGGTAGAGGTACCTACAGAGCACCTGGTCTGGTCTTGTCACCCGACAAATGTATTGCCTATGGTAGTAATGGGACCAGACCACTTATACAACCTATCACTTGCCAGTTCCTATCCCTGCAGTGCCTCCCCTCCTTGTTATGATGTGGCACCGCTACCTTTCCCGAGGCCTCCGGACGTTCCCGCTTGTTTGTTCCTGCCTCTGTATCTACACCTGCTCCTGCTCCCATGATGAGTCATCTGGCGCCCCTTGAAGGGCCCTGGCAACTCTACTGCGAAAGCTGTTGAAGAGGAAGGCGAAGAAGTCTCATTTCGAGACTTCTAAGGGTCTGCCTCCTCCCTTTGGGGTGGAAGCAGTTGGTTCCCTCGCTGGCTCTCCCGCTTCTTCAGAAGTGGGGCCCCAGACGCTGTCCTCAGGGACCAGGGCCTCGGGAGCCACTGGAGCCCGTACCAAGGTTAGTTCTCCAGCCTCTGTTCCCAAGCATTTTAGAATGTCCGACCCCCTAAGGGAGGACGTACCTCCACAGTCAAGGAAGGGGAGTTCTCTCCTCACCATGGCAGTGGCACGAGGTAAGAGTTGGTCTGAGCTATGGCTCACTCCCACCTGTGAAACCAAGCTTGGTTCTTCTTCAGGAGCCAGGATTGATGTCGCAGTTCTTCGGAGCAAAGCATCTGGAGAAGCTAAGGGGAGGTCCCCTTACAACCCTCTTCACAGGAGGTTTTCAACCTCGAAGAGGACTGGGTTGCGTCGTCAGAACGATGCACAACCTGGCCAGGCAGGGGTCATGTCTCTGCTAGCAGCGCTGCTACCTGTCTGCTACCAGCACTGCTACAGCTCAGCAAGTACTGCTACATTTTCTCAGGAAAGCGTTTCGTTTAGGTGATTGCGCTCTCCTACACCCACGCCCCTGACACCATTCGTGCATGGGTGCGGCTCACTCCCCCCGGCAGCCGCGTTGCTAGGAGAAATGAGAGCATCCGATCCTATTCTCCTATTCCTTCTCCTTCCTTGAACTACACCGGGAAGGACGAGACGAATAGCAGGAATCCTTTAGAGTGCGCTCCTCAGGATTCAACCTCGGGGGGGCTTATGTTCCTGGACGGGTTTTAGGACCCCACTGGTCATATGCCTGCATCATTGAGAAAGATCTAAGGGATCTGGTGAGGTTCTCCCTCGGGAGAGTTGATTGGGAGGACCAGTCTCTCGAAGGACTTTATGGTCCTCTACCCAGAGACTCGGACACCTCCGAGATTCCGAGGACTCTCTCTCTCTCTCTCTCTCTCTCTCTCTCTCCTCTCTCTCTCTCTCTCTCTCTCTCTCCAGAGATCGTAATGATGATACGTCAGCATAACGATCTTGGGGGAATGACCACGACCTCCTCTACTGACTCGAAGCCTTGTGGGGACCCAAGAGGGAACCCAAGGTGTCAACGGGGCTGTCATGGTCGAGCCATGCCAAAATTGTGTCAGAACAGATGAATAACCTCGTCCCTGGACAAGAGAATTCATTTAAGTCCAATTATCAGTGCAGGATCTAGCCAGACTGGGAGCAGTGCTGCTGCTAGCGTGGGCACTGCTCCCACCAGCGCTGCTACTAGCAGAGGCGCGGCTTCCATCAGCGCTGCTGCTAGCAAGGGCACTGCTACCATGCTACCAGCGCTGCCACCAGTCCTGCTAACTCACGCACTCGGAGAAACTTCCATTGACAACCAGGTAACCTGGACTCGGTTAACCTGGGTCCCAGTCTGTCGCTGCAGCACCTGATGAGCAAGAGAATCTCTCTCTTTACAGGAAGCAATGACACTGGAGAGTACTGTAATGGCAGCTCTTCAGGCAGTCATCAGTCATCTGGCTTAGACTTGTGATCCTTCACAGTGGCTAGAGTCGCTGTTTCCTCTGGGGCCATTGTACTGGGGGAAGACTCAGTGTTCAGGAGACTGTACCTGTCTGGAGGTAGGTAGGGCTTTCGTACCTGGCACCAGCCAGCTACATGGCGACAACTTGGTCTGGAGTCGGTACTGAATTTTACGAATGGACCCCTAATGGATTCCACCTCTCTCTTATCAAGAACAGGTGGATGCTACGATAATCAAGCACAGGGCTTTCTCTCACAGGCTCTCTGCTTCTTTGAAAGTGGGAACCGAGACGCTGTCCCCAGGGACCACAAGCCTGGGGGACCTCTGGAGATTGAACCAAGGTTCGTTCTCCAGCCTCTGTTCCCAACGGAGCTGCTCGAGGGACAGGGAGTGTGTTGGAATTTTGTTCGTTAGAAACTCCGAATGTACGACCACCTAAGGGAGGATGTACATCCACAGTCAAGGAAGGGAGTCTCTCCTCACCAATGGCAGTGACACAGGGCGGGAGCATGGGCAGACCCATGGTTCGGACCCACCTGTGAAGACCAAGCTTGGTTCTTCTAAAAGGGCCAAGGTTAATGTCGCTGTTCCTCGGAGCAAGATGCCTGGAGAATAACAGGTCACCTGTTCGGCCCTCTTTACTTGAGGTGTCTGCCTCGAAGAGGGCTGGGATGTGTCATGAAGATGATACATGTCCTCACAAAGCTACCAGAAGCGTCTCTGGTGGCCATAGCTCTGGTAGCCAAGACTCTACTAGCCAAGACGCTACTAGCCATGTCACTTCTAGCCACATCGCAGCTAGCTGTGTCGCTTCTACAGCAAGGAGAGAACCTTACATGTACATTGGAAGAGCATCTTGCCAAGGCAATCGTGCTTTCCTAGACCCACGCCCTTGTTGTCACTGCTGGTTGACACAAGGACTAGGCTCATTCCCCCTGACTGCAGCTCTGTTAGAGAGAGTGAGAGCATCCGATAGTCCTCTCATACTCCCTCTACCTCTTCGAACTACAATAGTAGTATAAGAAGACACTGAGCTTAGATGCTGTAGAAGTTGTGTCGAACTGGACCCCAGGATTCTACAGCCGAGTCTTATCGTAGAGAAGACTTCAGGGGAATAGAGACCGGTCATAGACTTTTCTCTGGTGAACAGTTTCTTAGCCAGACTCTGTTCAAGATAGAGACAACACGAACAATGTTTGCCTCTTAACTGGAAGAACTACTTCATGCTTATGGTGGAGTTGAAGGATGCATATTTCCAGATACCCATCCACAAATCCTACCGCAAGTAGCTCCACTTTGTCCTCGCAGAGACGGTCTACCAATTCAGAACACTCTTGTTTTGGGCTCTTGACTGCTCCCCAGGTGTTCACAACAGTGTTCAACCTGGTTACAGTTTTGGGGCTTTCACATGGGGCTTGTCTTTTGAGGTGTCTCAACGATTGGCAGATTTTACAGGACAGGAATCAACTCCGAGTTTTACTGGGATCTGAAGACCCAGATAAATTGCAAGAAGTCCGATTTCAAGCCCAAGCAGAGGATGTGGTACCTGTGCATGCTGATAAACCAGAGTTCCCCTCAAACTCTAGTACAAGCATGTTCAGGTAGGCAGTGAGGCGGTTCCTGTCTTGACGGGAACAGCCTGCTCGGTTGTGGTCCACCGTCGTACATCACCTGTCATCCCTGAAGAGTCGTATGCATCGACTGAGGATGAGATGCTCACCGAGAGCAGTTGCAGACTGCAGAGGTGCGAGAATTCCACGACAAGCACCTTCACATCAATGTCCTGAAACTTAAGGCAGCCTTCCTGGTTCTCCAAGAGTTTTGGGAATGTGTAATAGGAGACACTGTGGCGTTGATGATCCGCACTACAGTAGTGGCACTGTGGCGGGATTACACAAGCTAAAAACCAAAAAAACTCAAAACACAAATACATGTACTCTCCTCAGACTCAGGGTGAGGACCTGTGCTGCTGTTTGCTGGATATAAATAGCTAGGCTAGGCTAGGTTAGCCGTCATAACACAACACAACCAAACAACAATTCAATAACTATTCAACAAAAGACTACTGCACAAGCAGTCACTATCAGCACCAAAAACCAATAACATGACAAGTCAACACACCACCTATAACATCAAGGAACCACAACAACACTCAACAACTCACAACTCCAACAACTCCTCTACAACCCAACAGAACTCACAAGCACAACAAACTCAACAACACAGGCACAACAACCTTCAGACATACAATACCAACAATAATTCAACCAACAGCTTCAAGAGCCACAAAATAATACTGCTACCAAAATCTGACTGACCGGCACCAGCTCTGCTCCCAGACTCTCAATTCTCCCGAGGCTTGTAACCAACACTCGCCACTGATATACATGGCGATCATCAAACCGCTCCCATTTATTCCTCCACCAATTTTGCTCTCTCTCTCTCTCTCTCTCTCTCTCTCTCTCTCTCTTCTCTCTCTCTCTCACAACCCTTAGAGACGTCAAATATAAACTACCATCATTACTTCTCCATAGCACACGTCAACAAGCAGGAGAGACTTACCTCTCTCAAGCTTCATCTTGACAGTGCAGGTGATCGAGTGGGCAACAGCACACTTGACAGAGTGGTCAACCAGATGCATTCCAGACAAAATGAATGTAATGGCAGACAAGCTCAGTCACCAGAATCAGGTGGTAGGGATCAAACGGTCGTTTCACCAAGACGTGGCAGAAAGGTTGTTCAGCCTTTGGGGGTCTCCAGTCATAGACTTGCTTGCCACCCGGCTCAACAGGAAGCTAAAGACCTTTTCTTCCGTTGCTCCAGATCCATAGGCAGCTACAGAGGACACGTTCCATAATCCGTGGGACATCCTTGAAGCTTACCCCCTTTCCCCCGTTGTTTCCTGATTCAAGCAGGGACCAGTACGCTGATCACCCTGAATCTTTGGAGGACTCTGGTGGCACTGAGCCTTTTGATTCCAGACCTTCTGGCTCTTCTCTCCGAGACACTAAGAGAGATTCCCACATGACATAACCGCTGTACCAGCCATAGGCCGAACAGTACCTTGTCTACCCTGTCTTCACAGCTGGGAGATATCCATCATCTCTTGCAAGCGGGACTGTTTCTCGCTGAGCAAACAGAGATGGCAGGATGCCTCAGACAGCGCTCTGCAGTATACCAGGGAAAGTGGGCTGTATACTGTAGTTGGTGTTGTAGACAGGGTATCTCTCCAGTCAGAGCCACTCTTCAACAGGTAGAGGATTTCATCCTCTCCCTTCCATAGAGAAGCTCTCTCCCGTCTCAGCTGTAACACTGCAGAGCCGCACTGGCCCTAGTCTTGAAGCTGAAGGGTATTGATATCTCATCTGCTTCGAGATATCATTACAGGTAGTGTTCGAGTTACGATAATTCGTCTTACGATCATCTGATTTTATGATGGGGTTAGCAATTAATACCGATACAACAATATTTTGAAAATATTTTAAAATTTCACTCATAAAGGGTGCAGCCCAGCAGCGTACAACCAGGCAGTAAGAGAAACAGACCAAATTACAATTGCCTAACTTTATCGCATCTTCCATTAAGTAAGTTAAAAAAAAACCAGCAAAAGAGAAATATGAAAGTTTTGTTTCAACGTTTTACTCTTGGTAAATGTGTACAGCCATGAACAACCGAACGAGAAACAACATTTTGCTAAGTACAACCAAATTGGATAACAACATCCCTTTGGCTTGTATTTCAACCAACATACAATAGTAAACAATCACCGCAGTTGTTATAAATAATGTTATGTATAATAGGACTGATATGTTTTTAGATAATAACATGGTTTGCTATGGATCAAAAAACAAGAAGGAAACATTGTTAAATCTAAACAAAGTTGTAGCTGAAGCAGAGAACACTTATTGAGCTGCTAATGACTGTTATTGGCCATTGGTAACAAAGATAAAAGTCCTGTAAACTTATCCGATCAAACACAACCATAGAGGAAGTTGAGAGAATAATTTTAATCACGTCGATAAAAGATAAATAATGTAAGTAAAGCTTGTACTACGAAGAAATCAAGTGAAAATAGCGAAAGGAATCACATAATTTTCCTTACACAACGAACATGCCCACAAAGCAATCTGTTAACGAAAAAAATAATTTAGTTCCCAGCGAGACGTATTAAATTCATATTTCGACTTTATATTAACACATCTTATAATGAAAAGGTGACCCTTGTCTCATATAAGTAAAGTATCTAGATATTCTTTTATGCTAACAAGAAGCAAAACTATTTGCTCTGAATTGAGTTAAATACGACGAAATAAACTCCCATTCCCCATCACCTGATTTCCAAACCAAAACATTGACCGCTTTGTATTTTATGATACAATATGTGATATGAGAATACATACGATATCATAGAATAGAGTAATGTATAATTTTTAAAAGATTCATGGAAAAGATGTATGTTAATTATGTTTTTTATTGCATAATTATATGTAGGCGTCAGTAGCCTGATAGGTATCGCTCAATTACGCCTATGTCGGTCCGAATCTGAGTCCGATTTACCAAGGTATCTATTATCGTATACTCTAGGCTAACTTGTTAATGTTATTCAATTTCTCTTAGTACTGAATTATCATGAACCAATATGCATTGAACCTTGAGAATTAGCTGAAATCAATAATTACTATGCCATATATGAAAGTATACTGTGTAGTGTAGGGTAGCTATATATATGTAAAGATGGTACTGATTACCTTAGTTTAGGCTAAGCTATATTCGAGATGTGATTTTTTCGACGTATGATGGGTTTTTCAGAACCTAACCCCATCGCAAGTAGGAGAATACCTGTACTCATACAACTTAGAGAGGTCTTGCCCACCCAGGGGTCTCAGACCTAGTGAGTGGGACATGAGTCTCGTGCTGCACAGCCTGACTGTGCCCCATTTGACCCCCTTCGAGAGTACTCAGACAGGGATCTGATTCTCGAGACCATCCTTCTGCTTGCCCTGGCATCGACGAAGAGAGTTGGAGAACTACATGGTCTTTCTTATGATGTAATAGCGGATGGGGACCGGTTACGCGCGACTTCGTCCCAAACTTCGAACCGAAGAATCAGAATCCATTGGTTCCTGACGCCAGATAAGAGTCCTTTACCACCCCCTCCCTAAGCGACTTCATTTATGATGATGGCTTCGAGAGACGACCAGGAAGACACACTACGCTGCTACTGACAATGACGGTACACTTCGTCTGAAAAATTCATGAGGTCGGGCATTGCCCCGTTCCCTCAGATTTCGTAGAACCTGTCGGTTCGGGATATTCCCCACAGGTCCCCGGACACTTTACCCTTGGTACCAGTGGTGGCTGCTCAACAAGTTGTGTAACTTACCCAGCCCCTTAACTTGACAGTATCACATCTCACCTCATTGTACGGTACGATTAAGCATGACTGTGTAGTGACTGGCTCCCCTTTCATCTCTCATCCTACTCTTTCCCTTAGGGTTGAGGGTAATGCGGACCGTTACATGCTGGACTGAGTCAATCAATGCAGGTAAGACACTCCTTGGAGTAATCTATCTATTTTCTTTGATTAGTTAATAGAAGTAATATCCGCCCCTTCCCTTCACAAGGCAGGGAAAAGGAACCTGGACATAAGTTAAATTCATAACCTGTATTTGCCTTAATGTCTCCGACATAATGGCTCTCAGCTTTCTCTTGAGGGGGACACATAGTCTCCCCCTTATGAGTAAACCCAGAAGACTGACTATGATCTTGCAGTTCTTTAACTCTGAACAAAAGTCAGTAGCTGGATTCCCTTCCTCGCTCTTACGACCTGGAAGGAAATCTCAGGTATGCTGAACCCCAGTCGGTTCACTGGAGATCACTCAGATTCCACCCACCAATCAGTGAGTCTTGCTATAGTAAGGACCAAGGGTTTGTATATCGCATAGGAACAAATCACAATTTTTGAAAGTAAAAAAAAATTCAGCGGCCGTGTCCAGGCTACGCCTTAAGTTGTTCCTATAGTAAAGGACCTCGGGTTTGTATAGCCAGGAAAAATACAATTTACTTTGAAAAATTGTGATATTGTGCCTTTTTGGAGTCATATTTCTTCTGTCGGATCGCTGTCATGACTCCAGGACATGCATCGTAAACTTGAAAATAATTTCTGATGAATATAATTGAAAAGTGTCGCAAACTCAGAACATCGTAAGCTGAAATTGTTGAAAGCCGCACACTGCCTGTACAATTAATGCATTCCAGACCCCCAAAAATATGAACAAAAAATACATTGTATAGGGAATAAATACAGTTTTACATACAGAAAACAATGAGAAATGAATATAAAGGACTAATAAAATGAATAAATTAACATTTAACATCACTCTTACCTTTGTGGAAAACACTTGTTAGCGTGTGGAAGATGGAGAGGAGGGGAGAGGGAGGAAGAGAGGTTATTGTTTGGAAGGGGAATCTCCCTCTAGAAGGACTTCAGGTATCAAGGACCTTTCTAGGGTTACTTCTCTTCTTTTTTTTCTTGGCAATATCTGAGGTTACCTCCCCACTTCATTTTTTTTCTGGGACTGGGACCAGCTTGAGAGTTACTGGACCTCTGTCACACAAGAAAACTGTCCAGAGATATTTGTTTCTGGCATTTCTTTAAAATTTGCCTAAATTTAAACACGGCATTGTCATTAAACATGTTTAAGACATGGATTACAACTTCTTTGTTGGGATGATAATTCTCCACAAAATGTTTTACATCATTCCACTTTGCAAACATGTCCTTAATCCCTGAAGTAGGCACATTATGTATGCCCACTTGTTTTCTGAGTTTTTCAAACCAGCCTCTGCTGTCCTTAAATTCACTAACTCACTAACAGGAGCAATTGTAGGCATTTTCTCACTGAGATTGGCATGTAACTTTTTCTATAGTATTTCTCTCCTTTTTTTACAGAAGGGCTACCACTTGGAACATTCTTTGGCCTTATGATAGCTTATTTAGCAGTTGCACTTGAATAAAAATGCACAAAAGCAATGAACACAAAAGCAAAATGGGTCACGAAATAAGTTGGGATGCTTTGTTTAGGCACTTGATACGTGGTTGGTCACACGCTGGGTCCTGGACAGAGCGTTTCCGAGTGAACGAAAACTGAGGAAACGTACAATAACCAAGACAAAATTTCGTAGAACAAAGTCTACGAAAACCGAAACGTATGAATTGAGAGATACAAAAACCAAGGTTTGACTGTATTATTATTTGAAAATATTAATAGAAATATATACATGTACCATAAAAAATCTCATCTCAGTAAGAGAGAGAGAAAGAGAAGAGTTGTTCTTTCATAAAAGTGAAATGGAAAGGTTATTTCTTTAAAATACTATCACATACAAATTTTGTAATTACTACAGTTATATTATTATTAATATTTGAAAATAATAATAAACATAGAACATACATGTACCATAAAAATTCTCTCATCTCGGTAAGAGAGAGAGAATTGTTATTTTTATTATTTAATGTTAACTATTTTCACATAAAAGCTTGAAAACTTATGAATTACATAAAAAATTAAACAAACACTTTTGTAGGGTTTCTCCAGGATTCGAAAATGTTGCGTTAGCATCTGCATGTCAGTGAAATACAGGCGGCCCTTGGTTAGCGGCAGGGGTTCCGTTCCTGGCTGCTGACGCAAAGTGATTTTCGAAGCTAAGCGATTTTAAAGCCTACGGCCACTGCACACCTTCTTTCGAAACTAGACCAGTAAAAGGCGCTGTAATCCCACAATGGCACAATAAGTAAAATTATATTTATGCAGTATAGTGCTATAGAATTTACTGTGCAGTACATTATAGCATTGAAAATACTGTAAAGTAATAAAAAAAGCCTAGCTTTAATCCTTTGGGTGTTAGAGTATGTAAAGATATAATAGATATAATAGTTTATACAGTGTACAGGTTCAAGTTACGATCATTAGTCTTACGATAGTCCGATTTTATGAGAGATCAAATTACAATGGCCTAACTTTATCCATCTTCTAGTTACATAAGTTCAATAACAGCAAAAGAGAATGATAAAAGTATGGTTTTAACGTTATACTTGTTGCGTGAACGTGTACAGCCATGAACAACCAAACGAGAAATGACTTTTTTTTTTTTTTTCCCCCCCCTTGTACAACCGAACTGGATAACATCCGTTTGGCTTGTATTTTAATCATCGTACTACAGTACACTGTTACCGTAGTTGTTAAAAATAGCGTTATGTATAGAATAGAACTGAGATATCTTAATGTAATAACTTTATTCGCTATAGATCAAAGATCAATATAAATGAAAGATCAATCGGGAAGTATACTGTTAAATTTAAACCTAGTTATAACTGAAGCTGAGAAAACTGTTCAAGCTGCTAATGACTATTATCATACATCGGCAACAAGGATAAAACTGCAGTAAACGTATGCCATCAAACACAACCATAGATAAAATTGGGATAAAATCATCTTAATCAAAACTACTGTGCTTGAAAGAATACATTTTACAGTTGGTTTCACGCTGATTTAAGATAAATAACATAAAGCTGGTATTACGATGATATAAAGGATTATTGTGAACGGAATCACGTAATTTTTTACGCAATAAACATGCCGCCAACGTAATCTGTTAACGAAAAAAAAAAGTAGTTCACATTCACAATGAGACATATTCAATAAATATTTCCACCTAAAAATGCATTGTATAAGGAAAAATAACTTTGTCTCTATAAGTCAAGTATCTAGATATTCGTTTATGCTAACTAGAAGCAAGAGAATTCACTCAGAATTGCGTTATGGTGAAACAAACTCATATTCATCAGCTGATTTCAAACCACAACATTGGCCGCTCCGCGGAATACTGGCTTAAATTTGCCGTAGTATTTTATAATACAATATTCTTGGATACAGTGAAGTAATGTATAACTTTTTAAAGGATTTATGGAAAAGATGCATAATTAATAAAATAACACCATGCATTTTTCGGAACAGTGGCGGACAAGAATGAACTTGAAAAAACATCCCCTGACAAAATGGAGTGTAGTTACAAAGGCTGCCTTAATTTGTATCTTATTTATGTATAAAAATGAAAATACCTTTACGTAATATATTTTCATACACATTTTAAACATAAAAGCATAAACATTTAAAAAATCGACACATCGATCGCCAAATTTGCACTCTTTTTAACTATATTTTCGGAAGAGCGGCAGACGGCGGCATACAAGAACGAACATGAAAAAACATCGTAGTCGATAACTTGAAGGGCAGTTTCAAAAGCTGCCTTTTCATCATATTTCTGTGCAGAAATAAAAATACCTTGCACATAATACATTTTCATACACGTTTTAAACAAAAGCATGAACATTTATAAATCGACACATTCATAGCTAAATTTGCACTTAGGTAACTATATTTTCGGCATAGAACAGCGTAAGAGGCATATATTTTACCCTAATACCTACGTAATAACTCTCCATAAAATTTGTTAATATAATTTGCATAACCTTTATGGTCTGAAAGGCATTTCTACAAATGTATGAACTCGTTAGACAACAGCGCTTGCGGCGCTGTTAACTGAAAATTGTGTCGTAAAAGTATCTTTAAAATGCCATATTTTTTTCATGAATACTTTTTATGATAGCTGGAAAACCGATTCGCAGTCGAGCGATTGCGCCGTTAACCGCGGGCCGCCTGTACTCATGTATGATAATTAGTTAGGTTCCAGTAAAAAGCTCATTGTACCTTTGTTGCGTTTGCACCATCAGTTTGATTAGGCATAGCTTGCTTGTCTTGGCCCCTGGTCACTTTCACATGGTTGGCTGGCTGACTCAGCTCATTTGCTGCCTAATGAATGAGCCAAATCGAGTGCTCAGCTCTGTTCAAGTGAACTTTCCGCTCTTCTCAGGTTGGTGCTTTGCCATGGCATAAGCACCTTCCGTCCCTGTACTGTTGTCATGGTCTACCCCTCCCGCTGGTTCTAGCAGGACATGTAGGAATGCCCTGTCTCCTTACCTGTTCTCTTGACCCTCTTGGTTGTTCCAAGAGGCACAAGGCGGCCATGGAGAATTACAGTGTTTGTCTCTTTTTCGGAATTCGTCTATAAGGGTTGATATCTCCTGATTGTCTCGTCATACACTGGATTAGTCAAGGAAAGTTTCATTGGGTCCTGTCGAATCTCCCTTCAAGGAGGGGAAATTGGGCGTTTACCTACCTTGGACGGTCTTGTGCTGACTGCAGATTATCCTGTCTCTACTTTGCCCAGTCTCGGGTCTTATGCTCTTTCTCGTTGTCACGAAAGGTGTCCTCTCTTGTAACAAGACACTGCAAGCCTGGAGGACACTGCTATGGTTTTCCTCCAGGCAGTTCTCTATGAGATTTCTTCCCTACCCAGCACCAGTCAGCAACCTAGGGGCAATTCTGGTTTCTGGTGCTAAGAAAAAGGACATTGTCCCAATTTGGATTTCCAGTACTGTAAGTCCCAAAGTTATCTCAACTCTCAGGATCGGACCTTTATTTGGTTCTGCTTCTCCCTCTTAGAGAGTGGTGGATACTGCGGTAGTCAAGGAACATGCAAAGGAGTCTAAAAAACTCTCAGGCTTCGAAGGACGATCGTGAAATAGCCGGCTTTCTCCTTAGCATTCTCTTGTGAAAGATTGCATATAGTACATGTTTCTCTTTCAACCTTCTTTACAATCAGGAAGAAGGCAAAAGGAAGAACATAGAAAAGAATGCTTGTAACAGGTATTCTCCTGCTGCTGGTTAAAAAAGGTAAGTATATCTTAGTTTAACCAGACCATTGTGCTCATTAACAGCTCTCCTGGGACTGGCCAGAAGGATTAGATTTTTTTTTTTATGTGGCTTTAATCCTTTTCTTTCTCAAATGATGAGGAAGGAATTAGGCTGTTGCCCGATCAACAGGGGCCTTTGATTATGCTTGTGTATTCTCCTCGCAACGTCCGTCTTGTTATCAAATGCAACGACTGGGTAATAGGCACATAACTGTAAGATCATTGTCTTTAAGTGTGCGGCAGAGACGATAAGTACCTTCTCGTCAATAACCTGAAACTCAAGGCAGCCTTTCTGGCCTCCTGGGAGTTTCGGGATTTGATTTTGAGGTATCCAGTGGTATTGTTAAGCTACAACACCACAGTAGTGGCATTTATCACCAAACAAGAGGGTTTTATTTCCCTCCTGTTTCGGCTAACATGCAGGTGCTCAAGTGTAACTGTAGTGCATTCAATAGCTCTTATCAGCCAAATACATTTCCAGATGAAATGTTCTGGTAGGCAACTCCGTCTTTAGATTCGAGTGATGGGCTGAGTGCTGCTTTCCTCATGGAGAGATTGTTTGTCTTAGTATTTTTTCTCCTCAGTTGAGGGTTAATTACTAATGAGAAACGTCTGTCTTGTCATCACAGAGACCCAAGGTCTCTGGGTGGCATTTTGACTCTTGTTTAGGGTTCCTGTCTCGTGCTTCACACATGCCCTTGTGAAAATCATCAGGCAGATATGTATTGGAAGACTCCCTATCATCATTCTGTGTACTGCCTGGTACGACAGAAGTCTAGGTCTTCTGCTCTATCGCACATGACCTATGGGCCACTGCAATCAATCAGAATTACTTTTTCAGACAAACATGACATTTTTTGTCTTCTCTACTTATTTTTGTAATTTGTAAGGTGTTCAACAAACCTTGTTCACCCTGAATTGAAAATAAATGATGGAAGACTTTTGCCTGTCACCCGACCTGCCAGCTATGCTTCCAAGGTACCGAGAGAGAGTTCCTCCCTGACCCAATCTTTGGTGTCAATGAGACGAGCGGTTCCTCAGGCAGTACAAATCCCTGTGTCTTCATGGCTTAAAAGACTATCCAGCTTTCCTTGCAATCATAGGCTTTCTCGCTTAGCAGCAATGGAAATAGCTGGATAACTCTTTCAGTCCTCTGTAACATTCCAGGATTGGAGCCATCTTCACTGATTGGTGTCATTGATGGGACTTTTTCTATGGTCAGAGTTGCGAGAGTTGCCTCTCTCCGACTAAATTGTGAAAGATGTGGGTCCACATTCAGCCTAGTCTTCCACATGAAAGTTGTATTGTTTCTCTTCAGTCAAGATTCAACTACTGATGAAAAACTTCTCTTTCTAAAACTTCTCTTTGTCTTACCATCACAAGGACCCCAGGTCTTTAGACAGCATTTGACTCTTGTTCAAAACGCATGCTCTTGCGAGAATCATCAGATAAATGTCTCTCAAGACCCATCTCATCTTGCTACAGCATTGGCAAAGAGGATAGATGATTTGCATGGGCATTCTTTAATGTCACCCTTCAAAAGGCAGGTACAGGCAGTCCCCAATTATTGGGGGGTGTGCTGATGAGCGAAAACCACCATTAACCGAAAGTCAGTGACTTATGGTGCCATAAGCACCTTAAGTTGCCTTATGGCACCAATAACCAGAACTCGTCCTGTTATGGCACAATAAATCGCCGATTTTATGCCGTTAGACAAGTAACATATAACCGGTCTGCTGATAACCGAGTCCACGAATAACCAGGGACTGCCTCGACTCCGTCTCATATGTCTTAGTGAACTCCGAATCATTCGGCATCTGTTACCAGGTTTGAGTACTTCATGAACCCCTGCGCCTTGGGCTTTGTAATTGATAATGCAGATCAAGCATTACATTGTCCTGTTAGCGTGTTGCTGTACTTTCAAAAGAGACTCAACATCCTTGGCATGGATGTTGATAACTTTCCACTAGTACTGACTCACCAAGGAAGAAGTGTGTAAGGACACGTCTTTCTTCTGGTTTTGTGAGATGATCGGGAGGAGGTTCTCTGCAGCTGGTGATGATATCACCTGTATACTGCCCTCGAAAGCTCATGGAATCAGTGGCTTTGTCTGTCCCTCACATTCTGGAGGAATCTGTTGTTCTGGATACAGTAATGTGGTCTCATCAGACCACATTTATGTATCCCTATCTTCAGTTATTGCCCACAAGTCCTTGGAACCTTTTTCCTTGGACGTATGGTGACTGCTCAATAAGTTGTGTTTTCTTACCCAGCTCCTTTAACAGGACAGGTAGCATCTAGCCAAAGGTGGGGGTTCTAGAAGTGAGAAGCATTATGAGAATGACTGGCCTTTCCTCCTCCTTCCAATAAGAAGCAATCCCTCTCCTTCCTCTAGGATTCTTCCTAGACTTTTTTTCATATGAGTTACAATTCCTCACTCATTTGAGAAGGTCCAGAAGTCTGACATTTGATCTTGCAGTTCCAATACTCTGATGAATATGTCAAGAGGCAGGGTACTCCTCTCCTCTTTGACCAGTAGGAGTGTCCCAGGTATGCAGAACTCCTGTCAGTTCAAAGAGTCACGTAGATTCCTCCCTCAAATCAGTGAGTCTTTCTAATGTAAAGGACCAAGGGTTTGTATATCATGTAAGAACAAATGTCAATTTTTTAAAGTAAATTGTATTTTCCCTAACCATACAAACCTGAGGTCCTTTACACTTTAGGCCCATCTCATGCCGCCCTTTAATCTGAAACCTGGCCGAAAGGCAAGCTGGAATGCTTATCCAGGCATGCATGTATTCCCACCTACTGGATGGTGGTTATTGCCTAACCACCTTGTACAAGAGTTCAGCAGCTGTTTTCCAGCTTTGCCAAAAGTAATTCCTAATGTAAAGGACCTCAGGTTTGTATTAGTTAGGAAAAATACAATTTTCTTGAAAAGATTGTTATTATTTTTTAAATAAATCTTACCTCTCCATTATGGAGCTTTTACTTCCATACCAGTGTTAGTAAAACCTATACCGTACAAATAAATCTTAAATTAAGTATTTATATGAGAAAGTTTTGATATACTGAACATCATTCCCAATTTTCTTACAAGCCTTTTAGGTAATTTTGTTGCTAAAAGTGTGATAATACAGTAATGTTAATCTATGTCTACAGAACTGAAGAATAAAATGGTTTTGTTAGTGAACATATTTCTCTTGACAGCTGATTGATGTAGAACAAAGCACAGTAACACTTGCAGCATCGAAGGTAGAGGTAAAACTGAAGAAAGCGGAGCCCAAGAGTTGGAAGACCCTAAACATTGAACGTAATAGTGACACTTGCGACACTAAGCCCAATAAAACAGACGATGAAAAAGCGGCAGAGGAGGAGCTAGAAAGTAAGGTAGATGTGATAGACTTGAGCGACATTTGAGATTGTGAAAAAGTTAGTATGAAGCAATCCTCTCTTTTTAGTGGTGATGTTATGACAGTTACAGTTTCCTTTGTAATCAAAAACATGTATTTAGATTTTAAAAGGATCATAGATGGTGATCCATCTTGTGAACTGGGTTTCATTGTTCATTGAGAATTGGAGGCTATGCATAAAAACATTTTAAATAAGGAACTGTAAAGAAATACTTTTGATTTATTTCCAAAGGTCTGGGAGAATATTTATCTAGTATTGTTAATACCATACAATATGCCTTAATTTATATTTTATGAAACCTGTTATTATCATTACAATGACTGGAATGCACAACATACCCAGTAATGGCTACATTATTGTGTACTTCAGTCCACTTTATCAAATTGGTCTTTTTTAATGTGAGAACTAGTTTTGGTTTTTTCTTGTGACCCTATAAGGAAATTTTATGTTTTTATTTTCTAGTCTGTGGCACACAGCAGGCCTTTGCTTCCCTCCTTACCTGTAGTTTTTGTGGAGAACATGGATTGTAAGTCCACCTACTTTGACCTTTTATATTATTTTATATATATAATATATATATATATATTATATATTATATATTATATATATATATATATATATATATATATATATATATATATTATATATATATATATTATAATTTATATTTATATATATACACATACATATAGGTAAGCAAACCTATTATACCATAATACTTGTAGTGCCCATTTCATGTGTCCCAAAATGTCCACAACAAAAGTTCTCCAAATGAAAAGATGAAGAACAGCAGCTTTAGGCAGGTACCTATTGCCTATATGTAAAGCCATCAGTTCCTTACTGCCATTGTGATCTATTCTTTCTTTGTTAACCGGTTTGCCTCAACCTAGGCCATTCTGGCAATTGTGCTGGCAATTTTTTTTATTACATTACATTTTCCTTCATTTAACTTGCTATTCATTATCATATTTTAGTTTTATCTTTGTATTTCCATCCTTTTATATAACACAGTTATGAGTGAAGAATGGGTGATTTTCCTGTCATACTTCTTCTGCGGTGCTTAAGATAATCTTTAGGGTTTAGGTTACCAAATTCTAATACCTGCAGCTTTTTCTAGTTATTAAAGTAGATAGTGTGTTAGCCAAGTCTTTCCTTGTTTCTGTATTTAAATGGTATTGTTTTTCTTGTGAACATGTTAACCAATTGCTATTTTATTGTGATTGGGAGCCAGTTTAGTTGATCATGATCTTTCAGTGTTAGTCCAGTAACATTGTGTTTTGTGTAGTTTCATATTGTATGGCCTTTAAAGTAGTTTCTTTGAATTTATTTATTTAGAATTTGAGTGTTTTGTATTAGTCCATGGTTTTAGCAGTCCCTCCATATTTTAGTAATATGTATTCTATTATTTATTTAAGATTTCAAGTTCCCCGTTGCTATGTAAATCCCTGATTTTAGTGGAATTCTCATACATGGAACAAGCCTTCGGTCTTAACATTGTGATAAAACTTATGGCACCAGCTGGAGTCTGGTTAAAAACAAGGAAACAAATTGTATCTGCGAGGGATCCATGGCATTGGTATCTGATGCATATGAGAGGTGGAAGTGAGTCAGAAACTATGCTTGAACCTCGTGATGTATTTAGCCTTTCTTCAGCTGCCTTGGAGAGCGGACATTTGCTTTTGCTCTCTTCCTCCCAAGCTGGTATTTGTCCTAAGCCTGTGATTTTTGTCTCT
Source organism: Macrobrachium nipponense (assembly GCF_015104395.2). NCBI lineage: Eukaryota > Metazoa > Arthropoda > Malacostraca > Decapoda > Palaemonidae > Macrobrachium > Macrobrachium nipponense. The sequence goes on along the minus strand of NC_087218.1, from coordinate 33,893,971 downwards.
GCTTGTAGTACTGAGAGGTCCCATGAGCATCACTATATATGTCCTAGCCTCCCAGGGTTCCTGTGTTCATGCTTCCTGACTTCTCTTCCTCCTCTAGGACAGACCCTCATACAACTTGCAGTAGATGTCATTCCTGGCCTGTTGATCAATGGAAGAACTTCTACAAGGAGGAGCATAAGGAAGTCAGGGCTTCCATCTTGGGAAGAATTCCCTCCTCCCCAAATGGGCATTTCTGCTTCCCCTTCTTCCAGGCCTATTCCTACTGATTGATCATCCATTGCTTTTGTGTATGTTGCTGCCTCTCTTGCTGGGGTGGAGTGTGAATATTCCCCCTTCAGGGAGAGAGGAGGCAGCCTCATCTTGTTCCTTTGTTAGCAAGTTTGTAATTGGAAATACTGATGGATACACAGTACCACACCAAGATAACGTAGTTCTGGATATATCAGTGCAAAATGGAAATACAAATTTGAGGGTTTTTGGCTTCGGATCTAGTGCTGAATATGTAATACATATTCACTATTAGTATTGTATTATAAAATACATTCATAACAATTATGCATCTTTTCTATGGCTCTTTTAAAAAGATATGCTTTACTTCACTGTATCCAATAATATTGTTTGTATCCTCATATTATTATATTATAAAATTCAGACATAGTTATCAATGTTTTGTTTTGGAAATCAGCTGAGGGCAATTATGAGAAGTTTTATTTCATCAGATTTAACTCTGTTCAGAGCTATTTTCTTGCTTCTAGTTAGGAAAATGAATCTCTAAATACTCTGACGACAGTTATTTTTCATTATAAAAAGTGTTGTTAAGTCAAAACATGATTTTTTGAATAGGTTTTGTTGTAAGCTAAATTGTTAATTTTTTTGTTGGTATATGGCACTGGGGGCATTTTTGTGTGTGCGTGTGTGTGTGTGTAAAATCTAAAGATATTCAGTTTGCTATTTTCTCTTTATTTCATCATATGAGCTGTACATATATATCTTTTATCAGCGTAAAAACAACAGTAAAATTTGTTCTTTCATGCTCATTAGTTTTGAGTAAAATACTTTTCCCTCCAATTTTATTTATGGTCGAGTTTGATGGCATATCGAAGTTTACGGAAGTTTAATCTTTGTTACTGATGCACAGTAATTCATAGTTACGTATTAAATACCTTGAACATTGTTTTCTCAGCTTCAGGTACAACTTGCAGCTTAAATTTAGTGGTACAGTGTATTATATTTCCTTGCCGATCTTTTCTCCATAGCAAGTAGGGTATACGTGATTAAAATATATCGGTCCTATTTTATTTAATCCCATTTGTAACATACGTACAGTAATTGTTTGTTTGTTTGTATGGTGTTTTTACGTTGCATGGAACCAGTGGTTATTCAGCAACGGGACCAGTGGCTTTACGTGACTTCTGAACCAAGTCGAGAGTGAACTTCTATTACTAGGAATACACATCTCTAACACCTCGGTGAAATGCCTGAGAATCGAACTCGCAGCCACCTAGGTAGGAGGCCAAGACCATACCGATCACGCCACTAAGGTGCTCCTACAGTAATTTTTTATTGTTGCACGATGGTTGAAATGTGATTTGGTTGTTCTTAGTAGAACAGCGGTTTCTCCTTCAGTTATAACACTACTAACAATACTTTTAGCATTCTCTTTTACAATTTCAACTAATTTAGCTAGAAGATGGGATAAAGAGATGGAGGAAAAGAGTTAGTACATGAGATACATGATGAAATCAAGAGTATACAGCAATTTTTACTTGTCATTTTACTCAAATATTTCCATGTTTATTGCACAGATAGGTGACATTTATTGTTACCATTTCTTAATCAATTTACATGGTTTTCATCTCTAAAAATCATGCTAAAGCTTTCAATGTCATGCAGTTTAAATTTTATATTAACAATAAAGCTATATTTTACTTTACAGGTACTGTTTGCTTATATAAATACTTAGTACGAACATGTAAGCTTTATTGCAAAAAGAAAATGAAACAGTACTATGAAAGAAAAATACTTGCTTTTGTATAAAAGGGGTAACAGTTAGTTACTAAAAGGTGGCTCTGGGTTTGGGATGGTTTGAGGTGTATTTCTGTTTGAAATTATATTTATTTTAGAATGATAACTTATGGTATATAATTGTTAGAACTATCAAATTAGGCAGTGAACTGTTAAAATAGGCAGTTATAAGCATTTTACAGCAGTTTAAGGGGTACATGGTATAAATATACCTGGACTATTGCAATACACTCCCTGAACACATGAATTAGCCGGTCAGTGACCAGCCCAAACTATATCCCCACTGATTTACCCAATGGTAACTGTCAGCGCTAACAACGCTGCATTTAAAGTCTAGTCAAATATAGTTACCTGTGTTACTGTTGGCAATGCTGCTGCAAATACCAGCCACCAGAGGCCTGCCTCCTCCATTGTTTTCTGTTCGCGGTGCTGTTAGGACATGTCCTGCAACATGCGAACTTTTTTGGTATTTAGCCCGACCCCCACATATATGTATTTGGCCTTGAAATTCTGGATTACAATCTGGCATTGTATTACAACTACACTCCTGGTTTTTTCTCCGGTTTTTTTTATTAATTTGGACCTTCTCCTGGTATTTACCCAGCTTGGACTGGTTTTGAGATAGACAAGCTACATAAAGAAATGCCGTCAGCCAACCCCTCTACGTCTGTCGCGCCTTCCGAGCAAGTTGCTGGGGGAAATGTCAGAGCTCATCGGTCCTGCTCTACATGCAAGTGGAGGGTGAGTACCCTCAAACATGACAGACATTCCCTATGTATTACTTGTGGGAACGTTCAGTGCAGTGTCAGACAGAGAAGTGAGGAGTTAGAACAAATGCAGGATTACTCAAAGCATGGGAAATCTCTGACTTCTAAGAGCTAGTGTAAGGCAGGTGTAGAAACACAAGCAATAGCCAAGAAAGTGCTAGAGTCAGAGCTATGTAGAAGACAGATTGTCATCCAGCATGTCTATCTTATTTGTTGATTTAATGAATAAGCTAACTAATAGTAAGGATAGTGGTAGTAATACTAATGTGAGTGATGCTAATTGCTCTTTTCCAGCCCCCCTTGCCTGTTCCAGAACCAGCCCTAATGGGTGGTGGGGGTCATGGAGACCAAGCCTCAAAGGTAGGATCTGCCGGGCCCCCCAGCATGGAGCAGGCAGTGTTGGCAGCAGTTTTCCCCTTTCCCTCTCAAGGTGTAAGTTCTGAGGTCGATGTAAATTTAGGTCAGATACAGATGAGTAGAGGTAATAGGTTACGTAGTGTTCAGGAAGAGAAGTGCAGGTTTCCTCAGGTTTGGATTCTGTTGTTCTGTTGTTTCTAGTGTTTTAGAGCCATCTTTGGTTTTATTTCCTTCTTCAAGTTCTTTGTAACAGAAGGTTTCTAAGTCACTGGTTTCGTTTGGAGGCGGTTTCAGGTTTGTTGGGGTTCTAAAGTGTTGAATAGTGCTCCTTCGTTTTTGAAGGTTCTTTTTTTTCATTATGTGGATAAATTTTGTTCGTCTTGCGATGGTGGTAATTCTGGTGATCATCTCAAGTTGACTCTAAGCATATACAGTATGGTAATTATTAATAGATTTTTTGTTAACACGAGCAGAGCCAAAGAAAGAGGTTTCGTAGAATACCTTTTTATACGGCTACATGAGGTGATTAGGCAAGCCTACTCCTCATCATCAAGTTCTGTCACCAATACTGTGCGTGCAGAAGCACATGACATTAGAGGAATAAGTTCCTCCTTGGCATTTAAGAAGAACGTGGCTGTTCATAGGTTTTTGAATGTTGGTTCCTGGCTACATCAGACCACTTCACTTCCTTCTACCTGAAGGATCTTGCCCGCAGGTCCTTGGGCACTTTTTCCTTGGGTCCAGTGGTGGCTGCTCAACAAGTTGTGTAGCTCATCCAGTGCCTCTAGCAAACAGTTCGTATCTTGCCTAAGATGGTAGTGTGGAAGAGAGAATGAGTGAAATGAAGAATAGACACATCATATGCTGGAATTGGTTTGATGTAGGTGAGCATTGCAGTCATACTGTTACAGCAATTTTTATGTTCCATACAACATACAAATCTGCTTCTCAGTAACTTCTGGTCCTCTCTCCAGCAAAGCGAGTGAGGAGTGGTGAGAAACCCATTTCCTGTGGCTGACATGGTTTGTTGCCTGAACAGATTTAGTAAATTTTGACTTCCATATATGCAATGAATCTGGACATGTAACGTATTTAAACCCAGTACACTGGATTAGATAACCACATATCTAACATTTCCAAGGCTTAGGTCCTCCTCCTTTAGAATCCTCATTTTTAAGAAGAGTGATCAAGTGTGCCGAACCTCTAGTCAGTTCAGGCAGGATTCTCGTACCTCCCTCCAAGTGCAAGTCTATCCTAATGTTAAGATCGATGGTTTGTTCTGCGATGAACAAATGACAAATTTTTAATTAATTTCTATGTTTCATAGCTAATAAACCTGAGGTCTTAACATTGACTGCCCACCTCTAGCTACCCCTCTTATGTCTTATCCTGGGTTGGAAGAAAGACCAAGTACTACACAAGGAGGTTCAAGTGTGGTCTCTGATTTGCTTTCACCTCAGCTACGAATCGGATGCCAGTGCCACAGATCCCCTGCATATATAGTACAAATTTTATTGCTTTTAACTAGTTACCAGCTGGCACCAGAAGATTTATCCTAATGTTAAGACCTCAGGTTTGTTAACTGAAAAATACAAAGTAATAAAAAACAATTTTATTTTTAGCAATATTCTGCTGTTATATAAGAGTTCAGTGCACCTTAGCTATACAACAGTCCCTGATTTTGGCAGAATCCCCATATTTTAGCAATATTTTCCTATTTATATACATTATATTATTTCTGTAGTTGTATTTTAATGCCTAGCAAATTGTCAGTGTTTTAACCAGATTATTGCATAAGTGCTACATTTTACACAAAAAGATGTTGTCACCTATTGTGAATTGTGCTCATGCACACTGTGATGAAAGCATTTTAGCGGTAATCTGCTATTTATGTACAGTATGTAATTTTTTAGTTACTATATTTGCTAGCACACTAGACCCCCATCCCAGTTTCAGAAGAGAATACATATAGGAAGTATATAGCTACAGTATGCCAGAAAAAAATCTAGGACAGCAGAAAGATATCTTTTTTTATAATAGTAGTTTACATGAAATACAAAAACAACTTGGGTATATAGCCGAAAGTGGTTTTTGACACACTGCACCATCTCTTCTTCTGATAGATAACTCTTGACATTTAATTTATGAGTGCCTAAGTATGCAAATGTAATAAAAAAAAATGCAGGTTAAATATAGGATGGCAGTTGAAATGATGAATATTAGAATATTTTCAGTAACTTTAATTCAAAGTTATGCACATGATTGTTTTTGTTAAGTAGAGTTGAGGCGCAAACTTAGCACTCTCTCTCTCTCATATCATCATCATCTAACACACACACACACACGTCTCGCCCTTTCTCTCTCATGCACACTTTCATTGATGTCTGGAATGAACTTCATTTATTCATATGTAGGCTGTGTATTTAGAAAGTATTCCTTATTTTGTCATATATCCCTTATAGATTCTGGTGTAATGAATATTCATCACGGTTAGCAGTATTATTTTGTTTGCAACAGCTAGTAAACCTTAAACCTTTTTGCTCTTTTTATTATTATAATCTGCAATTTTTTCATTGTTTCCAGACATTACATTTCCCTTGACTAAGTGTAACTGCTCCATTGATGGCAAATATGTTTTATATTTGTGACTAGTTAGTAATTATAAAAGCCTCTTGTCAGCTATTGACTAAGGATCAGATCTATGGACAAGGTAGTCACTCCTGCTTTGAGAAGGGGCAATTCCAGCTCCAGAGTAGTAAGTTCCTACTTACTGACCTTTCCACAGCTAATGTGAGGAGCCACTCCAGGCAGCCTTATTCCTGACCAGAGCTGTTCCAGCGCCTACATCTCAGTTGGAGAACTTTTGTCAAGGAACATTTCATGACATAATTGGGGCACTATTATATGATGGGTCTTTCACTACTTGCCAGATTGTTACTCTAATCCAGATGCTGCAGTTTTACTGAATAGTGCATTTGATGTCAGATAAAAAATAGATTAATAAATGCATTAGAAATGAAGCAAAGTGTTTTGATAGCAATGAATTTGGGACACCAACACAAGATCATTCATTTTTCTATCAACCTTTTTGAGATTCAAGTGGTGCCAAATGACAAATGATGTGTTGCTTTTGTTTTTGTTTTTTCTTTTTTCTTCGATTCTGAAGATGTTGCCTTTAAAAAAATTACTGAAATATTCTGGTGTGAACTAGCATTGAGACAGCATGTAGGTGTAGGGATGGTTCATCTCCATCTTCCCAAAAATTTGGGTAGTTCAAAGAGAATTATCTCTGAACAAGTTTTTAAGTGAGAAGCATAAATATATTTGCCCATCTTCCTTGTATTTTATAAATGCAATAAGAGGCATTTAATACCCTAATATATGTATCATCGGGAAGGAAATTTAATTTTTTCTGGTGCAAAGATAATGGGTGAATTCAAGTTTTTTCTTTGACATCCTCAAATATGGTAGGGGATTTGCCCTACCATCTTTTGAGGGCTGTAACATGCTCTGAGGGGTGGGGGGCCCCAGCAGGATTTCTTGGCTCCAAATTTCATAGCCAAGAGGCAATGAATGAATGGTGCAGTGACACAACTCAACTCCTCTTGCCTTTTTTTTGTAGTTGCTCACCTCATCTTTTGAGGACACCCCTCTTCTATGCCTGATTCAGATTGTGTTCTCATTTGCACATGTTCATAAGGAGCAAGCTTAAAAGATTAACTTTAAAATACCATTACTCAAAAGACTACTTATGACAAGAAAAATGAGAATAATAGATGGAGAATAATGTGAAAATATTGCATATAAAATATAGGGGAAAAGAATAAATAAATGAATTTCCTGCACTTAAGTGGAATAAAGCTACAAGGGATGAATTATCACAGAAGTGAAGATTTTCTGGAAAGTACCATCAAACTTCATCAGACGTGAAGTCTGTGAACTTTCATATACTAAAGGGGAAAAATAACAGCAAAGTCATGGTATGGGGAGCTAAAAGCCTTCAGTACTGGGCATTGATGCCTTCTCAGAATATTTGCCATTGCCTTGCAAGACAAATAGCATATGTTAATTCATTGCAACTAAGATTTTACATTAATGCAAGTAGCACATCTGCATAGCAATGATCCATGAGAAAGAAGCAATACATTAACTAGCATAAAAAAGCAAAAGTTTTCACTTATAATTACACTGTAATTATAATAAGAGCATTTGGGAAATAATAAGCCCATAAAGTTATAACCCCTGGAGACCCAATGAAATGGTTTGGTGACCCAACTTTGGGTTGTGACCCTGGTGTTAAGAACCACTGGTTTTAGAGGGTTAGATTTTGTACCTTGCTGTCGACATTCCCACCAAAACACAAGAGAAAATAGATCTCAAAGATCAGGATGGTTTGTACTTGGCATGAGAATTGGTGAATAGTACTAGTTAGCCAGAAAAACAGTAAATATGGTAGTAGCATGAGAATTAGCACTTTCAGGAAGGATCTGGAACTCTTGGAAAAATGGGAAAGAAGATGTAGACAACAATGGCTGTTCAGGCTGATGAAAGTGCTAAGGAAAGAGGAGAGTGGGAGAGAATGCAATGCATGTCTAACCTCATAAAGGGAAAACCTGATGTAAAGATGTTTATAACAAGAGGAGGTTGATGGCTGGTTCTAAAAAAATATGAGGATGTCAGAAAGAAGGGAGAGTGCAGTCTGCTGTTTAGCTTAAGGCCCGTGTTCCACAAACTCTGTTAGATGTAACGTCAGAAGCGGAGAAAATGCGGATAAGGTTCTGACTTTTCCCGCTTCTGACGTAAATCGAACAAAGTTTGTCGGGCAAAGTTTGACGGTGTGGACAGGGCTGTAGATAGTTTGAAGTTGGAGGTCTGCCTAAGTTCACAGGCATTTTGAAACTAATGATGGACCATTGATGGGCAAATTTCATCGTAGTCTCATCAAACTCATTAATTAAATTTCTCATGAAGGTCAGTGACAGCAAGGAGGGTTGAGTGCTAGTTTTTAAAAATTATTTTTATTTAGAGTAGCTTGTCTCTTGTACTGAAGCTTTTACTTTTTTTTTTTTTTTATTAAATTCCACTTTTTCTGTGAATATGTAGTGTGTGAAAATTCGTAAACAAAACAATGGTTCAAGAAACTTTAAAACTTCAAAGAACTTGGGAGTAAGTTGTGTAATTGCTAGAAAACTCATGTTGTAAGGCCTGCCTGTATTGTAAAGTTTCTAACTAACCTGATACAGAGGAAAGGCTTGATGTGCTTCCACAAATCAGATAAAAGTGTCTTGTACTTTGAAATTTAGAATCCCATTTTTTTGTGTAGTATTTAATATCAGGTTTCACTTGGAAACAGTCGGATGTTATCTTTGTTGTGATATCAAGTTGAGTGCCATTGATAATCATTATTGGGGATACCCACTCCTATTTGATGTGAATACATGGTATCTCTTCTGAATACTCAGAATTCTACATAACCTTTCCAAAACTACGGGTTTCTTCATTAGATACTAAATTAAATTTCTTGTTCTATTCTGTGGCCTGACATGATCTATGATTCTTCAGATATATCTGTGGTAACAAATCTAGTACTGGAAAAAAGAGGTTTCCTTTAAAAACTTATGCTGCCCAGTGATTTTAGGAGAACAGACAACTTCTAGGTCGTAACTGGTACCACTAGATTTTAGAACTTGTGTAAATTTTTTCATGTATTTATAAGTGCAATATGGCCATCTTAAGCTAATGTTGATGGTAAATGACGATTGTGATTTTATATTGTGTGGTGTTGTTCAAATTTAACATTTACATTGTGTCATCTACATGAAATAATAGACAGATGATTTTTCATCCATGTTAATTTCATCAGCATGAGTAAGAATGAGACAGTCCATTTTCCAATGTTATGTCATTTTTTTAATAATCTTATTTTAAAACTAATAGTAAATTTAATATATGCAATGGCTTTATTTCCCCCTTCCATACATTCCTGAACATTGTAGGCAACAAACTGTTGCCATGAGGTTTTCACTGAAGGCAGTATTTAACAATCGATCCAAATCTCTCGTTTATTGGGTTTTCTACCGTACCTTACAATAAAATCAAATTATTTCTTAACTGCTAGTTCTGACCTGCTAATACCTCCATTGCAGTAGTGCCAGCAATCTACATTATGTAAGTTTCTTCACTACTAAAATTGATAGTTTTCAACAACTGAAGTGCTAGCAAAGAAAACCATCTTTTACTGTGAATGACATATTCACTCAGTAAATTGTATGACACTGGTATAAGTTGGAATTACTACTGGATTCCTGTTCTTGTAAATACAAGTGTCAAGACAAAAATGCAGATGAAGCCAGTCATATTTGCTATCACTGAAACCCAATACTATCCTCAATACATGGTAGTCTGTGGAATGTGAGCTTAATTGGTACAGTATCAGGTCAAAACAAATAAATCCTATTGAGGATTAGAGCATTCTTCCTATCGAAAAGAATGGCACAACGAGATTTTATAGCCTGAAGTTGATCACACGTTTACCTGTGGATTCCTTAATAATACCTTAAGTGTGGTTAAGGCAGTGCATTATTAATGGTATAAGAATGGTGCATTAGACTGGCAAACTTTCAGGTAGCATGACAATGAAATGTTAAGTCTTTGGCATTACGTATAAAGTTTTATGGTATTTGTGATGTATGCGCTGATTTTGGTATTATTTCTTGTGATTCTGATAATGTTGAATTACCTCATACAAAGTAAATACAAAACTAAAATATTTTGACATTTGGTAGTACTGATATAACTTCTGGAAGAATTGGTAATGAGTAAAAGTCAAATTTTCACAGTTTCATTTTATCTTGTTGTTTAGCTTTAATTTTGAAGGTTAGAAGGTATAATTATTTGCAAGAAGATATTCTTTTATTGCAGGTTGGTCCCCCTCAACTTTGGGAAGAAGGTGAAGGGGCTCTTAAGCCTCTGGAATTTTTCTAGGTTCGAACCCAAGAGTCCCATGTACTGTAGTACCTATAGATACGAAATTAATCCGTTCCGAGGCGCCTTTCGTATCATGAGGTTTTCGCATCTTGGACCACATTTTACATGTAAAATGGCTAATCCGTTCCAAGCCCTCCAAAAACACCCCAGTAAATTTCATAATAAAGCTAAATTGACCTATAAACAATGAAATACTACAACAATTTGGACCATTCAATACCTAAATTAATAAAAAAAAAAAAAGGCAAAATATAACCTGTAAATAAAGTGTATATTAGTGTACATGGTAACAAGAAATATACTGTACGTAAAATGTGGAAGCTTACCTTTCGAGTGAGGCTATCTCCGAAAGTGGCGGCAGAGGAGGAGGAGGACAAACGGCAGATAACGTACGTACATACGTACACCTAACCACTAAAACACACAAAAAATTTAAGGAAAACTATAAAAATAAAATTTACGAAACACGTTAACAAAACTGTAACACTTAACTTTACAAAAAAACTAAAAATAAAATTTTTTTTTTTTCTTTTTTTACAGAATTTCAACTTCATCACCACTTTCAACGTTCTGTTTATCACTTGGTTCTTCCTTTTTGCTTTCAACTTTCTGATTTTTATCACTTGGTTCTTCCTTTTTGCTTACTCATGCTAATGCTGAAGGCCTCTGTAAAAAATAACTATCCAAGGAAGATTGCTTCTGCCTACTTTTCACAATGTTCCTGAAACGACTCTGGCAAACGTCATCGAACTGCGCAAGCATACGACCTGTGTGAGCCTTTTCAGGGGTGTCTTTTTTTCGATAAACGATTGCACTTTATGAAAAGCGGCTAGAACATCCTTAATTTCTGCCGTTGTCATAGGGTCGTCATCCTCCTCCTCGCCGCTGCTAGAGAACTCCTCTTGAACGACGTTATGTTGCATGGCCTCCAACTCCTTCAGGTCATCCGTCGTAAGCTCCTCTTGGTGCTCCTCGAGAAGGTCGTTGATATCGTCCTCGTTGACAACCAGCCCGATGGACTTGCCGAATGCAACGATCTCGTCAAGATCTGGTTCCAAAACAGTTTCGGGATCGCCAACTGTTTCGGACTCTGCAGCACCAAGCTTCGCCCACGTCGAATCTCTTGAAGTCTCGGGCGGATACGGCATCAGGCCAGAGTTTCCTCCATGAGGAATTCAAGGTTCGCCTCGAAACCTCCTGCCAAGCTTGGTCGATGAGTTGGATACAAATGACGATGTCGAAATGCTCCTTCCAAAATTGACGCAAAGTGAGGTTTGTGGTATCGGTGATGTCGAAACATCTCTTGAAAAGATGTTTCGTGTACAGCTTCTTAAAGTTCGCTATCACTTGCTGGTCCATGGGTTGGAGGAGAGGGGTGGTGTTGGGCGGAAGAAAAAGAATCTTAACGAAGGAATACTCCGCTAGGATATCTTCCTCGAGGCCAGGAGGTTGACCAGGGGCATTGTCCAACACCAGCAGACAATTCTGGGGGAGGCGCTTTCTCTTCTAAAAATTTCTTCACTGTCGGGCCGAAACACAGATTTACCCACTCGGTGAAGAACAAAAGCCTCGTTACCCAGGCTTTTGCATTAGCCCTCCACATCACTGGAAGCTTCTCCTTCAACACTTTGTGGGCCTTGAAGGCTCGAGGAGTCTCGGAATGATACGCCAATAGGGGCTTCACCTTGCAATCCCCACAGGCGTTTGAACAAAGTGCGAGCGTAAGCCTGTCTTTCATAGGCTTATTCCCGGGTAGCTTCTTCTCTTCCTCTGTGATGGACGTCCGACGAGGCATTTTTTTTCCAAAAAAGGCTAGTCTCATCACAGTTGAAAACCTGCTGAGAACTGTAGCCTTCCTTGGTCATCATCTCGTCGAAAGTTTTCTTAAATGCTTCGGCCACTTTCGTGTCCGAGCTGGCAGCCTCCCTATGACGCACCACCGAATGGATGCCAGTCCGTTTACGGAATTTCTCGAACCAGCCATGCGAAGCCTTGAACTCTGGGGTTGGCGTTGAAGTCCCTTCCCCTCCGTTATCTTCCGCCTGCGCAATCAAATCGCCGAAAATAGCACTGGCCTTGTGGGCGATTGCTGTCTCCGTTACCGTATTTGCCAGCGATTTCTTTGTCTTTTATCCAGACGAGGAGCAGCCGTTCCATCTCGTCGTGCACATGGGTCTTCTTGCTGGACAAAATAGTGATGCCCTTCGACGGTGTAGCTGCTTTGATGGCATCCTTCTGTTTAAGGATGGTGCCTATTGTCGACGGATTACGGCCATATGCCTTTGCGATCACACTCAATTGCATACCAGCTTCGTACTTCTTGATGATCTCCATCTTTGTCTCCAAAGAGAGCATGCGCTTCTTTCCGTGAATTTCAACTTTCTTGGGACCCATGACTACGTTATCTTGTACGTAATTTACGTATAAGTTACACAATAAAGTTTTCGCTCAACACGATAATAGTACTGCAATGAAATCACTAACGAATTTACATTACTAAACGAAATCGTTGGATTGAACGAATGCCGTGTGCGTACAATAAAGATGTTGGTACGAAGAGGCCGAGATAGGTACACCACCACGTATACTTAAAAGATGCATGATGGGAGGGATGCTGTCCAATAGGAGAGAAGGATCTCATGGTGGTGACTGGCATCAGGAACCAATGGGAGAGCAGGAGGATGGTGGTGAGTCTACTAGTACTAAGATGGCGGCGCACGGCGCAAGTTTCAAAATTGTTATCCAGGCGAATCTCGGACTTTCAGAAACCTTTCGTATCTTGAAAACTTTTCATATGTAGAGCCGTTAAATTTTTCGCATTGGCTTTCGTATCTGGAGTTTTTCGTAAGTTGAGCCTTTCGTATCTCGAGGTACCACTGTACTATTGTTATATGTATATTTTAGAATTAATAATTAAATTTTTCCACCTATGCCAAAATTTACAAAATTTAATAAATAGGAAAATATATCATGGCTTGAAGTGGAGTTAAATCCAAAGGTAATTAGTGGGAACTTTAGTATTAGAACCATCATCTACCTGACAATGTTCGGACCTGATTTTTACAGTCGGAACTATTCTGTGGAGTTGAACCACAGATTCAAGGGGGGCCTAGTTCTAGGAATTGGACTCTCGACATTCTGTCCGTTTAGGCCATTAATGTGATTAGGATGGGGATGACCATATTATTATAATACCTTCAGTTCCAGCAAGCGGGTTATGCTTACACTTGGGCCATACTAATCATGTTATGCCATCCCCTTTTGGGGTAGGGAAGGGATGGAGACATTTGGGAGTCGGTTCACACTTGTACCATCAGCTGGGGGCTGAACTTTAAAAAAGTCAATGATATCTTCAAAATTTATTTATTTATTTTTTTTAATGGAAAGTAGACCTAAAGATTTAAGTACCCCTGGGCCCCATGATGGAAAAATTCCAGCACAGATGAAGACTTGGCACATTACAGGCGGTCCCCGGGTTACGACGGGTCCGGCTTACGACGTTCCGAGGTTACGACGCTTTTTCTTAAATATTCATTGAAAAATCCGCCCTGGGTTATGACACTTGTTCTGAGGTTACGACGCTGACGCTTCCGACGCTCCAAGTTTACGACGCTTTTAAAAAACACATACTATGATAAGATAAGAATCCTTTATAGTTTAGCACAGTTTCTCTCAGTCTCTCTCTCTCTCTCTCTTTGTATTTTCCAACGAAAATAATCACTATAATTCTCTTTCTCTCTCTCTCTCTCTCTCTATACTACAAAGATGTATGTTTTTTAGTATGATAAATAAATAAATGATTTTACTATTTTCAATATTAATATTATTTATACAGCAATAATATCAATTCATTAAAGAAAATACCATAGCGTTGAAGTTAGTAAGATTTTAGCTTTTATTTAAAAAATTATGGAAGAATGAAGGAAATCCCAGTCTTCTTCAAGTAACTTCCAGTAACCTTTTCTGAGATTCAGGTACTAAAACTGTCAGATATATCAAGTTCTGTGACAGCCAGGAGGGGGAAAATTTGGGGTGTGACAGCCATGAGGGGGAAAATTTGGGGGAAGAGCTGCAGTGTTGCTATCACGTGGTCCTGACATTTTCCCCTCTCTCTCTCTCTCTCTCTCTCTCTCTCATTTACTGAGAACTCGAGATTTTTTATGTACTTGTACTATTTGTTTTTTAATACTTTCAAATAATAATAATAATAATAATAACTGTAATTACAAAATTCATATGTGATAGTATTTTAAAGAAATACAATACGCACTAATCTATCCATGTCACTTTTTAATTAAGGTTAACTCTCTCTCTCTCTCTCTCTCTCTCTCTTCTCTCTCTCTCTCTCTCTCTCTCTCTTTGCCACAACAAGATAATAATGGATTCATAGTGTTAACTCCCATCCCTCTCTTTTGCTGGAAGCGTTATAAGTATTTTTTGAGAGAACAGAGAGAGATAAACACTCTCTCTCTCTCTCTCTCTCTCTCTCTCTCTCTCTCTTTTACCAAGATGAAAGAATTTTTATGGTACTAGTATGTAAAATGTTTATTGATAATTTCAGTTATTTAATAATAATAATAATAATAATAATAATAAAACTTTAATTACAAAATTCATAATGGTCGTATTTTAAAGAGATGAAAATGACCTTTCCATTTCACTTGTAAGGATAATTCCTCTTTCTTACTGAGATGAGAGAATTTTATGGTAGATGCACGTGTTTATTATATTTTCAAATAATAATAATAATAATAGAAGTAGTAATAATACGATAACTAATTTCAAAAGAAAATTCTTCCCTTTGTCTTTTTCTGTATCAATTTCCCCACCTCAACTTGAGTGACACTCGAGCTTAACAATGCCATACAATGGTCAACGAATTTAATGGTTTTATGTAATCTCTCTCTCTCTCTCTCTCTCTCTCTCATTCTGAGATGAGATCATTTTCATGGACGTGTATGTAATAAGTTTATCATTAATATTTTCCAATAATAATATTATAAGTACAAAATATTCATATCTGAGTATTTTAAATACAATAATCATTCCATTTCTCTTTAAATACTGTAATGGACAATCTCTCTCTCTCTCTCTCTCTCTCCTCTCTCTCTTCTCTCCTCTCGTCTCACAAGATACTTGTCATACATTTGGTGTTTCTATTTCTTCCTTTTATCTCTCTCGCTCTCAGCAAAAGAACTGATAGACAGACAAACATAATTGCACAGTCCTCTCTTTCTCTCTTTTCTGGAGAAATATATGTATTTATGGGAGGGGGAAAAAGTTGCCTACAGACATTCATTTCAATCTATTGAAACCGTAAGGGAGTTATTTCTCTCTCTGCTCTCTATCTCTCGCTCTCTCTCTCTCCTCTCTCTCTCTCTCTTGTATTTTAATGAAAATATACAGTAATTTGTGAATACACAGTGTTGCACATGAAAAAAGTAAATTAGTGATAATTTTAGAGATACGGCCCTAAGAAAAATTGCAAATTAGTAGTGAAATTTTCCCTGTGGACATGTTTTCAAGAACGTCGTTCCGGCTTACGACAATTTTCGGGTTACGACGCGTCTTAAGAACGGAACCCCCGTCGTAACCCGGGGACCACCTGTACTCCTAAATCTCCTTGGTAATCCCTGCAAACAATGAAAATGCTACAAAGGAACACCCTGTTCCAAGTAAAATATCAAATCCAGAAGACCCATTAGGTTGTATAGAAATTCTAAAAGAAACCAACAAAACCCAATTGGTAGACTCCAATATCATAACTATGGAACCATATATAATAAACAGTAATTCTGGCTTAGAGACAAGTAACCCTCCTACCAATACAGAAAAATATATCAATTCTAATAGACAAGCAACATACACAAAACACGGACTGTAAAGAAACAAAAATTACCGACTGAATCCCACATTGGTGCATTTTGATGACTTCTGTGGACCAGATAACTGGTCAAGATTTCTAGTCCTCAGAACTGAAAACAAAATTCCAACAGCTATAACTAGAAAACAAATTACTCAACATACATCCAACACAGGACATGGAATGTAGACTCATCAAAGATAATGAATGGTTAATCCAAGTAACCAGCAAAAAGCTGTCCACTGTCTTTCTCAATATAACGGAAATAAATATGTTTGTTTGTATGGTGTTTTTACGTTGCATGGAACCAGTGGTTATTCAGCAACGGGACCAACAGCTTTATGTGACTTCTGAACCACGTCAAGAGTGAATTTCTATCACCAGAAATACACATCTCTTACTCCTCAATGGAATGGCCAAAAATCGAACTCGCGACCACCGAGGTGGGACGCCAACACCATACCAACCACGCCACTGAGGCGCTGGAAATAAATATGTAATATAGAAAAATACCCTTTACAAGCTATGAAACACAATTATGTACAAGGAACAGTCATTCTACCCAACAACAAACAAGAACTTCCTTCAAAACAATTACTACCAGACTCCTTGAAATTAAGATGTAACAATACTCGTGATCTAGAAATATACAATAGAACCCCCGGACCTCGATGTTAATTCGTTCCATAAGAAGTGACGAGAAAGTCAAGAGATGCGATTTTGTCGAGATCTGAATGAATTTTTCCCATAAGAAATAACTGAAAATGGATTAATCCGTTCTTGACCACCAGTTATTACCCTAACCTTTACTTTTTATACAAAACATACCCATAAATACACATAAATTATAATTAAATAAGTTCAGTGTTAAATAACATACCATTCAGCACACTTTTTCATTTTTAAATATATACTGTAGTAAAATAACTGCCCTACGTATGCCCAATTCAGCCATAATACAATGGTTGACTGAGCCCCATAGGCTAGGCTAGGTACATAGTATGTGTATGTACTGTAAGAGGTATGTTTAATTAGTGTTGCTAATAATTAAACATTGCAAATAAAGTCTAATTCTTACAGGAAATTAATAAAATATTAAAAAGAAGCTAAATTATGTCCGTTTCATAAACTTCAGAAAAATTCCTTAAGTCGCTAGCTAGTGGCCGTGAGCAGATGTAAACAAACCATTATACAGTCTACTGAAATACTGTATACAAAATAACTTTAAAATATCTTTCAGTATGTGTTATGATATTAAATTTTTTCTCATAAAATATCCTTGTAAAATAGGGGCACTTTTTGAAGGCACTTTGTGCCTTATAATGTGACATTATCGGCGGAGTAATACGTACCCATTAGAAGTAGATCCTCATAAGTATTTCTCTAAATTGGAAAGAATCCCAATATTAAGGATAGTAACTGGGGAGCTATCGATATCGCAAAACCCTTTATGTAATTTGATTATAAAATACTACCAAGAAAATATTGTCCCTTAGTAAACAAGGCTCGAAGACCAGCACGACTGGGAACTACGAATTATGAGCATCATAACTTTTGTAAGTCAAGCACGTCTGTGAATTACGAATAATGAGCAGACTGCAAAATGTTTTGGCAGGCAATAGCACTGTCTGAAACTGACAAAAAATACATGTTGACTTCCATGTGTTTTTTAAATTACGGATGAAGGGATTGTAAACCTGTAGTACAGACAAAGCAACAAAATCGAGAAATGGCTGATTGCCGACATCATTTGCTGTCACTCTAAAAAGAGGAAATAAAAAAGCACAGGCAAAATTGATGTTCAAAACTAGCAAAATGACACTTAATGCTGCTACAATCAAGTGTTGTGCCATTTTTAAACCCAACTTTGTTAATTTGCAAGAAAGTATTTAAATTACATATCTTATACCAGCCAAGTGTAATGGGAATGAAGATATTGATAGCTCAATCAGCCGAGTTTTTGAGATTTTAAACAATATCAAATGCAAATGGTATGTTTTACCTTTTTCAAATTATCATTTTCTCCAAAAAATATTCTTGTTAGGCTTATAGACCTTTTTGGCTTTTAGACTTACAGATAGAGATTCTACTCTTGTAACAAAGTGAGAACTCGTTCATCCTAACGTCTAATTAATTAAAGTAATCATCCACGGTAATTGCTGTAATTAGTCGTTTTGTTTACAGTATCAAAAGTTGTATCGCTAGTGATTCACTTGAATAACCTACGGATTTTACCATTATTAGGTTACAAATGTTTTGTTTACAGTGTCGATAGTTTGTTGATAGTTGTGACTGTACAACTATTGATACAACTATTGACACTTCAAGGGTTGGCCTATCATTAAAAATCTCACAGCATTTTAAGGTTGTCACAGAATGCCTCTTACATTATAATTTTCAATAATCTTAAGTTCAATTGTGGTTCTTACCATTTTCCTCACCAAATGAGCATGGGAAAAACGCCTATTAGCAGCGACTGACCGAACCACTTTTGTTTACAAAAATCATATGCTTCCTTGGGTCGGTTTCCGGATTTTTGGTTAGGCTCAGATGCAACATTTACTAAAAATTTTCCATTGAAATCCGATTATTTCGAGTTCTAATACGATCGAGGTCCGGGTCTACTGTATTCAATTCCAAGTAGGAAAGACACGAATAAAAATATCAACATTACCAAAATAAAATTACAGGCCAAGACCTCCCATTTAAAATAAAAAGTCTTGGGCAAAATAGAGAAGTTTGTCCATTTATTCGTTAACCACTACAATGTACACAGTGTTCAAGGTATGGGCACATACAAAAATGCTGTAATAAGGCAATATGTGTAGTCTGCACATCAGATAAAAATCCCACTAGTTGGAACTAGCACCTCAGTGGCGTGATCGGTATGGTTTGACATGCCACCTCATTGGCAGCGAGTTCGATTCTCGGGCATTCCATTGAGGTGTGAAAGATGTGTATTTCTGGTGATAGAAGTTCATAGTCGACGTGGTTCGGAAGTCACGTAAAGCTGTTGGTCCCGTTGTTGAATAACCACTGGTTCCATGTAACGAAAAAACACCATACAAAAAAAAAAAGTAATTGGAACTGTGACCACCCAAAATGTATAAATTGTGGGCTAGCCCATCATGCTAAATCTAAAGAGTGCTCATTTTACCAATATAACAGAGCTTCAGTTGTTAATAAATAGAACAGGAATGACAGTCAGGGAAGTTAGACTCAAGCTAAACGTAAGATGAGTCAATAATCCTTCCAAAAGCTACTTTCTCAAATGTAACTAAAAATCAAAATATCAATCCGTATAATAACAAACAAAATAATATAAACATACAACTAATTCTCATGCCAATATAATACTAAAACCCAAAATAGCCATAATACTTACGCACTAATGCACTACTAACATTGAAGGTCAGATATCCATGAAAAAGTATTTCCAATAGAAGAGGAATCAAATAACAATAATCTAACTGACAAAAAGAAAAGAGCACTGGAATGAACCCCATCTAAGGGAAAATTTGAATGTTGGAAGTTACAATCAATTCAAATTAACTCCAACTACAACTAGAGAACATTTTAAAAAAAGACATTGTACTAATTCATGTATTAAAATAGGAATTTATTTTTAGTAGTACATAAACTTGCAAGGGGGTCAGTTAAGACCTATTAATGATGAAACACTGACAAACAACGACTTTAGAGAATTCCCAAGCTCACACCGAGTGGCGGCAATGAAAACAACTTAAGATCTATCACACCAGATGTTTTGTCTTCATACAGGCGACGAGGTCGCGGATCGCTACAAGTACTAGGACGAGATATCGTCGATGACTCATGTAGAGCCATCTCAGGATAAATTCTGGGGCAAATCAGGGGTCTACAATACTTCTACAAGGTGGGCCCAGGAAGCACTTACATTGAAGTCGCAGAATATTTCAAGCTGGCAACAGGGAGACGGTTACGATAACTTCATTGGAAGACAGTGAATCTACAATTTATCAATGAGGATGTTAGGATACACCTACAGGGGTCACAGACCCTTAATAATGACTCATGCAGGCTAGTTTCAGAACGGTCTATGGTGCTCAGCTGACGGATCTACAATTCATCGACAAAGATGTTCATGAAACACTTACATGGGGATCACGAGGTGGTTAAAGTTCTGCCTACACTGGAGACGATTACGGTTCCACAACTGGAGGATAATGGAGAGGACGAATTTTTCTTTCCAGAACGCTACACAGTTCCAGTGATTGCCGTCATGGCAGCGATAATGAAGGTCATAATGTGCGTTGCAGGGGCCATCAAATTTGGATGCATCCGATGGGGTAGGAGGACCCCAGCAGCAAAAGTGGTTCTAAATCATGTGACACTTTAGAAGACATTATAAACTATTTCCAATAGTTGAGTCTAGTATGCGACAGGGGTGCATACAGGGAGTGTCTGATCCATATAGAAGGCACTGGATAAATGTATGTATAAGGGGATATATATTAAGAAATGAGGTCGACAACCTTAGTGTTTGGTGTTTTAGACACAGGTGCAAAGAACAGTAAATTCCTTGGACGCTCTTGTCCGTTCGCACCAGAGAGACCGCAGACATGCAAGCGACCTAAAATGGCGAAGAATCGGATGTTGATGACGTCACAAGAAAAGGTTACGTGAAGTCACCAATATGTGCGCTAGATAAGGTGTGTACATGGGAAATGGGAAAATGCACATACATCAGAATAGACTAGCGTGCGTGCATTCGTGTGTTCAGTAGTGTGTGTGGGTTCATATGTCCGTTAGGGCAAATGAATGAGATATAATCTCTAGTATGGGAATTAATGGGGCAATTAGACGACAAACTGTTGTAGTGGTCCCAAGAGACTTTGGAGATCCAAGGAGGAGCTAAGATCCATCAGGAAAGGTAAAGAACATTTAGAACAGTGACATTTATTTCAGATGCATTGAGAAGGGAAGTGTGGTGCAACACTTAATATTATTGATGAACTTTAAAATTTTATTTTCTGATAATTATGGTCTCTTTATATCAAATGGATTCGGGTGTTGCTACTTAAAAATTAATTCTCTAGACTTTTATATGACGTGTATTGATAAAGACTAATGTGGTTGTCTGACAAGTGAGGATAAGGGGGATAATTATATACGTGATGTTTTTGTGGAAGAGTAATGGTGGTTTAATGATTTTCTTTGGGATTTTCTTTAATTTATTTTATTCCATTTTTATGTTAGCTATTTTGGGAAAATAAAGATTATATTTTTGTAAAGCAAGAGTCTGAATTCACCTAAGATTTAATGATTAATTTACAGCTAGCTACAGGGATGACAGGTGATGGGAACAAACCAAGGTAAGTCTCGCTATGCTCTCCTTTTAATTAAATGGGATCTTTTGATCCCTTAACATATTGTGTATTGGAAACTATGGCATCTAAATGACAAGTCACCTTTATTGAAATCTAAAGGGGCAAGTTTCAGTCCTTGGCACCATAACGGACGAGTTTCAGTATCGGGACCATAATGGGGTAAGTTTTGGTTATCGGTGCCATAACGGGCGAATTTCGGTTATTGGCGTCTTAACAGGGCGAGTTTTGGTTATCGGCGCCTTATAGTCAGGCATACACAGTTTAATAGCTGTTATTTGATATGGCATAGATGTTATGTTGAAATGTTCATATGTTGTGCTATTATAAACACTTATAACCATGCCTAATTTTCCACCATCAGTTGGTGGATAACAGGCAATTTTATAGTGTCGGATATTTGTAGGGTTACTTCCTATATGCTGTAGACATATGCACATAGGATTGTTTTCTCGTACAATTCTTTATAGTTCATCTAGACGGATTCTTGTTAGAAGTCCGTTTACGTTCCACTAAATAATTTTACATTCCTTATTTGGGGGGAAATGTGTGTAAATTCTGTAAGTTGACTACTGATTTTACTTTGTCTCAAAGTTTGTATGCATTTTAATTGATTTGTGATTTTTTTATTGATGTATTTGTATGCTGATTATTAGATTCAGCAGTTTTGTTTTTCTTAATTAAATATTAATGAGTATTTTTAATTTTATAATTTCCTTTTTGCATTTTAAGGATTCAGAACATAATTCATTCGTATGTTGGTGTGTTAAAGGGGATTTCCTTAATTCAATAAAATTGTCTACACAGTTCCGTATTGTGCCCTCTGTCTTGGTGGTTAGCTGGTTATAAATACCTATGAAGCACTCATTACAACCACAAGACAAAGC
Organism: Macrobrachium nipponense; assembly: GCF_015104395.2. Lineage (NCBI taxonomy): Eukaryota > Metazoa > Arthropoda > Malacostraca > Decapoda > Palaemonidae > Macrobrachium > Macrobrachium nipponense. The sequence continues at coordinate 33,871,719 of NC_087218.1, read as the reverse complement.
ATGTTTGGTGTTGTTAGCTATTGATTCAAGAAGTATTTGAGGTTCTATTCTATTGGTCCTTTTCTGTAGTGATAAGGAATGCTGGTTTGAGGGGTTATTTGATTTACTGTTATTAGCGGAATATTTGGGTCTTGTGGATGGTTGGGGTGTGATAGTTGTATTTTGGTTTGATTTAATGGTATGATTTTCATTAGCATTATATAAGGGAATACTATCATTAGTATTGTCCTTAGGGAACTGCAATGAGTGATTAACTAAATCTCCACTGTCCAAATGTTAGTTGTATGATTGGGACTGAGCATAATTGTGTATTTCCACTTGTGATGAGGTTAATATGATGTCTTTTTTAAAATGTTCTGCTATAGCTGGTGTTGTGGCGGGATCACAAAAACAAGTAACCTCCCCACATAAACTTAACCTGTCTGGCTATCAAACCCACCCTCAATCACACTTTCCACTTAACACTAAAAAAAACACAGCAGGACCAACTGCCCCAAATACCTACATACAGAACAAAAAACACAAACAGGTACTCACCGCTGGCTTCTGATACCTAGGACTAGGCTGTGCTGTCGTCCACTGGATATAGGCTATAGGCTAGCCAACACACAACCACCGCCGACAACCAAACACAAATCAACCACCCGGGACCCACAACCCCACAAAAACTCAATAACCCAACGACTAAATACAGATGAACACCAACCACCTGAAAAAACACGACCACCACACGACTTACAGCAGTACAACAACCCGCCAAAACCAACCCTGCCCCAACCACCACTAACAGACACCGAAAATGCACCACCAACCTTCTTAACCTCACCACAACCAGACAGACACACGCACAACTTCACAACCCAAAACAAAATCTATCAAATAACACCCAAACAACGAAACACCAAAGGAAAACTGCTGCCAAAACCAACACTGACTTGACCAGACGCCTCACTGTTTACAACTCTCGTAACAGACTTCCATTGACTACCTACAGAGTGCCACAACAGACATGCTTCCGACCGCCATCTAACCACTTCCCATTCATTCTTCAATCTTCCTCTCTCTCTCTCTCACACAACCTTTGGAGATGTTGTCAAATATAAACTAAAATTACTCCTCCATATTACCTCCCCCATTACATTTGACAACATCTCCTTACACTCACAACATCCACACTAAATTGCCTTTCGCAACACCCAAGGATGCTCAGATGCAGGTCCCCTGGATCTTGTTTGAGGACCATCATACACTCTTTCAGTTACACTCGCCATTCACTTCTTCCAAACCACTTTCTTTCAAACTCCCATTATCTCCCTCACTACCATCCTCCCAAATTCCATTCACTACTTCACCGATGTCTTCCAACTCTGTTCCACATCTCCCCTATTTCGGCCACCAAACCACTCAGTTCATCCATACTTCTGTCAAACTCCTGCAAAGACTTATCCATCCTATCAGCCACCTCCTCACTATTCAGTTTCCTTCTCACTGAAGTCTTACTTGTCCCTGTCAACTCAAACCCACATACACTACAAGTATCATTCATTCCCCCAATGTCATCCGTAGCACACGCTTTATCAACCGTTTGCACCCTCCACCACCAACCCCTTTACCATGCCGTTCACACTTTTTCCCTTCCACTTCCTCTCTCCACACTCTTCTGTTTTCTTCCATACTCAACCAACACCAACTGTCGATCTCCCAGACCAATTTGTTCACCAACAGTCGGCTCATACTTATTCACCCTCAACCACTCACTCATCGCATTCTCCCGAACATAGTGTGGTACTTCCCTCCACTTACGGAGCTGGTTATGGTGTGCCCTAACCTCATCCAGTCCCCCACCTACTCGCAATTTCCCCAAAACATAACTCAATCCACTCGGTCCCACTTCCAAAATCTCAAAAGGAAAAAGGCCCTTCAAATTTCTCCCTTACTTTATTCACATTCATTCTTCCCATCTCAACCACCTCTTTCAACACCTTATCCCCAATCTTAAAACTCTCAAACCTTTCACTCGCTTTCTTCCACAAATCCCGATCACCTTCTGACAGACCCAACCGCGTCTGACAATCCTTTCAAATTCAACACATATTTACAAGGAAGACATACCTATACTCTTCGGCAGTGTGGCGTTATTATACCCAAAACGCACGTCCTATACATATCCCAATCCTTGTCGCTCTACTCATCATTCGCCAAAAATCTCAGTCATCGTCCTAACAGTCCTTTCAGCAACCCATCATTCGCACTGGGCATATACGGAGTAGAATACACATGCACAATACCCCATGCCTTCAACATTTCTTCAAATTCCCATCCCACAAACTCAGGTCATTATCACTCAACAGTTTTGCCGGCTTACACACACACATGGGCAACATCACTTGACCCACCATTCGTGCAACAGTTTCACTCCTCTTATCTTTGATGGGAACCACATAAGCAAATTTACTCATGTGATCCACCATCACAATCATCCCCACGTGTCCTCTCGCAGTCCTGGGCAAAGAAACACAATCAATCACAAGCATTTCAAACGGCTCTTTCATCTGCAATCGCAACACAGGTGGACTTGCATGCCACACTCTGATACTTTCCCCTCTGACAGTCTTCACACGTGACAGCCACATCCACACAAATCTTACTCAACCCAGGAGCATACAATCTCTCTCTCATGCATTCCCACAACTTATTTTTTCTCCCATATGCCCAAACCGATCATGCACCAACAAACACATACTCACAGCTGACTCAACAGAAAACACTGGCACATACACTTCCTTGTCATCCACCCCCTTCCTGATGCAAAAAGTACACTATGTTTTTTGCACACCACAAAACGTTTAGCAACCCTCTTATATACATCCAACTCACATGGCCAGTCTTCCACACGCGCACTCCTCCCAAAACACATTGTCGCACACCACTTATCTCCAAGCACTTTATTTTGCATTTCCTCAATCTCTTCCTCACTCAACAGATCATTCTCACTCCTAGCAATATCAATCATACCCACAAAGTTTGCTACAAACACATTACCATCTTGAATCCTAGCTACTTGCCTGCCCCCCCTTTCTAAGAATTCCATTTCTTACATCTACGTCTATATCGTGGATCCTCAAAAAATCTATCCCTATTAAAAAACAAGATGGCATATCATTTTCTCCTATAACTAAAAGTTATGCATTACCTCAAGATCTCCCAACCTAACCTTTAACCGTACCTCTTCCCATACTAAAAACACTTCCTTGTCCTAACCCATGTATTCTCACACTTGTAGACTGCCTTTTCACTTCCCAATCACATCTCTCAAGTTCACTCACCACTGACCCACTCACCAAGGAAACTTGTGCCCCTGTGTCAACCAAACTACAATACTCACTATCATTTACTTGACAAACGTCACCATTTTCCCTCGAGTCCCATGCATACACACATTCACTACCACGTCCACCTGGTTATCCACATCACAATCCTCCTCATCACATTCATCCTCAGCTAACTCCCCATTTCCACAATTCTGACTCAGATCCCCTTAGTCCCTTTTTGTAACCAACCAATTACAGCCACGTTCCCCGCACTGAATCATCAAAACCCCACATTCATTACCAGTACTCACCCTTCCTCCCGATATTCAACCGGTCTGTCCCATCCAAAATACAACAACACTTTTATTCCAAACAACTCAGCTACTGCTGACAACAATTCATACAACACTTCTCCTTGCCCACCTTGTTCCTCCGCACATGCCACTTCCTTCTGCACATCACTCATCAACTTCACTCGCAACTCATTCACACACCGGGTACCTCTTCAACCAGACCCCTTACCTTCCAAGTTTTTCAATGCTGAAAACAAACATTCACACATTCTGTCATTCCCTTCAAACCTCTCTTTTACAACCAACCCCTCAGGTACCATATTCGGATCCCAGTCACTTTTCACAACACCACTGTCCTTACTATGCATCCTAGACATCGTATCAGCAATGCACATTTTTAACTTCCCCGGCACATATTCTAAGCTAAAATCAAAACTCACTCAAATCCTCAATTGTCCTCGCAATCCTAGCATTCACACTTTCCTTCTTGATCATATAAACTAACGGCCGATGATCTGTCCTTATGACAAATTTTACCCCATACAAAAACACTTTCAACGCTTTCACACAAAAACCTTATTGCCGCAAGCTCCTTACTCAACCACCGAATACTTAAGCTCTGCTTTATTAAAAGCTTTACTCACATACGCAATCACTCTCAATTGTCCCTCCCCATTCACCTCTTGCATCTGCACCAAGCATCCTCCCATACTAAAACTTACTAGCATCAGCATACAACTCAAGCTTACTGGCATCCTCACTGTAGTCCGGAAAAGCCAAGGTGACGTCCCTAGCAGCCTCCTCTTTCAATCTCTCAAATGCTCCCACCATTCGCTCATCCCACCTCAGCTTAGTACAATTTTTCTTCCGGTCCATTCAGTCAACGGCTTCCCTATACCCAAACATCCCTAACGAAACTTCCTCCCGAACTCAATCAAAACCCAAAAAACCCTTTAACTCCCGCAAGGTCCAGGGACGTGGAAACTCCTTTACTTTTTCCACAAACTTTTCACTCTTCCTTACACCACTCGCACTCACCTTATGACCAAGAAATTCCACTTCCCCAGCCAACCACGTACACTTCTCCAGCTTCACTTTCACTCCAACCTCTTCCAACCGTTCTAACACCTTCTCAAGCAGTTTCCACATTCTCCTCAACAGTCTCACTTGCAATCAAAAACGTCATCTATAAACACAGTCACCTCCTTCTATCAAAACCAGCCAAAACTACATTCATCGCCCTCTGGAAGGCAGCAGTCGCATTAGCCAATCCAAAAACTTGGACCTCTTGAATTGATAGTGGCAGCTACCACTCAAAAGCTGTAACATGCCTGCTCCCTTCCTCAAGAGGCATCTGGTAATAGCCCCTTACCAAATCCAATTTTGTGAACACACTCATCCCATGCATCTTATACACACAATCAGACACCACATTCATCGGGAATCGCTCCTTCACAGTCACTTCATTCACCTTCTGTAATCCACACACATCCTCAAACTCCCACTGTCTTGCGTACTGGGACTATGGGACTATTCCAAGACTCTCTCCTCGTCATCACTCTCTCTCAGTTCCTCACACTGTTTCCTCAATCTCTCGGGCAATAGGCGCAGAAAAGTGTCGGGGGACGCTGATATATGGGGGTATCGTCATTCAAAACTATCTTGAATTCTGGAAGCTTAGATCCCTGAAATCCTCGTCACCCCGACTCAACGCACCCCGCCTATCCCACATCTGCATCAACCGCTCCCTCTCGTCATCACCAACATTTTCATCCACCTCAATTCTTTCTCTCAACTCATCATACTTCCACTCATCACTTTTTTTCATGCTACCTGTCATCACCCGCCGCACCCTAACATATCTTTCGTCGTCCACATCCACCAACGTATACAACAACCCCACACAATCACCCTCACGTATACCCCGCACTCGTTTTTTTCCTAACACTCGGCAATGAGGCCACAAAAACCCGAGGATTCTTCATATCCAAAATCCCATCGTACACATGCACACTCGCTCTTACCAACTTGTTCGCATCCACACCCTCAACCACATATGCACACTTGTGTCACCTTTGACAATCCCAAGACTATCGGGCCACGCAACTTTCACACTAACAACTTCTCCAACTTTTCTCGCCGGCACTTTTACACTCTCTTTCGCAACCAACGGCACTCCCTTCCATATTTTACTGCTTACTCCTCCATCCCCATCCAAGTACAACTCTCCATGTACATTCCCCTTCCTATGCAACTCAATCATATTCCTGCTCGGATGGACCACCATCCCACACTTCTTCAAGAACCTGTATCCTAACAACATATCATACTTATCACTCATTCCCTCGATCACATAAAAGTCACCTTCCTCCATCACTACCCCTTCGATTTCTACATTTTCACGCAACATTCCCACCACAGGCATACCCAAATTTCCTATTCCTCGTACCTCCCCTTTACATTTCCTAATTTCACACTCACTCCGCAACTTGTCACATCCATTCTTAAAAAGAACACTGACACTGCACCCAGTATCAATCAAAGCAACCAAACACACCCCTTTGCACCTCACTTTTACACTCATACATTCATGAGCTCTTCCTCCAAACCCTTTTCATCAGCAACAATCCTTCACGACATTGCATCACTCTTACTGACCGCACACCAGAGGACCCACCCAACTGAATCCCCTTTGTACCTAGTTTCCTTGAACTCCCAACCTGACTCATTCTCTTTTCGCCTACACACACTCGCCACATGACCTTCCATTCCACATTCAACACATTTTGCCCGCTGTTCCTTACACATCCTAGCATAATGCCCATTCTTCCCGCAATTACCGCAAACCTCAGTCACAGCAGAGTACCTCGACATCCACTTGCTACATGCCCTACTTGCCCACACCATTGTAAACACTTAACATCCCTATCTTTCTTACACTCGCTCACCAAATGCCCTGTTTGCCCACACCCGAAGCAAGCTCCCAACGCCCACCGACATTCATTCTTCCTGTGCCCTAGCTTTCCACATCTGTAACACTGCTGCTCTCGTTCACGACTAACCGACCCTACTCTTCCAACGCTTGCACTCCGATCTCTCTTAGGGCTAACCATACTTACGTTACTGGCTCTAACGCTCCTATCAACCATTCGCTCTGCCATTCGCCTTGGCCCTTCCAAAACTGCCTCCCTATAGCTCTTAAACTCTGGTATAACATCAGCCACTTCAGTCCTAATACTAACACTTCTACTCTCTTTCATACACCTATCCAGCTCATAATCCTCTACTATTTCCAAAATGTCGTTCCACGACAACCTTTCATTCGTCCATCGCATTTTCTCCTTACGTTTCCAGGATTATACGAAACTCATACACACTCTCAGGCACAGTCGCCAACAACTTCCTCACTAACTCTTTACACTCATTTATCCCTTCATCCCCAAACTTTTTCCTGGCTAATGTTTCCAACCTGCACACATACATTGACAACGACTCACCAACATTCATTCTCACCTCATCAAAACCATGTTTTCTCCTATATCTAACACTACTCCTTATCCTCTTCGCCTGTTCCACAATCCTGGCTTTCACACTCTCATAAGGCACATTCCCCACACTCATCACTACCCCATACATATTCAACAAAAATCCTGTCAAAAAGCTACCCAACTCTCTTGCCCAGACTCTCTTGTTATCCCCATACTTTGCCTCACAATACCTCTCATATTCCTTAAAAAAATCCCCTATGTCCCTACTACCATATTCCTCATATTGTGCACATCTAGGTATCTCTCTCATATATACAGCCTTTCGTACTTCCCGCTCACTCTCACTTTCGCTACTTCCACCATTCTGATCCCTCTTAACCTCGTCCGAATACAGCGAATCAACTTCCATACTAACATCCATGCTCCTCATTACGCTCTTCTTGCCCTTCTTTCTACCCACCTGTTTCCACTCACCGCTATCTAAATCACTCTCAGCCCTTTCCCCAATGTATTCAGTCCTAGTCTCATCCTGTCCGTCATCCTTCCTAACCTTCTTTCCCTTAGTCGTCTTCTTTTCGTCAGCCCCCTTCTTATTCTTGTCCTCAGGTTTATCCTTATCCTGTCTCTTTCCCTTCTTCCCTTTACCTACCACAAACAAGGCACCTTCGTCACCATAGTTTCATCCTCGCTCTTCCACTGTCTTTACCACTTCTGGCCTATCACAAGACCTAGTAGGCCTACCCCCTACAGCTCCCTCTCCCATGAACCCCTTCATCATCTCCTGCACTGCATTCATCATCCCTAAGAATTTTTCATCCATTTTCTCAACATTTCTCTCTTCTGCTCCTTTCCACTTCTTCTTTCATTTCCACTTTTTGCACTCCTTAGCATTCCTCTCATTTCCTCTAACTCGCTCTTCAGCTCCTCACACTCTACCCTTAACCTCTCATTATCCACTTCTAATTGTCCTCTTACTTCCCTCTCCAACCTCAACTCCTCCTTCAGCCTCTCCACCTCACTCAATCCTTCCATCTCAAACTTTCTCACCACTCATACACACTAGCCTAGACCAATTGTCCTGCAGCTGCCACACCAACAGTCCCTGTTCGGGAGCCAAAAAATAATGTGGCGGGATCACAAAAACAAGTAACCTCCCCACATAAACTTAACCTGTCTGGCTATCAAACCCACCCTCAATCACACTTTCCCCACTTAACACTAAAAACACAGCAGGACAACTGCCCCAATACCTACATACAGAACAAAAAACACAAACAGGTACTCACCGCTGGCTTCTGATACCTAGGACTAGGCTGTGCTGTCGTCCACTGGATAAATAGCTATAGGCTAGCACACACAACCACCGCCGACAACCAAACACAAATCAACCACCCGGGACCCACTACCCCACAAAAACTCAATAACCCAACGACTAAATGCAGATGAACACCAACCGCCTGAAAAAAACGACAACCACACGATACGAGACAACAACCCGCCAAAACCAACCCTGCCCCAACCACCTAACAGACACCGAAGCACCACCAACCTTCTTAACCTCACCACAACCAGACAGACACACGCACAACAACTTCACAACCCCAAAATCTATCAAATAACACCCAAACAACGAAACACCAAAGGAAAACTGCTGCCAAAACCAACACTGACTTGACCAGACGCCTCACTGTTTAGAACTCTCGTAACAGACTTCCATTGACTACCTACAGAGTGCCACAACAGACATGCTTCCGACCGCCATCTAACCACTCCCATTCATTCTTCCATCTCTCTCTCTCTCTCTCTCTCTCTCTCTCACACAACCTTTGGAGATGTTGTCAAATATAAACTAAAATTACTCCTCCATAGTGTTTCTTTGAATTGATTGTGATTGTCAATATTCAATTTTTATCCCATAGGTGGGGTTCATTCCAGTATTCTTTTGTCAGTTCGGACATTACCGTTATTATTTGATTCCTCTTCCATTGGCAATTCTTTTGCGTGGATATCTGAATCTGTAATGTTAGTAGTGGTATTGGTGGGTATAATATCACTCTTATTTTGGGTTTTAGTATTGTTGGCATGAGAATTAGTTTCCTTATTTTGGGTGTTAGTATTATTGGCATGAAAATTAGTTTCTATGTTTATATTATCTTGTTTGTTATTGTGCTGATTGATGTCTTGCTTTTTATTTACATTTGAAAAAGTGAGGCTTTTGGATGGATTATTAACTCCTCTTACTTTTAGCTCAAGTCTGGCCTCCTTGACTGACATTCCTGTCCTATTTATTAATAACTGAAGTTTTGTATTGTATTGGTAAAATGAGCATTCTTTAGATTTTGAGTGATGGGCTAGCCCACAATTAATACATTTTGGGTGGTTACAGTTCCAATTAGTGGTATGGTTATCTGATACGCAGACTGCACTACTATTGCCTTATTATGGAATTTTTTTGTATGTGTCCATACCTTAGCACTGTGTGCATTGTAGTGGTTTTGGAATGAAAGCACAAACTTCTCTATTTTGCCCAAAAATTTTTATTATAAATGGGAGGTCTTGGCCTGTAAATTTTATTTTAGCGGTGTTGATATTTTTATTCTTGTCTTTCCTTGTTGGAATTGAGTGTATTTCTAGATTGTGAATATTGTTATATCTCAACTGCAAGGAGTCTAGTAGTATGTAGTTGTTTTGAAGGAAGTTCTTGTTCGTTGTTGGGTAGGATGACTGTACCCTGTACATAATTCAATTTTTCATGGCTTGTAATTGTTACTTACGTATTATTTATTATTATTTATTTCCGTTATACTTGAAAAGGCAGTGGACTGCGTTTTGTTGGTTACTTCGATTAGCCATTCATTGTCTTTGATGTGTCTGCATTCCATGTCCTGTGTTGGATATATGCTGAGTAATGTGTTTTCTAGTATCGCTGCTGAGATTTTGTTGTCAGTTTTGAGGACTAGAAATCTTAACCAGTTATCTGGTCCAAAGAGGTCATCAAAATGTACCAATGTGGGATTAAGTCAGTAATTTTTATTTTCTTTTTGGTCCTTGTTTTATGTACGTTGCTTGTCTGTTAGGATTGTTATATTTTTCTGTATTGATAGGAAGATTACTTGTCTATAATTCAGAATTATTGTTCATTACAATATGGTTTCATTGTTATGACATTGAAGTTTACCAATTGATTTTTTTTTCTTTACCTTTTATACACCCTAATTGGTGTTCTGGCTCTGGTACTTCACTCGGAACAGGGTGTTTCTTTGTAGCATTTATAGCACTTTCATTGCTTGAGGCTGTATCAAGGAAATTCGGGAGTGACGTACCAATAGTCATCAACTGTGCTGGAGTTTTTCCATCATGGGGTCTAGGGGTATTCAAATCATTAAGTTCACTAATCATAAAAAAATGTGAGAGAAAAAAAAATCTTAAATATATCATTGGACCTTTGCAAAATTAAATCCACCAATGGCACAAGTGAGAAATGATGCCCAAATGTCCGCATCCCTACCCTACCCTAAAAGGGGATGGCATAATATGATTAGTATGGCCCAAGTGTAAGCAAAACCCGCTTGTTAGGACTAAGAGTAGTACGATAATACAATTATCCCCATCCTAATCACATTACGGGCAAACCGGACAGAATGTCGAGAGTTCTATATCTAGAACCAGGCCCCCACTGGAATCCATGGTCCCGCTGAATAGTTCTGCCTGAAAAACAGGTTCGAACATTGTCGGGTAGATGATGGGTCTACCACAGTCCTCACTATTTGGCTTCAGATTTAACTCCACATTAAGCCAAATGTTTTCTTAATTATTTGATTTGAAAAATTTTGACAAAAATGGAAAAGTCCACTAATATTAACCCCAAAATATATAATGTTATATGGGACTCTTGGGTTTGAACCTAGGAAGAAATTCCTGAGGTTCAAGAGCTCCCTCATCCCGTCAAAGTGGTCCCAAAATAAGCGCCATAAATTGCCGAATTTCAGTTGATGGCTGTTTTTGCTTATCTACACCCAGCCAAGAACGGAACCCCGGGACTGCCTGTATTATATGATCACCAATTTTACTTATAAAAATGAAACATTTGCTTATAAATTTTTAGTTATAAAGTCTTTTGGTAAAAATTAACTTTGTACAACCTTTGCCAGTGACTACATTTTAAAGCCTAAATGTACAACAATTCATAACAAAGTACCCTGCAACATTGGTGATACCTAACCCCCGTGAATAAGGGAGGTCCACTGTATGTAGTTAGGGAAGGAAGTGCCCAGGATTGATCAGCAAGAGTATGTATAGCTCTTTTGATTGGAACCCTTGCTCATATTTGTTTGTTTGTATGGTGCTTTTACATTGCATGGAACCAGTGGTTATTCAGCAGCGGGACCTACGGCTTTACGTGACTTCCGAACCACGTCGAGAGTGAACTTCTATCACCAGAAATACACATCTCTCACTCCTCAATGGAATGGCCGAGAATCGAACCTGCGACCGCTGAGGTGGGACGCTAATACCATACCAACCCCGCCGCTGAGGCACTCCTCTTGCTCATAGTCTGACTTTGTGGACCAGGACTGTCAAATAATGTCTTTACTTGGATATATAAGTTTAATCATCTAATCACCACTTTGCATTATTTATCAGGCATTCAGGAAGAATAGACCAGAATACAGAGCATAACTTCCTGACTCAGATGTAAACTTTGCAAAATTAGAAAAATTTAACAACCCCCAGTGGTGTCTAAAGTGAGGAGAGTTGGAAACAACCTTGTTTGAAGAATGGACAACGCAAGTGACTGTTTATTTGTACGGTGCTTTTACGTTGCATGGAAGCAGTGATTATTCAGCAACGGACGCCGCCAGTGAGATAACCACCCATTCATCAATTTAATAGTTTAGAATGTCTGATTCACTCTTATCTGTTACTTCTACCTTCATCATCCAAACCCTTTTCCTCTAACCAGCTGACATGAACCATTCTCTGAGATTTTTCAAGAGGGGATTGGTGCTTTACCCAAACCCATTTTTTTTTGTTTTACAGTACAATGGGGATCCATCATACATAAAATATTAGGCTACCAGTGAGACTTGAGCTCATCTTCACGCCAAGGCAATCATTCAGATATGGTGAAAACCAAGGAGGCATGTTCTGGGCCGACTCAAAATTTGACACAAGTTTACACACATTTGTTGTGCAGACTTGGAAATCTTATTCAAAAAGAGCATGTCATAGGGATGCATATTTAGGAGGTTCTTTATTGATATCCAGACAAAGTGGAGAACTCATAACATGAACCCAGTTCCTTGTTATCAGACCTGGGTGTGCAATGTATGGAGGAACCAATCACATGGACCTGATCAGTCAGGCACTGGTTTTATTTTTATTAAACTAACTACTGTAAAAATATTGCCTGATCTGGAGAAACCAGTCATTGTACACCCAAATCTTGAGTAACTAGTGACCATGCTCAGGTCAAAGTCCTGCATTATGTTTGGAAACTGATAAAGGGATGAAAAAACCCAGAATATAGAAAAAATGCTTGATTCCATTATTTCTTGGAAGGTAGTGTTACACCTTTTAGAAAACTCTTGGCATACTATACGATAGTTTCCACCTTGTGGAATTACATATCAGATATAAAATTGGCAGATAGTACCACCAAATATAAATTAAAACTTTAAACCCCTCTGTTTTAATCATGTCTGATTATGCACCTCAGTTGCAACAAAAATACTTATGTATCATGAATTGTCTAACATAAAGGTTAAACAACACCAATTAATCTGGTTGTAGAATGATATTGAAACAGGTGAATATCAATACAATGAGTAAAATTACAATGATGAAGAAATTAAGGAACAGGTAAACTAAGTAGACTGACAATTGTTTAATAGAAGAAAGACTATAAAAATGCATATCAGTTTACAGTCAACAATAAGGAAAATACTAAAGTACTTTATACTGTACAGATGTAGACTCAATTTACCCGAAGAATAAAGGAAGCACTGACATAGATTCTTTATGTGTTTTTATTAACTGTGTAAGGACTGACAAAAGTCAACACTTGGGGCTAGAAGTGTTGGCAATCACCAAAACAAGAAATCAACAAAGTGTTGGACCAGCCAAACACTCTGCAACCCAATATCATTCTCATCTATTTATTCCCAAGTTTCTTTTAAAAATACTTGGAATTCATATTTACAGGACCTTGTCAGAGAGAAGCTTGAATGCTGCCTCATCATTATGTCTAGTACATATAAATGGAAGAACTAAAGTAAAAGCTGTTCTAGTACTAAACCTTAACATGAAAAAAATCCACAATAAGCTAATTGAATCACCAAAGAAAAGTTTTAACAGTTCTCAAATTAAATTACTGTGCAATATACTTTTCAACCACAATTTCTCCATTTTTGTGTAACAATGGGGTTCTTAGTAATCAAGGCAGAGCTATCAACAGTTTCAAGGAAACCATTCATGAACATTTGGTGACCACAAAGCTTCTTATTATCAAGTGCCAAAGCTAAAAATCAATCTAAAAGTGATAGGTAAAAGAAATAGTACTTTGAACACATCCTACATGAACAACCAATTCCATTTGTAAGTAACCTCAGCAAAGTATTTTACAATTTTAAGACTAGTAAGAACAACCACATATGTTTTGTGTGATAACTGAAATGGAAACATATTTTAACAAGAGTTAAGACACCTCATTTATTACTGTACTTGGCTTAGACTATCTAGTTTCCTTTTTTAGTATATAAAATATTTAATCTTAGAATTAAAATAATATAGTATAGGCTTCCCTCCTACTGTTTAAAAACATATAATAAACCTGCAAATTTATAAGTTATACCAATAAGTTTTGTTAATTGGTAAATCTGTCTAGCTAGCTGCTTCCAGACTGCCAACTAAATTTTTTCCATAAACTTCTGGTTACCAAGTATAAAAAAAGCTGGTTACCAAGTATAAAAAAAGGTGTATTGATGACCCCTTCACACGAATGCATAGTGGAACAAGACTTCTCTACTTTGAAAAGTGTAAAACAGAATACTGGAATGCTGTGTACTGAAAATTATCTGCAAGTAATAATAAAGCAATAATTAAGACTTCAAATACTACACATTATCTCCAAAGATTAAAACATCATGGAACAGAACCGACAGACTCTCATGAATACATCACTAATGGAAAATTCTAACTTAAATGAGCTTCTTTTGTAATTCACAATCTCTTCTTTGAATAAAGAAGGAAGATCCTTTTAACTTGCTTATTATTCATCTTCAGGCAGATATAGAGAAATTTTGATTAAACTGTATGACTTACATCAACCTCATCCTAAAATAGTGAGATGAAATGTATTGGCAAGACAAAGTCTTTGGAGTGAAATAAGAAGGTAACACAACTATAGCACCAGAGAGAGAGAGAGAGAATTATGCTTTATTTATAAAAAAAACCTATTGCATAGTTTTTAAGGTATGGAACCATAGATATTGCACTTTACTATATATAGGGGTTTTGAAGAATCCCAAAGACTTTCTCCAGTCAGATAGAAAATAAGCTAGTAATTAGAACACTCAAAACAAATGAACAAAAATGTTTTACTTACAAACAGTAGATTAAATACAAAATTTACTTGTAACATTAATAAGACCCAATGTTCAAAATGGAGATAGAAATTCTTTTATTAAATCTTTACAGCAAAGTATTTACACCTTTACAAAAGATGTCAGATGTTATCAAAGTACTGTTTGACAGCTTCCAACAATTCTGCACTTCAGAAGTGCTCAAAGTCACTGAAAGCAAAATAATGGGAAGTGATGAAAAGGCCTGAGATCACTTTCACAGTGATGCCACTATGCCTTAGTATGATTTTATTTGAAGAAGATTATCACAGACAGGTAAGATTTCACTGTGAATTTTATCACAGAGATATACACTTCCTATTAGGGCTACTTTCTTCCACAAAATTCTACTTTATACTACATGGTCCCATTATGTTAGGAATATAAATATAGTACTATGTAACGACAGCAGTTTAAAAGACAAAGACTAACATCTCTACTGAATTGCATAAATGAAATCTATTTCTATATAAATTATATGATGCACCAACAACACTTCATAGGGTACTTTGAAAAATTTTCAATGTTTAGCCCAAACTGTCAAGCTTGATTCAACCTTATGGAGCTTAATGATGATAATACAAACTTTACAAGCTGATCTACCTTGCCCCAATTTGTGCCTTACTCATATAGCTTTTTTAAAATACTACTTTACTTTGGAATTACCTTTAGCTCTACACCTACAGGAATTGGAACATGGTATAATTATCCAGACTACCAAGTAATATTTTGACTCTTGCAAGGCAGTCCTGAAGATTTCGTCTTTAAAGAAGTGAAATTGGAGCAAAACAATGATGATGATGATGAAGCTGGACAGTGAAAAGGGAATAGATAGAAGGAAACTGATGACCAGTGAAAGGCTGGAAGAAAAATGCTACTGCAAAAAACCTTTTGAACACTGCACTACTTGAGGTACTGTATTGGGTTGGAAATACGACTTAGAACAATGAGCTGCAAATAGTCACATGCTACAGGGTGGAATTGGCATGAGGGGAGACTTGAATATTTCTATACAGAAGCCTGTATTAGGATGTGATTTTGGTTTATTTTTAAAAAATGCAGTACTGCACATATTCCACTTTACTTTTTCTCAGTTATGGAAAGTACCAGGAAAGAGCTAAGCCCATATTCTAAACCTTATTTTAGGCCAAGGTTTAACACAAAAACTATGGCCCTATGAACAAAGACAATAAGTGTAAATTAAGTGATAAAATCATCGGTTCTATTCAAACACAGAGCCTGGCTAGCATTTTGCACGCTAAGTTTCATTTATGAATTACAGAATCACAAACTTCTTGCATAATGAATCACAGAATATTCATATAAACTTCTTTCACAATGTTGAAAATGTATAGTTAAATGAACTAAAACTCTACATAACAGATGAGTATTTTTCTTTAAAATGTACAACATTTTCTGTACATACTCATAATCAATAATGGCTTCAATTACAGTACATGAACATATCTATTGCAGTGAATTTAACATCATAGTCTAAGGTTTCCTATAGCAATCATATGTATGATCAAATATAAAATTTGACTAAAGGATATCACAAAAAATTCAACATTAAACTACATGTGGCTAGTGAAGGGAAAACATATGGAATTTTCCAACAATGATTGAAGTGTCTCCCCATTTCCATTATGACCACAATATTTCTTGTGTGAATTACTGTATAATATGGTTTGGATAAAGTTTTCTCTTCCGTTTTTTACTTCATATACCTTTTATGTTTATCTTTCACTGAAACAGTTTCTTGGTAAGAATGGTGCTAGAAACATTTTTGACAAAATAAAAACTACAGATATCACACAAGACTGGCATTCTTCCATGACTTCACTAGAATATAAAACAACTCTGTAAAAATAACTTCCAAGATAATCGGCAATCAGCTTCTGAACATTTAAGTGACAATGAGCAAATAGTGTGTTTAAAAATGGAAATTACCTAAACCAAGGACACAGGCAAAGGAAAGATGTGTGGATAATATAATATAAAATGTGGTAGGAAATCCAGAGAGAAACTATAAAAATCCAGCTTATTTTACAAACCATCTGACTACTAAAATCAGGATGAGGATATCCTTGTGATGAGAACCACTAAAATAGCCACCTTTCATAGCTAAAGTGGACTACAAAGAGTTATTGCTTTTGAAACTTAAAAGAGAAAGCCTTCAAAGGGGTGAAAAAAAAGAAAAGGAAAGTCCTTACAACCATTATAAAACACTTCATCATAACTCAACTCCAAGAGACCCTGAGATCTGCTCCAAATAGTGACTCTTCAAAGGTAAGCCATATATCCTCTCTTGATCAATGGCTGCACACTGAAAAACAAATTCCAGCTTTGATATTATGGCAAAAAAAATGCTTAAACATACCATGAATATTACCAAAAATATATATATATACTTACATACATATACATGCATACATACATTCATATATATTTATGTATAACTGAATCACAAAAGTTTGGAATGTTTGGAATCCATAAAATAAAAGTATAAGACACGAAGGAAAAATAAACAACAGAGTTTCTGCAAGATCTTTCGACTGAACGTCCTTTACTCAGCAGACAAACTCACTTACATGAGAAATTGAGGGTACAGGGAAGGTTGTATAACTGACAGATAGGGATTATAGGGAGATTATTATTTACAGGAAACCAACCAACAACTTAACTTATGTGCATTTCTATTCAGGCCACCATCTTAACATCAAAATATCATTTTTTTCTTTTATGTTTTTACGAGTATTGCGCATTGTCAGTCCCCAATATTTGGATCTAGAAATTGAATACATAAGAAAAATAGGGAAAGATTTACGTTATCCTTCACATATACCAGATATTTGTTATTATAAAGCCCACAAAAAGTTTTATAGTGTAAGTAACACTAAGAAGAAAAGTCTAAGAACATTCTGTTTGCCTTATTTTAACGGATTTGAAACCATTAAATCATTGTTAAAAGCCTTTAAGGTCAACCTTGTTTTTTCCTATAATAACACACTAAAAGGAATGTTAATAAAAAATGGCCCCAGGGAAAGCAACAACATAACATAAAATTCCATGTATGGACTGCCCCTCTTTTTATCTCGGACAGTTGAGCAAGGGCTTAGAAGTAAGATTAAAACAGCATAAATATTCTGTCAAAACAGGCAAACATCTAATGCAATATTCATTCAAGTGAAAACAACCACCCGATAAATTGGATTGGTAATTCAGTAATTGCAAGATCAAAAGATGTCTTATCACGAAATCTTTTAAAATCTGCCATAATACAACTTACTTCCCATTGTAATTTTAATATTAGTTGTGGCTTGTTTCATTTAGACCCTTGTATTTGTAACATGTTTAAGAATTACCTCAAAGATATAATTACAGACTTAAATACAAATTAGGTGCCTTAGAGATATTTTCTTTGTATATGTATGATTAATATGTTTTGTGAATAAGTTCTTGTTTACCAATGATCTGATTGTGGTCAGCTGTCGACCTGTATAATCCTTTAATTGTCTTGTCCCTTTGTCTGAGCAGTTGGACTTATCTTTTTGTTCTTAAATTGTACCCATATTTATGTTAGTTTGGAAAGATTACTCATTCTCCAGGTGTGTCAGATTCTAGGCACTAATCTCCTTATAATCCCTATTTGTCAATTATATGACCTTTCCTGTACCCTCAGTTTCTCATGTGAGTCAGTTTGCCTGCTGAGTAAAGGACGTTCAGTCAAAAGATCTTACTGAAACTCCATTGTTTATTTTTCCTTCGTGGCTTATACATACATACATATATATATGTATATATATATATATATATATATATATATATATATATATATAATATACATATATATATATATATATATATATATATATATATATATATATATATATATATATACATAGTGGGACCCCCTTATTCGCACTCACACACTCATGGATTCTCTCGTGGTGAACATTTCCTGGCATAGGTTTCCAGGAAAATTTGGGCCAATTCGCAATATTTTTCTATGATAAATATCCTTAAATTCCCTGTTTCTATATATGTATATATATATATATATATATATATATATATATATATATAATATATATATATATAATATATTAATAATATATATAAGGTTTTTTTGCCACGAAGGAAAAAAATGAAAAAGCGAGTTAGCCGAGTACTTTCGGTCCCATTCGGACCCTTTACTGAGGCATACTGATTTTACAAAGAACACCATAGTCTAAAGAAGGCTTAATATACAAACTGACACTACCAGATTAGCCATAAGGACAATTTTCACTCTACAGAGAGGAGGAGGAGTCATAGGCTAGCCACACCTTGAAGGATACCCGCAGTAAACAAGTGATTCTTCCATAAAAACAGTACATTTTGAAAACAACACGGGAGCATATACAATTTAATATCATGAATTTTTTTCACACTTATCCCCTTAAAATGATACCGATATGTCGATGATATCTTAGTAGTCTTACCTGGTGGTATCGATGTAAATGATTTACTGTCTAAATTGAATAATTTAGTGCCATCCATAAAATTCACTGTTGAAATTGAAAATAACAATGTCATCCCATTCCTAGATGTATTAATACATAGAGAATCTTTCCAATGCAAATTCAGTATTTATAGAAAACCCACAAATAATTTAACATATTTACATTTTTATTCTGGCCACCATCTTAATATTAAAATTTCAATTTTTTCTTCTATGTTCCTACGCGCTTTGCGTATCACGAGTCCACAATACCTGGACCAAGAAATAGAATACATAAAAAAGATAGGAAACGATCTCTGCTACCCACCTCATTTAATTGATTTATGTTATCAAAAAGCTCATAAAAAGTTTTATAATGTTGCTATTAATGAAATCCCTAAAAATGTACTAAGCTTACCTTATTTTCGTGGATTTGAAACCATAAAATCAATATTTTAAATCGTTTAATGTTAATGTAGTGTTCTCTTATAACAATACCATTAAAGATATGCTAATTAAGAATAGTCCCGTAACAAATAACAACATCATTTACAAAATTCCTTGTAAGGATTGCCCATCGTTTTACGTTGGTCAGTCTAGTAAAAATTTATGTGTTCGGAATTTTAAGCAGGTATATGTATTCAGTTTAGAACAGCCCAGACTTCAAATGCACTGTTTATCCATCTAGTGAAAAATCTCATTGTATTAATTGGGGTGATACCTCGGTAATTGCTAGATCTAATGATTATGTTTCAAGAAATTTACTGGAATCGGCAATTATACAAATTACTAATAAAAACAACCTAAATCTTAGTCTGGGAATATACCATTTAGACCCATATATTTGTAAGATGTTTATGAAGGACCTCAAAATAAATGAACAACTAATAAATTAGTCCCACATGTATATAGTTATTATTTCTCTCTCTCTCTCTCTCTCTCTCTCTCTCTCTCATCTCTCTCTCTCTCCTCTCTCTCTCTCTCTCTCTCTGGTTCGATATTCTCTCTCCCTCTTTCTCTTGCTCGATATATATATATTTATATTTTCTTTCGTATTTTCATTAATAATAATTTTTGTTAGGAAAATTTGTGTAAAAACTCATGATACTATTAAACTGTATATGCTCCCATGTTGTTTTCAAAATGTAGTTTTTCTGGAAGAATCACTTGTTTACTGCGGGTATCCTTCAAGGTGTGGCTAGCCTATGACTACTCCTCCTCTCTGTAGAGTGAAAATCGTCCTTATGGCTAATCTGGTAGTGTCAGTTTGTATATTAAGCCTTCTTTTGACTATGGTGTTCTTTGTAAAATCAGTATGCCTCAGTAAAGGGTCCGAATGGGACCTAAAGTACTCGGCTAACTCACTTTTTCATTTTTTTCCTTCGTGGCAAAAAAACCTTTATTTATACATAGCATCACGTTTTATATACTTCGTGATCAAGTTATTCATATATATATATATATATATATATATATATATATATATATTATATATATATATATATATATATATATATATATATATATAATATATCTATATATAATATATATATATACATCTTATATCTATATATATAATATCACACATACACATATACATATACATATATATTATATATATATAATATATATATATATATATATATATATATATATATATATATATATATATATATATATATATATATATAGTGGTACCTCGAGATATGAAATTAATCCGTTCCGAGACAGCCTTCGTATCATGAGTTTTCCGTATCTTGGAACACATTTTACATGTAAAATGGCTAATCCGTTCCAAGCCCTCCAAAAACACCCCAGTAAATTATATTTCCAGGCCTAAAACACATGTTCTAGGGTTACGTCGCCGATCCGACGGAAGAAATATGACTCCAAAAAGGCAAAATACTGTACATACTTGAGTAATATTCAACTGCATGTAATGTTTAACCCCATTTTTACTGCATATATTATGACTTTAGCATATGTCCCTTAGCAATAAGCCTAGCCTATGTTAGCGGTTGCTACTGTAGCCTAGTCTATGATTCTGACATCTAACCCTAAGAGCTAAATGTTAGAATATGCCAATAAAATGTATAAATAATCAGTATGTACTCATTTCAAATAATTATTAATTAATCATTAACTATAATACACAAACAAACAAAAAACAAACATTCCGATCGATTGTTTACATTCAGCTCTTACCCGTCTTACGAGTATCGAACGAGCGCCAAGCAATCATTTTTCCTAGCACACAGTAAGCCATAAATTGTCATTACTATCTCTCTTCAACTAATGAAACTACCAAACAGTATAATAACCATTCATTTCTATTCTTTATTCTATCTTTACCTAATGGAGATACCGAGTTACTGACAGCTATAATGAAACATACGTATACGTAACGTAATAATAAAACAGAACAAGAATTCTAAAAAATACGTATTTGTTGGCAATCTGATTTATTTTATATTTTATGATATCTAATTCACAATTTTTTTATTAAATGTATTGCATGTACTCATTTCATATAATTATTAAGTAACCATTAACTATAATAAACAAACAAAAAAAAGAGCTTCAAACGTCTGTTTACATCCAGCACTTATGAGTATCGAACGATCGCCAAGCAATCACTTTTACACAGTAAGCCAAAAATTTTCATTATCTCTCTTCAACTACTGAAACTACCAAACAGTATAATAACCATTCATTTCTATTCTTTATTCTATCTTTACCTAATGTTTTTTTTTTTATTAAATGTATTGCATGAATAAGTTTTTCAATTTACAGCAACCTTTTACCAATAGAATACTTAAAGCACATGGGGTAAATGCTGACCAATAGGAGAGCAGGACCTTATGGGGTGACTAGCATCAGGAACCAATGTGAGAGCGGGAGGATGGTGGCGAGTTTACTCAGTTGGCGGCGCAGGAGTTTTAAAATTGTTCTCGGTGGTCCGGGCGAATCTCGGGACTTTACAGCAACAACCTTTCGTATCTTGAAAACTTTTCGTATGTAGAGCAGTAAAATTTTTCGCATTGGCTTTCGTATCTCGAGTTTTTCGTTAGTAGAGCCTTTCGTATCCTGAGGTACTACTGTATATATACGTATATCTCATCATTAGATGCACATTTTGTGATAAAACTATTAAAAAAACCAGGTATGGAAGTTTTAGTGGGTTTTTCTTGAGTTTTAACTAACAAAAAAAGGAGGTTTTAAGCATTTTCATAGGGGTTCCAGCTACTTGTGGGTTCGAACTATTCAGGGATCTGGTACGCATCCCCTGTAAATAGGGGGACCACTGTGTATATACATACATACATACATACATAGATACATACATACATACATACATACATATATATATATATATATATATATATATATATATATATATATATATATATATATATATATATATATATATATATATATATATACACACACACATATATATACATACATTTTATATATATATATATATATATATATATATATATATATATATATATATATATATATATAATATATATATATATATATATATATATATATATATATATATATATATATATATATATTATATATATATATATATATATATATATATATATATATATATATATATATATATATATATATATATATATATATATATATACAGGCAGTCTCCGGGTTACGACGGGGGTTCCGTTCTTGAGATGCGTCGTAAGCCGGAACATTGTCAAATATCCTAAGAAAACCTTACTTTTAATGTTTGGGTGCATTGAAAACGATGTAAACTGCATTCTTATGGCATTTTTCATCAAAAAAAACCTTCAAATATTGATTATTTTGCATTTTTGGTGTCATATTCCAGATGAACGTTGTAGGCGTAGTAACCCGGGAACATGCGTCGTAAGCCTGGAAATTACGTCGTAACCCTGGAAATAATGTCTGATGAATATAATTGAAAAGCGTCGTAACCTTGGAACGTCGTAAGCAGAGACCGTCGTAACCCGGGGACTGCCTGTATATATATAGTGGTACCTCGAGATACGAAAGGCTCAACTCACGAAAAACTCGAGATACGAAAGCAAATACAAAAAATTTTACGGCTCTGCATACAAAAATTGCTCAAGATACGAAAGGTTGTTGCTGTAACGTCCGAAATTCCCCCGGACCACCGATAACAATTTTGAAACTCACGCCCCGCCAACTGAGTAGACTCATCACCATCCTCCCGCTCTCCCATTGGTTCCTGATGCTAGTCAACGCCATGAGATCCTTCTCTCCTATTGGTCAGCATCCCTCCCATGATGCATCTACGTAGCGGCGTGCTTCTTCTGCCACTGCACGGCATCATCTGTGTCGTACGCACGCAGTTTTCGTTCGTTTTAACGATTTAGTTTATTTACGTAAAATCGTTAGTGATTTCGTTGTAGTATACTTTATCGTGTTGTGTGAGAACTTTACTACATATATATACATACTACATAACATAATTACGTACAGTATATACGTAGTCATGGGTCCCAAGAAACTTGAAATTCACGGAAAGAAAAGGATGCTCTCTTTGGAGACGAAGATGGAGATTATCAAGAAGTATGAAGCTGGTATGCGATTGAGTGTGATCGCCAAGGAATACAACCGAAATCCGTCGACAATAGGCATAATCCTTAAGCAGCTACACTTTCCAAGGGCGTCACTATTTTGTCCAGCAAGAGGACCCACATGCACGATGAAATGGAAAGGCTTCTTCTTGTCTGGATAAAAGACAAAGAAATCGCTGGCGATACGATAACAGAGACGGCAATCTGCCACAAGGCCAGCACTATTTTTGGCAATCTGATTGTCCAGGCCGAAGACAATGGAGGAGAAGGGACATCAACGCCAACCCCAGTCTTCAAGGCTTCCCATGGGTGGTTCGAGAAATTCTGTAAACGGACTGGCATCAATTCGGTGGTGTGGCATGGGGAGGCAGCCAGCTCGGACACGAAAGCGGCCAAAGCCTTTAAAAGGACGTTCGATGAGATGATGATCAAGGAAGGCTATAGTTCTCAGCAAGTCTTCAACTGTGATGAGACTGGCCTTTTTTGGAAAAAAAATGCCTCGTCGGACGTACATCACGGAGGAAGAGAAGAAGCTACCCGGGCATAAGCCTATGAAAGACAGGCTTACGCTCGCACTTTGTTCGAATGCCAGTGGGGATTGCAAGGTCAAGCCCGTACTTGTCTATCATTCTGAGACTCCTCGAGCCTTCAAGGCCCACAAAATGCTTAAGGAGAAGCTTCCAGTGATGTGGAGAGCTAATGTGAAAGCCTGGGTAACGAGGCTTTTGTTCACCGAGTGGGTAAATCTGTGTTTTGGCCCGACAGTGAAGAAATTCTTGGAAGAAAAGCGTCTCCCTCTGAAATGCCTGCTGGTGTTGGACAATGCCCCTGCTCACCCTCCTGGCTTCGAGGAAGATATCCTAGCGTAGTATTCCTTCATCAAGGTTCTTTATCTTCCGCCTAACACCACCCCTCTCCTCCAGTCCATGGACCAGCAAGTGATATCGAACTTCAAGAAGCTGTATACGAAACATCTTTTCAAGAGATGTTTCGACATCACTGATACCACAAACCTCACCTTGCGTGAATTTTGGAAGGAGCATTTCGATATCGTAATATGCATCCGACTCATCGACCAAGCTTGGCAGGAGGTTTCGAAGCGAACCTTGAATTCCTCGTGGAGGAAACTCTGGCCTGATGCCGTATCCGCCTGAGACTTCGAGGGATTCGACGTGGGCGAAGCTGGTGCTGCAGATTCAGAAACAGTTGACGATCCTGAAACTGTTTCGCAACCAGATCTTGACAAGATCGCTGCACTCGGCAAGTCCATGGGGTTGGTCGTTGACGAGGACGACATCAATGACCTTCTTGAGGAGCACCAAGAGGAGCTTAAGAAGGATGACCTGAAGGAGTTGGAGGCCATGCAACATAATGTCGTTCAAGAGGAGTTCTCTAGCAGCGGCGAGGAGGGGGACGAGGACTCTATGACAACGGCAAAAATTAAGGATGCTCTAGCTGCTTTTCATAAGGTGCAATCATTCGTAGAAAAGACACACCCCGAAAAGGCTTACACAGGTCGTAAGCTTGCACAGTTCGATGACGTTTGCCTGAGTCGTTTCAGAAACATTGTTAAAAGTAGGCAGAAGCAACCTTCCTTGGATAGTTATTTTTTAAAGAGGCCTTTAGTAGGAGTAGTAAGCGCAAAAAGGAAGAACCAAGTGACACTACTAAAAAACAGAAAGTTGAAAGTGGTGAAGAAGTTGAAATTATATATATATTATATATATATATATATATATATATATATATATATATATATATATATATATATATATATATATATATATATATATATAAAGTAAAGTATAAAAAAGTAAAAAAAAAAATGTAAAAATAAAAAAAGAATTTTTTTTTTAAATTTTAATTTTTTGTAAAGTTAACTGTTACAGTTTTGCTAATGTGTTTCGTAAAGTTTAGTTTATGTATGTTTTCCTTACATTTTTTGTGTGTTTTGTAAAGTTAAGTGTACGTACGTATCTGCCGTTTGTCCTCCTCCTCTGTCGCCACTTTCAGAGATAGCTCACTTGAAAGGTAAGCTTCCACATTTTACTACATACGTACGCATGTACGTACAGTTAATTTTTTGTTGTATACCATTGCACACTAATTACACTTTATTTTACAGGTATATTATCAGTATGTATTAAGTTAGGTACTGAATGGTCCAAATTGTTGTAGTATTTCATTGTTTATAGGTCAATTTAGCTTTATATATATATATATATATATATATATATATATATATATATATATATAATATATATATATATATATATATATATATATACATATATATACACATACATATATATATATATATATATATATATATATATATATATATATATATATATATATATATATATATATATATATATATATATATATACACGTATACATACAGTATATATATATATATATATATATATATATATATATATATATATATATATATATATATATATATATATATATATATACACACACACACAGTAATACCTCGAGATACAAAAAGGCTCAACCTTACGAAAAAATCCAAGTTACGAAAGCAAAGACAAAAAATTTTACTTGCTCTACATACGAAAAAGTTTTCAAGATACGAAAGGTTTTCTGAAAGTCCGAGATCGCCCCATAACAATTTTGAAACTCGCGCTGCACACCGCCATCTTAGTTATCATAGACTCGCCACCATCCTCCTGCTCTCCCATTGGTTCCTGATGCTAGCCAAGCCATGAGATCCTTCTCTCTAATTGGACAGCATCCCTCCCATCATGCATCTTCTATACATATGTACTACGTGTTGGCGTGCTTTAGCTCGGCCACTTCGCACCCGAAACTTTACTGTACGATTTCGGCATTCGTTCGCTCCAACGATTTCGTTTAGTAACATAAATTCGTTAGTGATTTCGTTGCAGTACATATTATCGTGTTGTGCGAAGACTGTATTATTACGTATTTGTGTAAATTTACGTAAATTAACGTAGTCATGGGTCCCAAGAAAGTTGAAAATTCACGGAAAGAAGCGCATGCTGTTCTCTGGAGACAAGATGGAGATCATAAAGAAGTACGAAGCTGGTATGCGATTGAGTGTGATCGCAAAGGTATACGGCCGTAATCCGTCGACAATAGGCACCATCCTTAAACAGAAGGATGCCATCAAAGCAACTACACCTTCGAAGGGCATCACTATTTTGTCCAGCAAGAAGACCCATGTGCACGACGAGATGGAACGGCGGCTCCTCGTCTGGATAAAAGACAAAGAAATCGCTGGCGATACAGTAACGGAGACGGCATCGTTTACAAGGCCAGTGCTATTTTCGGCGATTTGATTGAGCAGGCGAAGACGACGGAGGGGAAGGGACTTCAACGCAAACCCAAGAGTTCAAGGCTTTGCATGGCTGGTTCGAGAAATTCCGTAAACAGACTGGCATCCATTCGGTGGTGCGTCATGGGGAGGCTGCCAGCTCGGACACGAAAGCGGCCGAAGCATTTAAGAAGACTTTCGGCGAGATGATGAACCAAGGAAGGCTACAGTTCTCACCAGGTTTTCAACTGTGAGACTGTTCCTTTTTAGAAAAAAAATGCCTCGTCGGACGTACATCGAGGGAGGAAGAGAAATAAAGCTACCCGGGCATAAGCCTATGAAAGACAGGCTTACGCTCGCACTTTGTTCGAACGCCAGTGGGGATTGCAAGGTGAAGCCCCTACTGGTGTCACTCCGAGACTCCTCGAGCCTTCAAGGCCCACAAAAGTTGTTGAAGGAGAAGCTTCCAGTGATGTGGAGGGCTAATGCAAAAGCCTGGGTAACGAGGCTTTTGTTCACCGAGTGGGTAAATCTGTGTTTCGGCCCGACTGTGAAGAGTTTTTTGCAAGAGAAGCGCCTCCCCCTGAAATGTCTGCTGGTGTTGGACAATGCCCCTCCACACCCTCCTGGCCTCGAGGAAATTACCTTAGCGAGTATTCCTTCGTTAAGATTCTTTTTCTTCCACCCAACACCACCCCTCTCCTCCAGCCCATGGACCAGCAAGTGATAGCGAACTTTAAGAAGCTGTACACGAAACATCTTTTCAAAAGATGTTTCGACATCACCGATACCACAAACCTCACCTTGCGTGAATTTTGGAAGGAGCATTTCGACATCGTCATTTGCATCCGACTCATTGACCTAGCTTGGCAGGAGGTTTCGAGGCAAACCTTGAATACCTCGTGGAGGAAACTCTGGCCTGATGCCGTATCCGCCAGAGACTTTGAGGGATTCGACATGGGCGAAGCTGGTGCTGCTGAGTCCGAAACAGTTGACAATCCCGAAACTGTTTCGCAACCAGATCTTGACGAGATCGTTGCACTCGGCAAGTCCATGGGGCTGGTCGTCGACGAGGACGACATCAACGACCTTCTCGAGGAGCACCAAGAGGAGCTTACGACGGATGACCTGAAGGAGTTGGAGGCCATGCAACATAACGTCGTTCAAGAGGAGTTCTCCAGCAGCGGCGATGAAGAGGAAGCCGCCTATGACAACGGCAGAAAATTAAGGAGGTCTTTAGCCGCTTTTCATAAAGTGCAATCGTTCATAGAAAAAAGAACACCCTGAAAAGGCTCACACAGGTTCGTTATGCTTGCGCAGTTCGATGACGTTTGCCTGAGTCGTTTCAGGAACATTGTCAAAAGCAGGCAGAAGCAATCTTCCTTGGATAGTTATTTTTTAAAGAGGCCTTCAGCATTAGCAGGAGTAAGCAAAAAGGAAGAACCAGGTGATAAAAAACAGAAAGTTGAAAGCAAAAAGGAAGAACCAAGTGATGAAAAACAGAACGTTGAAAGTGGTGATGAAGTTGAAATTCTGTAAAAAAAAAAAAAAAAAAAAAAAAAAGCCTACGTAAAAGAAAAAAAAAGTTAAAAAAAAAATAATAAATAAATAAATTTTACGTAATTTTTAGATTTTTGTAAGTTAAGTGTTGCAGTTTTGTTAATGTTTTTGTAAATTTTATTTTTATAGTTTTCCTTAAATTTTTTATGTGTTTTTGTAAAGTTAAGTGTACGTACGTATGTACGTTATCTACCGTTTGTCCTCCTCCTCCTCCTCTGCCGCCACTTTCGGAGATAGCCTCACTCGAAAGGTAAGCTTCGACATTTTACGTTACAGTAATAATATTTCTTGTACACTAATTATACACTTTATTTACAGGTTTGGATTTTTATTCTTAATTTAGGTATTGAATGGTCCAAATTGTTGTAGTATTTCATTGTTTACAGGTCAATTTAGCTTTACAGGGAGTCCCCGGGTTACGACGGGTCTTCCGTTCTTGAGACGCGTTGTAAGCCGAAAATCGTTGTAAGCCGGAACATCGTCAAAAATCCTAAGAAAACCTTACTTTTAATGCTTTGGGTGCATTCAAAACTATGTAAACTGCATTCTTATTACATTTTTCATCAAAAAAACCTTTAAATATTGATTATTTTGCATTTTTGGTGTCATATTTCATCTGCCAAATCAGCGTTTGTAGGCGTCGTAACTCTGGAGCATGCGTCGTAACCCTGGAACATGCGTCGTAACCCTGGAAATAATTTCTGATGAATATAATTGAAAAGCGTCGTAACCTCGGAACATCATACGTTGAGACCGTCGTAACCCGAGGGCTGCCTGTATTATGAAATTTAATGGGTTGTTTTTGGAGGGCTTGGAACGGATTAGCCATTTTACATGTAAAATGTGTTCCAAGATACGAAAAACTCATTATACGAAGGCCGCCTCGGAACGGATTAATTTCGTATCTCGAGGTACTACTGTACTCTATATATATATATATATATATATATATATATATATATATATATATATATCTATATATTGATACTATATATATATGATATATAGATATCTATAGATATATATATCTATATATATATATATAATATATAAGATATATATATCTATATAGATATATATATCTATATAGATATCTATATCTATATATCTATATATATATATATATATATATATAGATATATATATATATATATATATCATATAGGTATATATATATATATATATAGTATATATATATATATATATATGTATATGAGGGATGTGTACCAGACACCCGCCCAGCAGATAGTTCAAACCCTTATAAAAAGGCCTTAAAAATCTCTATTTTGTTAGTTAAAACTCAAAAAAACCCACTAAAAATTTTTATAACTTTTTTTTTAAATAGTTTTTATCACACAAATTGCATTTTATGATGAAATTGAATTAAAAACAGGAATTTGTGCATATTTCTCACAGAAAAATACCACGAATGCACGAGTCCGCAAATACGGGGGTCCACAGTACAGTGTGTGTATGTGCGCGTATATTTTATACATACATATTAATATATATTATATATTGATATATATATACCATATATAATATATAATTTTGTATAATATATAATATATCTATAAACAGGTGCGGACCCTCGGTTAGCGGCAGGGGTTCCGTTCCTTGGCCACCGACGCCAAGCGATTTTCGACGCTGAGCGATTTTAAAGCCTACGGCCACCGCACACCTTCTTTCGAAACTCTAGACCAGTCAAAGGCGCCGTAATCCCACAACGGCGCAATAAGTAAAATTATATTTATGCAGTATAGTACTATAGAATGTGGGTGTCTAGAGTATGTAAAGATATATTAAAGTTTATACAGTGTACAGGTAGCTGTAGTGTTCAGGTTACGATCATTAGTCTTACGATAGTCCGATTTTATGAGAGATCAAATTACAATGGCCTAACTTTATCCATCTTCTAGTTACATAAGTTCAATAACAGCAAAAGAGAATGATGAAAGTATGGTTTTAACGTTATACTCGTTTGCGTGAACTGTGTACAGCCTGAACAACCAAGTTCCGAACGAGAAACAACTTTTTTTTTTTTTCTAAGTACAACCGAACTGGATAACATCTGTTTGGCTTGTTTTTCGATCATCGTACTACAGTGCAACATTGCCGTATTTGTTATAAATTGCGTTATGCATAGAATAGAACTGAGATATCTTAATGTAATAACTTTATTTGCTATAGATCAGAGATCAATATAGATTAAAGATCAATCGGGAAATATACCGTTAAATTTAAACCTAGTTATAACTGAAGCTGAGAAAACTGTTCAAGCTGCTAATGACTATTATCGTACATCGGCAACAAGGATAAAACTGCAGTAAACGTCTGCCATCACACATAACTGTAGATAAAATTGGGATAAAATCATTTTAATCAAAACTACTGTGCTTGAAAGAACACATTTTACTGTTGGTTTCACGCCGATATAAGATAAATAACGTAAAGTTCGTATTACGATGATATGGAATTTTTATTCTAAAATTAATATTAATAATACTTACCTGTATAATTTATCTAGCCCTAAATCCCCAAAAACCGCACCAAAATTTACCACATTGGCAACCCTGTTACCTCCTATTCTGTCCGCCAGTTGGCAACACTGTCGTTGACAGATACGAAAACCTTCCCTCAAATCAGTTGTGATAGGCAGATCGTGGGGTAGGATGGGTGGGACTAGATAAATTATACAGGTAAGTATTATTAATATTAATTTTAGAATTAAAATTCCATATTAATAAACATTACCTTAATATAATTTATCTAGCCCGATTAACCACATTGAAAAGGAGGAGGGAATCTGAATACAATTTCCCCTTCGGACAGAATAGGAGAAAACAAACAAAGAAATATATATCATAGGCAGTCAAAACTCAACCCAAGGTCAAAGATACTAACAACTCAAAGTCTCCTACCATAATGCCACCAACTGCGGTAGCACAGGACAAGGAGTAAGTGCATAGTCAGTCCGTCTGTACTAAAGTCAGGTGACCGACCAGGTGACCAGTCAGACGAATTGCGGACAGCAAGGCTGCACCCTGAAGACTATCAGCACTATTCTTTCCCTAAAGGATAGTGTCCTGGACTGTCTGGGCGATTCAAAGCTAAGCAAACCTTGGGGTGTATCAACGCAATCCAACGTCGCCAGCACGAATCGGCTCATGAGCAAGACTCCTCAAACTCGAGCTTTTATGGTGCCAAGAGGAAAGGAGGCGCGGAGCAAAAAGGCGATTCAGTCCCGAAGGACGAATGCCTGACAGTCCAACCTGGTCTCATGTTACACGATCATCGGGGGTGTATCAACGCAACCGACTTCGTCAACAAGAAACTCAGGGCTACTAAATGTCGCCTGATCTGCACAGAGTGTCCTTGGACTCTGAGAAAACAGGAGAGACCAAAAACAAAAAGTAAGATGGTTAGCGGAGTCACCAGATGACAGCAGACGATCCATCGACTAATTCCCTGTCCAGGACAGTGAAGAAGCAGGAGTCGTCAGGACAAGCGAACCAGTGGACTAGTCCTAGGTCAGCATCGACTCTGGGAGAAGCGTAGTCGCCAGTGCCGACAACCCAGTGGACTGGAACCCCATTTCACACTGACAATGGAAGCAGCATGAGTTGCCAAGCAGTCAGTCCTTGTCATCAACAACACCTAAATACCAAACTGCCTAATTCCCATTATAACTACGTCAAAAACTGCCATGGGTTATAATACAAAAACAAAAAATATATACAACAAAACAAAAATTAATGAATAATATACAGGTAGCAACCAAACGTAAAACAGGAAGACTACCTAATTCTCCTGTCTGACGACCTGTCCTGCCATCACCAACAGGCCCAAAGAACGAAGGTCGCCTAGAACTAGAGAAATATCCCTCAAGTAAAAGAGGCAAAAACAGAATTAGACCGCCAAGTCGCCGCCTCAAGCACCTTGGCGACTGAGACGTTCTTCATAAAAGCTACTGATGTAGCAACTGCTCTAATACTGTGTGCTCTCTGCGTCTGGTCTTCCCAGCAGCCGAAAACCACCAGTTTTAACGATCAGATCTCTGAGAAAAAAGGATACACCATTCTTTGAAATAGGTCTCTTGACATTTCGGGGTGAAACAAACAGATGACGGGGACGACCCTGATGTCCTTCGTGCGGCGTAAATAACATGAGAGCGCCCTACTAACGGGCAAAGAACTAATTCCTCATTTAAATTACCAACAAGTCGACCAGCGACTTCAGTACGAAAGACCTGGGAATGGGATTATCAGACGATTCAGTCTTTGCGACAAATTCAGGAAGGTATGACAAAATCATGTCTTGTCCAGATCTGGCAACCAGAAAAGAGAGTGCTTGCAGTTCACCCACCCTCTTGGCTGTAGCCAGTGAGACAAGGAAGAGTGTCTTAGAAGAGAGGTCCCTAAATTTTGCAGAATTCAGAGGCTCAAACGGAGGGAACCTTAAGGCTTGAAGGACTTTGTTAACGTCCCATGTCGGAGGCGAACACTGTGGCCTGGGTCGAGATAGGGAAAAAGATCGAAGTAAATCTCTAATGACATAAGATGAAGAGATCTCAGGGAGCCTTGCCCTTAAAAACATAGGAAAGCATAGACCTATAACCCTTAATGCACGAAGGTGACAGGGCCCTGTCATGATGTAAATGAACTAAAAACTCCGCTACTTTCGGTAAGGAAGGTCTAGAAATTGAATGTCCTTGAGACTTACACCAACGTCTGTAAACCGACCATTTAGCCTGAATAATTTACTCTGGTTGATTGCCGTCTGGCAAGAGCCAACTGTCGCGCCACTCTGGAGGAGAACCCTTCGTGCTTGGAGAACCTCCTGACAGTCTCCAGGCATGAAGATGAAGCATGTGGAGCCTCTGATGACCGATGAAAATGGGTTGTTTGAGAAGATCTGGTCTCTCTGGCAGGCGAATGGGGGGTTCCACCATTGCTTCCAGAAGGTCGGGAAACCACTCCTTCTGTGGCCAGAAGGGGGCGATCAAGGTGAGATCCAGACGCTTGGTTGCCCTCACTTTGAGGACTGACCTCACCAGAGAGAACGGAGGAAAAGCATAGGCTTGAAGTCCCTCCCAGTCCTGCAAAAGAGAGTCTGTCCCGGCACTCTGAGGAGTCTGGTAAGGGGCGAAGAATATCTGGCACCGAAAATTCAGTGGGGTGGCAAACAGATCGACTGTGACAGGCCATTTCTTCCTGAGGCTGTCGAAGACTTCCTGGCAAAGTGTCCACTCCGACCCTTGAACTTTGTTCGGTCTCGACAAGGCGTCTGCTAAGACGGATTTGTGATGGCCCAGGATAAACTGAGGGACCAACGTAATCCCCCTGTCTTCTGACCAAACACAGGATTGATGGCTTCTTGAGTGAGAAGATCCGACTGTGTGCCGCCTTGGTTTCTCAAGTACGAGACTGCTGTGGTGTTGTCGACAAAGATCGCGACAACCGACTCCAACAGTTGTTCCTGAAATGAAAGAAGGCCTAGGTACACTGCCTCAGTTCCATCCAATTTATGACATGATCCTCTCCTCCTCTAACCAAAGGCCCGAAGCGGCTTCGGAGCCCAGGTGTGCGCCCCAACCTTGATCCGAGGCGTCTGACCAAAACATTAGGTCCGGAGGAACCGAAAGAAGAGATGTCCCTGACTTGAGGCTGTGAACTTGCATCCACCAACGGAGATCCTTCCGACATTGTGGAGAAGAGGCGACTATCGTGTCCTCGGACACGAAATCCCATGACTGGCGAAGTGTCGACTGAAGGGAGACCTCATTCTGAGACGACCTCCGGGAACCAGTTGGATGAGGGATGACAAATGGCCCAGGAGAGACCTCCAAAGAGAAACTGGCTGCGTTACGGAGGACAAAAATTCTTCGATCAGACTCAGAAGCTTGTCTATCCGTTTCTGAGCGGGAGAAGCCCTCAAAATCTGGGAATTCAAAACAATCCCCAGATAAGTCATGATCTGGCAAGGGATTAGATTGGACTTGTCGAAGTTGACACGAATGCCCAACTCGACACAAAGAGACAGAACTATCTCCCTCAACCGGAGACATTTCTCTAGAGATTCGGCCTGGACTAGCCAATCGTCCAGATACCGAAGCATCCTTACATTTAACTGATGCAGAATAGCTGAAACAGGAGCCATCACCGAGAAAAGACCTGTGGAGCAGTGGTGAGGCCGAAACAAAGGGTCTTGAAACTGGAAAACCTCCCGAGTCCGTGTAAAACGAAGGTAAGGTCTGCTTCTTGGATGGATGGGGATTTGCGAATAAGCATCCTGCAGATCGATGGAAATCATCCAGTCCCCCCTTCTGACGGATGAAAGAACAGTCTGGACCGTCTCCATCCTGAACTTGGACTTTAGAATGAACTTGTTCAAAACCGAAAGATCTATGATGGGGCGCCAGGCACCCGAGGCCTTTAGAACTACAAACATCCGAGAGTAAAACCCGGGAGAAGGAGGAGCTCGCTCTATGGCATCCTTCTCCAAGAGGGCCGAAAGCTCCTTCTCCAAGGCTTGACCCCTGATTGAGTGAGGGGAATAACTGCTGAACTCGAGAGGACGATTGGAAAGTGGAGGTCTGGAAACAAAAGGGATCTCGTAACCTTCCTTCAGGACCTCCACCACCCAAGCATCCACCGCTCTCCCCTGCCAAGCTGACCAATGGCGGGAGAGACAAGCTCCTACTGCGGTCTCCAGGCGAGGTGATGACTCCTACTTCCGAAAATTCTTACGCAGAGACAAGGAAGAAGAAGAAGAAGAAGGTCCTCCTGGAGGTTGAGCTCTTTCTCTGCCCTTAGAGCCACGCCAAGAACCTCTCCCGCGTTTCAAAGGGTGAGCACCAGAGGATGAAGAAGAGGCACCAGCAACCTGAGATGTACTCTGGAAAAAAGAGCCAGAAGGAGGTTGTTGGGCTGGAGCAGAAGGTACAGATCTGGTCCTAAACTTACGCTTACTCCTTGAAGGAACGGGAGGAAGACCAGAAGAAAAAGCTCTTGATAAGGCCCAGTGAGCTTGGGAAGAGGCATCACCTTGATGTTCCTTCAAAACCTCAGAAAGCACAGAAATATCGAAAAGGAAATCGCCAAAAGGAGAAGAGGACAACAGACGGGTTCTCTGAATCTCCGATACAGAGGAGGGTAACTGCGACAAATACAGGTTACGCCTTAGAGAAACAAGAAAGGCCTGCATTGAAGCAGCAAGCTCGTTCTGATGTACAGAAGCAATTGAAATAGATGAGCAGAATTTCTCAAAAAGAGGAGCATCAGGAGGAACAAACCCGGAGTCCTTGATATACATTAAAAGCCCTCCGAGGACCCACATATTGAAGGATTGAGCTTCTTGTAAAGAGCTCATAACAGACTCCATAGCAATAAAATCTTCAATTGAGACAGAGACCGAAGCCTTAGAAGGCAAGGGTTGACTTGAAAGTCGGACAAAATCAGGATTTGGCTTGTGTCGAGAGAATGAAGAATCATCCACCACCTGGTAAACTCCTCTCCGGTGTCGTAGAAGAGAAGAGAGCTTCCTCTTCCCTTCCCCGATCACCTTCGAAAGTTTAGCGGCAACGTCCGCCCTCACTCTCGCGAACCTCCGGGCAAAGGGAAAACGTAAAAATTCCCGTGACCGGGAAGGACCGTCAAGAAAAATCCCTTCTGTAATACAACGAGGCGGAGGCTGCTTCTGCTCTTTAGGCCTCGCCTGAGGAAGAAAACTCAAAATTAAATCAAAAAGTTTCTTGAATTCTACATCATGACATCCATTCGAGGAAACATCAACATCACATGAATCCGCGTCATCATCATCATCATCGTCAGATCCTAACTTAGAAACTTCCCCTGAAGTAAAATCCTGACGACTAGCTATCTTAGGCCTGACACTAATATCCCTCCCCCCTTCTCCTAAATAAGCGCCCTTTGGCACTGTTACGGGACTGACAGGGGACACGTTGGGTATAGATTCGTTAGGCACCTGCCCGGACCGGATCCCCCCCAGGCCTTCGCCACGACGGGGTTCACAAGCCGGGGTATCTGTCGCACCGTTACCCATGGTGCTGTCGACAGGTACCTGACGAGGAGCTGAAAATGAATCTAAAAGTGTGTTAGACATTCTAGTAAAGGCTTCTTGAAAATTCTCTGACAGATTGTTAAACTTAGCTGAAATATCTCTATCTAGACTAAGCTGTAATTTCTTAAAATTCTGTTTCCAGGTAGTTTCCATTGCCAAAATCTTTGAATCCACATCAGAAATAACTTCACTAATTACCGGTTGTACAGGGGGCAAAGCATCAATTAATTCGGAATCGGAGTCGTACGATACCGAAACCGAAGAGCCAGAACCATGAGCGCCCAAGTCAAAGAATTCGTTAGATACAGTTCTAGCAATCGATTTCTTTTTCATAAATTAACGATCTTTTACGCTGCAAGATTGTTTGGCGTTTCATATAAGCAGTCATATCCTCGTCAGACCAGGGCTTACATACGTCACAACGAGAAGTCAAGTCACAAACCTGTCCACGACAAGAGCTACAAATGTCATGGGGTTCATACTCCCTGCTACTCATCCTTGTCCCACAAACCGGGCAGTTCCTGAATGTTCTGGCAGAAGGAAGCATCGTAATTTCTTGGTAATCCATTGTAAGATTGGACAGGTCAGTAGTTCCGGGTCGCGCAAAAGTTCGTAATTTAAGATAAGAACCACAACAGAAATCAAAGTTAATTCACTATTTCGTGATGTAATGAGTGAGTGGTAATTCATATAAAGTCTCATTTAACAAATAATGAAAGCTTTAAAGGCACAAAAATGTTTAAGGAAATTTATAAAGAGCGGCCGTGATGTAAACAACACGGGCGCTCGTTAACACTGATTTGAGGGAAGGTTTTCGTATCTGTCAACGACAGTGTTGCCAACTGGCGGACAGAATAGGAGGTAACAGGGTTGCCAATGTGGTAAATTTTGGTGCGGTTTTTGGGGATTTAGGGCTAGATAAATTATATTAAGGTAATGTTTATTAATATAAAGGATTATTGCGAACGGAATCACGTAATTTTTTACGCAATAAACATGCCGCCAACGTAATCTGTTAACGAAAAAAATAGTAGTTCACATTCGCAACGAGACATATTCAATAAATATTTCCACCTAAAAACACGCTGTATAAGGAAAAATAACTTTGTCTCATATAAGTCAAGTATATAGATATTCGTTTATGCTAACTAGAAGCAAGAGCATTCGCTCAGAATTGCGTTATGGTGAAACAAACTCGTATTCATCAGCTGATTTCAAACCACAACATTGGCCGCTCCGCGGATAAAACTTGCTTAAGTTTTGCCGTAGTATTTTAAAATACAATAATATGAGAATACATACAATATTCTTGGATACAGTGAAATCATGTATAACTTTTTAAAGGATTTATGGAAAAAATGCATAATTAATAAAATAACACAATACATTTTTCGGAACTGGCGGACAAGAACGAACATGAAAAACCTGACAACGTGGAGCGTAGTTACAAAGGCTGCCTTAATTTGTATCTTATTTCTGTACAAAAATGAAAATACCTTTACGTAATATATTTTCATACAAATTTTAAACATAAAAGCATAAACATTTGAAAAATCGACACATCGATTGCTAAATTTGCACTCTTTTTAACTCGATATTTTCGGAAGAGCGGCAGACGGCGGCATACAAGAACGAACTTGAAAAAAACATCGTAGTCGATAACTTGAAGGGGAGTTTCAAAAGCTGCCTTTGTATCATATTTCTGCACAGAAATAAAAATACCCTATTCGTAATACTTTTCATACACATTTTAAACATAAAAGCATAAACATTTATAAAATCGACACGTCGATCGCTAATTTGCACTTTTTTTAAATCGATATTTTCGGAAGAGCGGCAGACGGCGGCTTACAAGAAAGAACATGAAAAAATATCGTATTTGATAACGTGAAGGGCAGTTTCAAAAGCTGCCTTTGTATCATATTTCTGTACAGAAATAAAAATGCCTTTCACGTAATACATTTTCATACACATTTTAAACAAAAGCATGAACAATTATGAATCGACACATCCATAGCTAAATTTGCACTTATGTAACTATATTTTCGGCATAGAACAGCGTCAGAGGCATATATTTTACCCTAATACCTACGTAATAACTCTCCATAAAATTTGTTAACATAATTTGCATAACCTTTATGGTCTGAACGGCATTTCTACAAATATATGAACTCGTTAGACAACGGCGCTAGCGGCGCTGTTAACTGAAATTTGTGCCGTAATGATACCTTTAAAATGCCTTATTTTTTTAATGAATATTTTTGACGACTGCTGTAAAACCGATTCGCCGTTGAGTGATTGCGCCGTTAACCGCGGGCCGCCTGTATATATATATATATATATATATATATATATATATATATATATATATATATATATATATATATATATATATATATATATATACATGTACATATACATATATATACTATACATATATATACATATACATATATATATATATATATATATATATATATATATATACATATCCATATACATTAAATATACATTATACATATA
Source organism: Macrobrachium nipponense (assembly GCF_015104395.2). Lineage (NCBI taxonomy): Eukaryota > Metazoa > Arthropoda > Malacostraca > Decapoda > Palaemonidae > Macrobrachium > Macrobrachium nipponense. The sequence goes on along the minus strand of NC_087218.1, from coordinate 33,832,458 downwards.
TATATATATATATATATATATATCTATATAATATATTATATTATATATATATATATGTATATATATATATATATATATATATACTATATTATAATATATATTATATATAATAATATATTATAAATATATATATGTATTATATATATATATGTATATATATATATATATATATATATATATATATATATAATATATATATATATAACATAAAAAGGGGGATTAGCTATGATATGTTTTAATTAATAGTATATGATGTGATATGCTACGACATTTCTTAGAATATAGAGAATCAGCAATTTAACTTCCCTGAAGACAGAGTGTTCGAGCGACAGCTTAGGAATGCTAACGCATCTTTTTTTTGAGGTGGTGTGATCAGGAGTGCTGTCTTAAACAAATCAGTGCCTCATCCTGCCGCCATGAGATCTTGATGTAGAGGTGACTTTGAAAATGGTCTTAAGCAGTTTCGGGGCGTGAACATTCTGAACACGAGTGTGGGTTCGTACGTACGTGTGCGCTTTTCTTCAAACATAATGAATGTAGGCTTACCAAGAGGGGAAGACTATTACAGAGAGAAGGCAGGGCCACCCTGCCAAAGTGTTTGTTGATTAGTGATAGTGCAACTGTGCTGAAATGGGTGAGCGTTATTATATCTATTTTGGCTGAAGTGTGGCTGGATTGTATTTGAATATTTATTTCAGAGATATTCTATTTATATGATCTTTTGATTTTGCTCTTGTGCTTACCAGATGTTCTTCTGTCTACTAACAGGCGTTTCTGGTAAAGAGGGGAAATGTTTCGGGAGAAGAGTGGAGATTGTTCATTGGAGAAATGGTGTACTGACCTAATTACTATGTTGACTGTGCTTTCGGGAGAAGAGTGGAGATTGTTCATTGGAGAAATGGTGTACTGACCTAATTACTATGTTGACTGTGCCTATCTGTTATGGCTAAACTAATGTTGGTGTTAGATTAATTACCAAGGGTTATCTGAGTTATTTGGACTTTGAGTTAACATTTCATTTTATCATTCTGTTAAGAATCTGAGTTATTCAGTTAATACTTTGCTTTCAAATAAATGCATATTTTTGTAATTCACGACTCTGATTTGATGACCTAGATGATGGAGGGGAGGTGAGAGAGAGAGAGAGAGAGAGAGAGAGAGAGAGAGAGAGAGAGAGAGAGAGAGAGATTGTTTGCCAGTACTGAGTGAGAGAGAGAGAGAGAGAGAGAGAGAGAGAGAGAGAGAGAGAGAGAGAGAGAGAGAGAGAGAGAGAGAGAGAGAGTTTGTTGCCAGTACTGAGAGAGAGAGAGAGAGAGAGAGAGAGAGAGAGAGAGAGAGAGAGAGAGAGAGAGAGAATTTGTTGCCAATTATCAGTTGTCTGCCGCTCTGGCCTATCGCTACCAAAATGATAACGAGATTGATGATCTCGTTATTAGTGGTGGCAGCGGTGTTTGAACAATGTTAAGCCTTTTGTGAGATTAGTAGCAGCTATAAGATGCTGTTTTCAGAGAGTCTGGTTGTGGGAATGTGTTAGATTTCAGTTAATGGGTGAAGGAAGTTAAGAATTGTTCAGCCATAGATTTGGTACTGGGAGAGAAATTTTCGACTAGTGTCGGCATATTCATCCGCCACAAGACACTGCGAGCTATGTGTCACTCAGTTGGACTTTGTGAGGGCGTGTTGCCAAGTGTCTTTTTCGCTTGAGTGTGTGTGTGTCTCTGTGTGTTTATATGGAAGCACGCTCGGTTTGGCGGTCGGGGGGTTCTCTAATTTGAAGAAGTGAGTGTAACATTATTGTTTTTTGCCTTAGTTTATGAATAATTTTTTGAGTTTGGCAATCAGTTTAGAGTACCATTTTTTTCTCATAGGAGCAGAAAGTGATGTGTTTTTTTCTTGGTACATGTTAAAGATGACACATTCGTCTTGGTTTTGACTCATATGTCTACATGTGAAGGTTTTTCATACATACATACAGTTCAGTTCTTGGGGATGCTTGGATTGCATTACGTATTTTGGCACTCGGAGACAGCGGCCGCTCATGTATACGCACTTAGCGCAATTTTTGTTGAGCGACCAAGGGGTAGCGCCTAAGCGAGGCTAGTATCCTTCCACAACGGAATGTTTGATGGGAGGGTGAACTTCTTTTTCTTTCTTTGTGTCAGGGTAATGGGAGCAAGTTTGGCCTGGAATAGGAAAGTTCAAAGCCATCATATCAGCTGATAGCCACTGGGAGATGATGTGAGATGCCTTTAGGGTTTCTTTTAGGAAGATTTTTTTCTTTCTCTTGAGTGAAGAGAAAATGAAATGAAATGCATATGCAAGTTTTCCTTATGCTTTGGAGAATGCCTTTACGCAATGTTAGAGGGCATAATTATAACTGGGGATACAGAGATTACTTTTTAATGGAGATTTCTTTGAGATATGGAGATAGTTTTAAAATGGTGATGATTGGTGTTATACCTGGTGGTGAGTGGTAATAATATTGGAGTTATGGGGGTGTGGCAATCGTGATGAATACTGGGGAATGGCAATATTAGAGCCCTTATTTGAGATATTTTATGGAGAATTATTATTATGGGGGGATATTTAAGTGGAATTACTATGGAGGATTATTATCATTACTGGAGATATTTTTGGGGATTCTGTGAGTCATGGTGGTAAAGATTTTTGGGGAATGTGCCAATGATTTATGGGTGGTGAATTCTGATGAATTTTGGTGATACTAGTGAGTACTGATATTTGCTAATACTGGTGATACTACTGATACTGGCGAGTTCTGATATTGGTGTTGTTTTTTATACTAACGTGAGTGTTGTAATGAATATTAAGGGTGGTGATGTTTTCTGGATATGGGAGGAGCTAACCATAAATTTAGTTTTCTTCTTTTTTATGAGTTCAGCAGATAATTGCTTGAAGTCTACGTGAGTCACAGATGTTAAGAGCCAAAAGAGAGGGGTTACTGGGGTTCTTTTGGGTGTGGTGGCTCTTAAGAGGCGAGTGGCATTACTGTGTTGCAGTTTTATGAGTCCCTATGGAGATGTTGCATTTTTTATATTCACCAGTGGGTTATTTTTGGCGGCATATAATTGTGGAATTGTGGTTTACCGTAGTTTATCTCAAATGGGTGATAATTTGTTTTATTTAATTGGGCAGTATCATGGGAGAGTTATGTCTTTGAGACAATTTTTGGGCAACATTGGAGATAATTTTGTGAAATGTGCTTATGTGGTGCCAGTATAGAATTTTTTTTTTGGAGAATCATGGGGTTTCTGAAGCTGCAAGTCTGACTAGACATTTCTATACTGCAGTTCGAGCACCTGACGTGTTCACAGGTGGATTTTTGCTGTTAATGCCGTGATGAGTCCGGTTGCTGACTCTTTTCCTTCAGTATTGATTACTCACAGTTTTGCACTATTCTGAGAGATGCTGATTTTGGCATTTCGCGGAGATGTATCTGTGTAATTGTTGCGATGACAAATTCCGTAACGTTACATATTGCATTTCATGAGGGAGACGCCGGGTTATGTATTTTATATGTATTATGTGGGTTTTGTGATGGGGAAAGTTCACTTATTACTGTTATTATTATTATTATTTTTTTTATTTCTCCTACAAGATTTGTCGTGATTGGGGTTAAGCTTAAATAGCATTTGCGTTTTGGACAGGAGATATAATTTGTCGGGGTTTGTGAATTGGATAATGTGGGTATTTGACATTGTATTTCATGGGAATTAATTATATGAGCAGTAAAAAGGGTTTTTGCTGTTAGACATTGAAGAGTTCTTACTGATTTTGTGGGTTACTGAAATATCAGAGCTTGAGAGAACATTTTCAGTGACAATTGGGTCTGGGCTTGTTATGTGTTTTTTTTCGGGCTGTTTTTCATTTTTTTTTTTTCTTGTGAGAATTAAAGAGTTTGAAATGTGATGACATAAGTCCGTGGAGTTTCTGTGAGTTCTGGGTGAGTGTGTGTGCTGATGTGTGAATTTGGCGAAGCTTTTTTTTGTTATTGGAGAATTAAGTGGGAGAATTTGATGTTTTCTTTACATGGTTATGATAGTGATTTATGATTTAGCGATCTTTTGGAGTTCCTTCACGAGTTGTAGTTAGAAATTAGTTCAGTGGTCATATTAATGGAGTTAATTGGGAAAATGTTCAGTTATTGTTTCTTAGAATTTTTTGTGGTCATTATTTGACAGAAGTATGTCTGGGGTTAATTTTTCTTTAGTTGACCGATGACATGACTGACATACTGCAACACCATAAACATCGTTCCACAATGCTAGCAAGATGCCCTTCAGCAATTGCAGAGATGTTGCTGATGTTTGCCCACATACGAGAATTTCTATGAGTCTACGGGGTTCTACAGCGCTTTTGAACGATGGGAGTCATCAGTTGTCTTCTGCAGGGAGGCATTTCGCCTTTCTTCAGCATGTTTCACGTGTCTGTACAGTTGCAGACCAATCAGATACACGGGAGTGTGAAAAGTTCAAGAAGAGGAGATATAACCAATTGATATTATAGCCCATATGCAGGAGATAACGTGTAATAGACATTACGTTATGCTGCCAGAGACATGATTATTTTTCATCATAGTGTTTAATGAGCCGGCCAATGTGTTTTTTTATGTGAATAAGCTGTTTTATGTGATCTGTGGCTAGGCTGGTGCTAGCCTAGAGGTGGCAGAGCTATCTGTAACATAAAAAGGGGGATTTGCTATGATATGTTTTAAATAATATGTATATGATGTGATATGCTATGACGTTTCATAGAATGCAGAGAATCAGCAATTTAACTTCTCTAGAGACAGAGTGTTCGAGCGACAGCTTAGGAATACTAACGCATCTTTTTTTTGAGGTGGTGTGATCAGGAGTGCTGTCTTAAGCAAATCAGTGCCTCGTCCTGTCGCCATGAGATCTTGATGTAGAGGTGACTTTGAAACTGGTCTTAAGCAGTTTCGGGGCGTGAACATTCTGAACACTGAGTGTGGGTTTGTACGTACGTGTACGCTTTTCTCCATAGATAATGAATGTAGGCTTACCAAGAGGGGAAGACTATTACAGAGAGAAAGCAGGGCCAGGGTGGTCCCTGCCAAAGTGTTTGTTGATTAGTGACAGTGCAACTGTGCTGAAATGGGTGTGTTATTATATTTATTTTGGCTAAAGTGTGGATGGATTGTATTTGAATATTTATTTAAGAGATATTCTATTTATATGATCTTTTGATTTTGCTCTTGTGCTTACCAGATGTTCTCCTGTCTTCTAACAGGCGTTTCTGGTAAAGGGGGGAAATGTTTCGGGAGAAGAGTGGGGATTGTTCATTGGAGAAATGGTGTACTGACTCAATTACTATGTTGACTGTGTCTATCTGTTATGGCTAAACTAATGTTGGGTTATCAGAGTTATTTGGACTTTGAGTTAACATTTCATTTTATCACTCTGTTAAGAATCTGAGTTGCTCAGTTAATACTTTGCTTTCAAATAAATGCATATTTTTGTCATTCACAACTCTGATTTGATGACCTAGATGATGGAGGAGGTGTATCGAGAGAGAGAGAGAGAGAGAGAGAGAGAGAGAGAGAGAGAGCGAGAGAGAGAGAGAGGAGAGAGACGAGAGAGAGAGAGAGAGAGAGAGAGAGTTGCCAATTATCAGTTGTCTGCCGCTCTGGCCTATCACTACCAAAATGATAACGACATTGACGATCTCGTTATATATATATATATATATATATATATATATATATATATATATATATATATATATATATTATATAGATATCATATAGATATATAGATATTATATGTATATATATATGTATGTGTATGTATATGTATATGTATATATATATATATAAAGTATATATATATATATATATATATATATATATATATATATATATATGGTATGTATGTGGTGTATATGTGTATATATAATATATATATATATATCTATACTATATATATATATATAATATATATATATATATATACATATACATATATACACAGTGGTACCTCGAGATATGAAAGGCTCTACTTACGAAAAACTCGATACGAAAGCTAACACAAAAAATTTAACGGCTCTACATACGAAAAGTTTTCAAGATACGAAAGGTTTCTGTAAAGTCCGAGATTCGCCCGAACCACCGATAACAATTTTGAAACTCGCTCGCCGCCAACTGAGTAGACTCGCCACTATCCTCCTGCTCTCCCACTGGTTCCTGATGCTAGTCACCGCCATGAGATCCTTCTCTCCTATTGGTCAGCATCCCTCCCATGATGCATCTACGTAGCGGCATGCTTCTTCGGCCACTCGGTACCAGCATCGTTATCATACGCACATGGTATTCGTTCGGTCTAACGATTTCGCTTATTAACGTAAATTCATTAGTGATTTCGTTGCAGTATACGTACTTTATCGTGTTGTGTGAAAACTTTACTCTACTTATACGTAAATTACGTACAGTGTACGTAGTCATGGGTCCCAAGAAACTTGAAATTTACGGAAAGAAGAGAATGCTCTCTTTGGAGACAAAGATGGAGATTATCAAGAGGTATAAAGCTGATATGCGATTGAGTGTGATCGCCAAGGAATACGGCCGAAATCCGTCGACAATAGGCACCATCCTTAAGCAGAGGGGTGTCATCAAAGCAGCTACACCTTCCAAGGGTATCACTATTTTGTCCAGCAAGAGGACCCAAATGCATGACGAGATGGAACGGCTGCTTCTTGTCTGGATATAAGACAAAGAAATCGCTGGCAATACGATAACGGAGACGGCAATCTGCCACAGGGCCAGCACTATTTTTGGCGATTTGATTGCCTAGGTGGAAGACGACGGAGGAGAAGGGACATCAATGCCAACCCCAGAGTTCAAGGCTTCGCATGGGTGGTTCGAAAAATTCCGTAAACAGACTGGTATACATTCAGTGGTGCACCATGGGGACGCTGCCAGCTCGGACACGAAAGCAGCCGAAGCCTTTAAAAAGACGTTCGACGAGATGATGACCAAGGAAGGCTACAGTTCTCAGCAAGTCTTCAACTGTGATGAGACTGGCCTTTTTTGGAAAAAAATGCCTCGTCGGACGTACATCACGGAGGAAGAGAAGAAGCTACCTGGGCATAAGCCTATGAAAGACAGGCTTACGTGTTCAAACGCCAGTGGGGATTGCAAGATGAAGCCCCTAATGGTGTATCATTCCGAGACTCCTCGAGCCTTCAAGGCCCACAGAGTGCTTAAGGAGAAGCTTCCAGTGATGTGGAGGGCTAATGCGAAAGCCTGTGTAACGAGGCTTTTGTTCACGGAGTGGGTAAATCTGTGTTTCGGCCCGACAGTGAAGAAATTCTTGGAAGAGAAGCGCCTCCCTCTGAAATGTCTGCTGGTGTTGGACTATGCCCCTCCCCACCCTCCTGGCCTCAAGGAAGATATCCTAGTGGAGTATTCCTTTATCAAGATTCTTTATCTTCCACCTAACACCACCCCTCTCCTCCAGCCCATGGACTAGCAAGTGATATCGAACTTTAAGAAGCTGTATACGAAACATCTTTTCAAGAGATGTTTCGACATCACCGATACCACAAACCTTACCTTGCGTGAATTTGGAAGGAGCATTTCGACATCGTCATATGCATCCGACTCATCGACCAAGCTTGGCAGGAGGTTTCGAGGCGAACCTTGAATTCCTCGTGGAGGAAACTCTGGCCTGATGCTGTATCCGCCCGAGACTTCGAGGGATTCGACGTGGGCGAAGCTGGTGCAGCAGATTCAGAAACAGTTGATGATCCTGAAACTGTTTTGGAACCAGATCTTGATGAGATCATTGCACTCGGCAAGTACATGGGGCTGGTCGTCGACGAGGACGACATCAACGACCTTCTCGAGGAGCACCAAGAGGAGCTTACGACGGATGACCTGAAGGAGTTGGAGGCCATGCAACATAACGTCGTACAAGAGGAGTTCTCTAGCAGCGGCAAGGAGGAGGAGGACAACCCTAGCTGCTTTTCATAAAGTGTAATCGTTTGTAGAAAAAAAGACACCCCGAAAAGGCTCACACAGGTCGTATGCTTACGCAGTTCGATGACGTTTGCCTGAGTCATTTCAGGAATATTGTGAAAAGTATGCAGAAGCAATCTTCCTTGGATAGTTATTTTTTAAAGAGGCCTTTAGTTATTATTATAAAAGTAGTTTAACCAGACCACTGAGCTGATTTTCAGCTCTCCTAGGGCTGGCCCGAAGGATTAGATAAAATGCCAGGTCTAGCTCTTAGGCCAGAGCTGGGACCAAGTTGGTCATTCAGGATAAATAAATAAATTGCACCAAGGCAAATGCTTTCATACTAAAACATACACACAATAAATACATTTACTCATGTTCTCTAACATACATACTAAAATGGTATATTAAAATTCAGAATTAATTTTAACTTTTTGAAATGTTTTAAAATTCAATAAAACACTAATGTTTTATATTTTATCAATAAAATTGCAGTTCCTCAGAAAAGTCAAAATCGGAACTACCGAAAATGTAGACGATTCTGACAAGATTTCTTTCATTGTCTTATTTCCAAAGATTGACAGTCTCTGCTGGTCATACTTTGGACACTCACACAAGACATGTCTGACTGTTACCAACTCCTTGCACTCTGAACACTCTGGAGCAGAGTCGTGTGGGCTGCTCATTAAGTGTCCATGTGTCAGACGGGTATGGCCTATACGGAGACGTGTCAGAATTACTTGTTCACGTCTCTCTCTCTGATATGATGAACTCCACTTTCCAACATCAAGTTTTATTTGCTTTAATTTGTTATTTTCTGACTCTTCATTCCAAATATGTTGCCATTTCCTTATAATACCCATCTTTATGTATGTTACATAATCACTCATAGGGAGATTCACACTTGATCTTCTCATTTGAATTGCTTCTTTGGCTGCTTTGTCAGCCTCTTCATTTCCTTTGATCCCTACATGGGAAGGGATCCAACATATTTCTACTTTTTTCCCAATAATATCTAATTTATGAAGTAATAATTTAATTTGTTGTACAATATTATTTTTTGGTTTGTAACTCTGGATGGCTTCTATGGCACTTCTTGAGTCACTAAAAATCACAAAATTATTGAGTGATGTTTCTTTAATTATTTTTATGGCTGAGGCTATTGCGCAAAGTTCTGCTGTGAATATTGAAGCTGTATTAGGAAGAGAGAATTGATATGATTTGTCCTGGGACACTGCAGCATATCCCACTCCATGTTCCGATTTAGATCCATCTGTGAATATTGCATAATGTGGACCTTTTCGGTTCATATGTTCTATTGTATGTTGTCTATGGTGTGTTGGCGTATATAAGTATTTTTTTGATAAATATTTTAATTGTGTGCAAGTTTTCATTTTATTCAGTGTCCAAGGCGGAGGTAATTTTACTACTGGAGGAATTTGTATATTCACATTTAGTGACTCAAACAGTCTTCTAGCTCTAATTGGAAAAGGGGGTGGATGATTGTTAATAAAAATATCTCTGAGTTCAAATAATTTTTTTGTTGGAGAATCGCTTGTCCTAATTCTCAGAGCACTCTTCATTATTACAAGCTCTCTATGGAGAGAGAGAGGTAGTTCACCACATTCAACCTGTAAGGAAGTGGTCGGTGATGATGTAAAGGCTCCTGAACATATTCTAAGGCCCTCATTATGAACTGGGTCCAACGTTTTCAGTACTGCGTCTGACGCCGAGCCATATATTTCGCTACTGTAATCAATGATAGACAGAACTGTTGCTTTATACAGTAATGTTAGGGTTTGTCTATCGGCTCCCCAAGTGGTGTTTGATAATTTTCTAATTAGATTTAATGCTTTTTTACATTTTGATTTCAAGTATGTTATGTGAGGTTTCCAGTTTAAGTGAGTATCAAACACTAAACCTAAAAATTTTGCAGTTTGTCTAATTGGTATACTATGATTTCTGATTTTTAAATCTATCACTTCACCATTCATCCACCTTTTATCTTTATAAAACACTACTGCTTGAGTCTTATGTATGGATAACTTAAATCCTACAGATGAGGTCCATTCATTTATTTTTATTATACTTTTATTAATGATGCGTTCTGCATGTTTAATACGAGAGGCTGAATAATATATGGCAAAATCATCCATGTATAGGTTACTTTTAATTCCAGTAGGCAGATTTTTATTGATATCATTGATTGCTAGGGTAAACAGTGTGCCACTAAGGACACTTCCCTGTGGAACACCATTTTCAAGTGGAAATGTTCTTGACAATACATCATCAATTCTCACTTGAAAACTACGATTTGTTAAAAAGTTTTGGATGAACCTAGGTAAATGTCCACGGATGTTGTTATTTTGTAAAGTTTTTAATATAGGGTACCTCCAGGTAGTATCATAAGCCTTTTCGATGTCAAAAAAGACTGCTACAGTTATTTGCTTTCGCTCAAATCCTCTTCGTATATGGTCTTCGAGGTTAGAGAGAGAATCTAACGTAGATCTGTTGCACTGTGACCCGTACTGAGTGGGAGTCAAGATTTTATTTTCTCGAATGTGCCATGTTAATCGAGCATTTACCATTTTTTCTAGTAATTTGCATAAGCAACTTGTTAGAGAAATTGGTCTGTAGTTATTTGCATCACTTGGATCTTTTCCAGGTTTGGGGATAGGAATTATTATTGCTTTACGCCATTCATCAGGAAATAAATTTCTAAGCCATAAATGATTATAAAATTGCAACAAGTATGTCTTTGCCAGAGGTGCTAAGTGGCAGATCATCTCAAAACAAATATTGTCACCTCCAGGAGCAGATTTATTGCTGTTAGTGAGAGCATATTCCAACTCTTCCATATTAAATTTCCTATTATAATATATGTCTTCTATTGTTTCAAAATTTATTGTTATTAGTTCTATATTATTTTTCTTTGTGCGGAAGTGGTCATCTAAATTTCTATCACAACTTACATCAGCTAAGTTTTCTCCTATTATGTTACTTATTTCTTTTGGATCAAGTATTCTTTTTCCGTCTTTTAATATGGCATGTCTGGGAGGTTTCACATGGGTACCATTTATTTTTCTGAATTTTTCTCATATTTTTTGTATGGGAGTATTATTAGAGAGATCTGAAACATATTTCCTCCATGAAATTATTCTTCCTTGAATTACTTCCTTTCGAAATTTTGCAGATACTTGGTTGTATATAGGCTTCAATGCATCAATTTCTAGCAACAATATAGTCATTTTTTGTAAAGTACCTTCTAACATTGGTGATGCTTTATTTATTTTACTGAACTTTCTATTCAAATTATCCAATCGTCTCCCTATTGAGTGTTTTATATTTATTAATCCTGTTAGCTTTTCAGACCACCACGGAACTTTGTGTTTTGTTGGATGGGGTTTTGATTTTGGTATTGCTTTATCAGCAGCTTCTTTGATGTAATTAACAAGAAACTTATCAGACATTCAAATGGCGGTATACTTCTAGTATGCATTTCATATTGCTCCCAATCTGCTTTATAAATGTTATAGTGAGGAACATGTTTTGCTGGATTATTTTGTAAAAAGGAAATTAATATTGGGAAATGGTCACTGGTGTACAAGTCATCAATTGTGTTCCAATTTAATCTGTCAACTATACTTGTTGAACAGAGAGTTAAGTCTACAGAGGAAAATGTTCCATGTGTTTTTGAATAATATGTGCTAACTTCATCATCATTTATACAACACATGTCATTTGAATCTATAAGTTGTTCTACTTTACTTCCTGTTCTATTTGAGTTTGAACAGTTACAATCCCATATTGGGTTGTGAGCATTAAAATCCCCTAATATCATTATAGGTTCTTTGGCATTTTTAATAAATTCTCCAAGTTTATCAATATCGTAATGTTTATTTGGTTGATTGTATAAATTATATATTATATAATTATCGTTTTTAATTCGAATTCTAATACCTGATATTTGGAGGTCAGCAATTTTTACTGGTACTTTGTCATAACATTAGTTTTCCTATTCCAGTAGACCAATTCTTTGCACTTATTAAATTATGCGTAACCTCAACAGTGTTCCAATTCAATAACCAAGGATTTGCCCAAAAGGAAGGTGTAGCTATGGGTTCCCCCTTGTCCCCCGTACTTGCAAATCTATGTATGGAGTTTGTTGAAAGGGAAATCTTAAACAGGTGTGATGATACATTAAAACCATTGCTCTGGGTTAGATATGTAGACGACATATTCGTTGTCATCCGAAGAAACGATCAGAACTTAAACAGATTATTAGAAATAGCCAACAGTATTCTCCCCTCCATAAAATTCACAATAGAGAGAGAAGTAGATTATAAGCTACCTTTTTTGGACGTACTAGTCATTAGAGATCACAATAATTATAAATTTCAATTCTCGGTGTATCGCAAAACAACCAACTCAGAAAGTTACATACATTTTTATTCATTCCATGCTAATAACATTAAGAGCAATGTAGTAATGAACTTTGCCCTACGTGCTTTTAAAATATGCGACCCAGAGTTTGTCGATGGAGAAATTCAGCACATACGATCAACTTTTAGAGGACTAAGATACCCCGATCATTTTATTGACAAAGCCATTACACGAGCTAAGAAAGCATTTTATCGTCCTGTTAACAACCCCAAGGAAAAGCCCAACAGATTCTTACCCCTCCCATTTAATCCCAACCTCGACAAATTATGTAATTACGTTAACAGTAGCCAGAAAGATACCAAAATAGTTTTTAAATACCCAAACACCATTAGCCATAAACTAATCAGAAACAACAATAACGATAAGAATACTATCATTGCGGGAGTATACGAAATCCCCTGTCATGACTGCAAGGAAAAATATTTTGGGGAAAGTGGAAGAGGATTACCGACCCGATTAAGGGAACACAAACGAGCATATGCACTTCATGCACAGAACAATGCAATAGTCTCCCATGCTTTTAAGAACAACCATAGACCGAATTGGGATGGATCTAACATAATTTTTAAAAATAACAATGTCCAAACAAGAAGACTAGTGGAAGGTGTCGCCATAAACTTAGGACAAGCTTTTTACGGTAACAAGTCGTTCGTTGGTTGGGGAAGACCCATTAGTCAATTTTTGCATTCTTAAAAACTTTGTTAAAAATTTTAATCTTAAGACAAGCTCTGTTTTTTCTCCGCCTGATGCTGCCCCTCTTCTGCTCTCCTCCCTCAAGACAGATTACAACACGGGGGACGTGATGTCCAGCATTATTGCAGCCGCATCGCCAAGCGAACACCGTGCAGCATCATCACAGCCCACAAGACGTTCCAGCAGAATAACCAGC
>NC_087218.1:33769133-33811633 GCF_015104395.2 Macrobrachium nipponense | reverse complement strand
CTTCATGCTTTGCAGCACATGCAGCATGCAAAAGGAATCTGGTATCTGCCTCTTTGTGAGTCCAGCCTTGTTGGTCGGCAGTGTCCTGTTCAGCTTTGCTACAAAGTGCAGCATCTTCTTCAATGACAATAATGCATGTTGTATCATCTGCTTGAGATGAAATTATTGTTTGCAAGTATGCAAATAGTTAATTTTTGTTCTGGTCATTCCTGAGGAAGCTGGCCCAATTGCTGGGAGTTTTTGCAGTGCTTATCACTTTGCAGTGAACTCCTCCTGTGCTTTTTTTTTTTTTTTTTTTTTTTTTTTTTTTTGCTTTTATAATTTCTGTCCTATACACATCAAATACAATGTGTGCATGTTTGTACTTTTGTACCTTGTACAGGACTTCATCTTTTGCATAAGATTCAAATGTAGACCCCTTGGTTGTTCTCAGAGCATTTACCATCCATTATGAGAGCATCTGCGGTAGGCTCTTTGTCATGGATGTCTGATGCCTGTTGTTCTAGTAGAGGCCGTAGCTGTGAATTGGTGCCCTGATGCATCTGCCCATTCTGTGCCAGTGATGGTGGGCAATTTTGATTTTCATGTTGAAAGAATTTATTTGTCACACTGTCTGTTCTGGTACAACATGAAAAAGCATGAGAATAGTTTAGTCTTCCTTTATGGTTTGCAGTGACTGTTTGCCCTTGGACTCTGCAGCAGACATCTTGTGAATGAACAATAAACATTTTTTTCATGTGTACTGGCTTATAGAATTTCCTGGGTGTCTTGAGTCTCTGAGTCAAGTTTGTGAATTGCGTCTGTCTAAAGCTCTTCATAGATCTAAAGGATTCACTAACTTGACTGTCTATAACTTCATGACTGTCTAGCACAGTCAGATCCGCTATATCTCCCTTAAAAATGCCTATTTCTTTTATTACTTTTGCTAGATTCTCAACCATTTCAAGAAACCTTTTCTGCTCAGTTTCAGTTTCATGATGATGCTTACCCTCAGATTTTGGATCAGCATCACTTCTAGTCTCAAACTCATCAATCAGGCAGCTTACTTTGGGACCAGCCACTGTCCACCTTTTGAGAACATCTGCATCTTTAAATAGGCCGATGGCTCCCCCATCTCCTTTCACATGAGGATTATTCTGCTTATGTGCTTGGTCTATAGCCATTGAGGAAAAAAGCCGAGTGGTTTTATAGAGTGTGAAATTTCCTGTTGTGAATTCAACAAATGTCTCATTTTGGAGAGCCTCAATGTCTCTCAAATGAATTGAAAGCCACGTGGCATAATGTACATGGTCCAGGACAAAGAAGAAAGGAAAGAGTTCCTGCAGCACGTCTTTGTACAAAATGAAATTAGACTCCCGGTATGACCTGATGATAGAAGTTCTAGCTGAAGCACAAGATGCCAAAGTAGAATTGTGGGTACACTGAATCCTGTTTTCTGATCTAGCTTTCACAACTTAGCTCACTTTCTTCTGCTTCCTGGATATATGCCATATAGGCACTTTGCACAGCTGATAAAAACTGCAAGCTGTCATCTGGTGGGCTAGATATGTCTGCTTCACATGCAAGCAGAGGTAAACGAATCTGCTATTCCAGGAGTAGCTATTTCTGCTTCTGCAGGAGCACCATTCCAACCAGTCTTTCAAGAGATAACCAAGAATTTTGAATGCTACCATTTCTAAATGCAGCCCTCCAAACATGATAATCATATCACTAAACTGCAATGGCCATTCCCATTGGAACTGCTTGGAATTGCAAATACTAGCTGATCAACTGCCAGAACTGGGGGTTTAGCCAGGATTGAGAAACTATGATTGCTCTTGCAATATCCATGGCATGTTTCATCATTGCAACTGAATGAGCTGCCTCTTTCAAAGGAGGTCTGTTGCTTCAGAGAAGCATGATGCACTGCCCAAGATATGAACACTATGGAGGAGTGATAATGGTAGTTTATTTTTAACAACGTCTCCGAGGGCTGCGTGAAAGAGAGAGAGAGAGAGAGAGAGAGAGAGAGAGAGAGAGAGAGAGAGAGAGAGAGAGAGAGAGAGAGAGAGAGAGAGAGAGAAGATGGGTGGAGGAATAAATGGGAGTGGTTTAATGGGGTTGTAAGCGTGTGTCTGTTGTGGCACTCACTGTATATCGGTGGCAAGTGTCTGTTACGAGCGTCGGGAGGAGTGAGCATGTCTGCGAGGAGAGCCGGTGCTGGTTAGAGAGTTTTTGGTAGCAGTATTATTGGTGGTCAATTATTTTGTGGTTCTTGAAGCTGTTGGTTTAATTATTGTTGGTATTGTATGTTTGAAGGTTGTTGTGCCTGTGTTGTTCAGTTTGTTGTGCTTGTGAGTTTGTTTGTGTTGTAGATGAGTTGTTGGAGTTGTGAGTTGTTGAGTGTTGTTGTTGTGGTTCCTTGATGTTGTAGGCGGTGTTGACTTGTCCTGTTAGTATTGGTTTTTGGTGCTGATAGTGATTTTTGTGCTGTGGTCTTTTGTTGTATAGTTATTGAATTGTTGTGTGGTTGTTGTCCTTGTTTGGTTGTTTGTGTTTTGTGTTACGACGGTTAACTTAGCCTAGCCTAGCTATATATCCAGTGGACAGCGGCACAGCTCCTCACCCTTAGTCTGAGGTGAGTACATGTTTGTGTTTTGAGTTTTTTTGTTTTTAGCTTGTGTAACTGCACCACATTATTTTTTGGCACCCAACGTGGGGCTGCTGGTGTGGCAGCTGCAGGGTGGTTGGTGTGGTGGGTTGTATGATTGGTGAAGAAAGTGCATTTGGAAGGTTTGACTGAAGTGGAGAGGCTGAAGGAGGAGTTGCGGTTGGCGAGGGAAGCTAGGGAAAGATTGGAAGTGGAGAATGAGAAATTAAGGGTAGAGTGTGAGGAGCTGAAGAGCGAGTTAGAGGAAACAAGAGGAATGCTAAGGAGTGCAAAAGTGGAAATTAAAGAAGAGGTGAAAGGAGCGGAAGAGAGAATGGTTGAGAAAATGGACAAAAAATTCAGAGTAATGATGAGTAGTGTGCAAGAAATGATGTAGTGTGCAAGAGATGATAAAGGAGATGATGACAGTGTTTTTTGGAGAGGGAGCTGTAGGAGGTAGGCCTACTGGGTCTTGTGATGGGCCAGGAGCGATTAAGAAAGTGAAAGAACAAGTGGATGAGAGTATGGGTGATGAAAGTGATAAGGTTGTGGCAAGTGAGGGGAAGAAGAAGACACAGAATAGGGAGAAATCAGAGCAGAAGGGTAAGAAGACAACTAAGGGAAAGAAGGCTAGTAAGGATGACGGACAGGATGAGACTAGGACTAAATACATTGGGGAAAGCGCTGAGAGTGATTTAGATAGCAGTGAGTGGAAACAGGTAGGTAGAAAGAAGAGTAAGAAGAGCGTAATCAAGAGCACGGATGTTAGTTTATATTTGACACATCTCCAAAGGTTGTGTGAGTACCTGTTTGTTTTTTTGTTCGGTATGTAGGTATTGGGGCAATTGTCCTGCTGTGTTTTTAGTGTAAGTGGAAAGTGTTGATTGAGGGTGGTTTGATAGCCAGGACAGGTAAGTTTATGTGGGGAGTTACTTGTTTTTGTGATCCCGCCACAAGGTAGGTAGAAAGAAGAGTAAGAAGAGCGTAATCAAGAGCACGGATGTTAGTATGAAAGTTGATTTGTTGTATTCGGACAAGGTTAAGAGGGATAAGAATGGAAGTAGGAAAAGTGAGAGAGGGCAGGAAATACAAAAGGCTGTGTATATGAGAGAGGTGCACAATATGAGGAATATGGTAGTAGGGATATAGGGGACTTTTTAAAGAAATATGAGAAGTATGGGGATAACAAGAGAGTCTGAGCAAAAGAGTTAGGTAGCTTTGTGACGGGATTTTTGTTGAGTATGTATGGGGTAGTGATGAGTGTGGGGAATGTGCCTTATGAGTGTGTGAAAGCCAGGAAGAGGCGAAGAGGATAAAGAGTAGCGTTAGATATAGGAGAAAAATGATATTGTTAAGATACAATGAAGTTTTATACATATTTACCTGGCAGATATATACTTAGCTATAGACTCCGTCGTCCCGACAGAATTCAAAACTCGCGGCACACGCTACAGGTAGGTCAGGTGATCTACCATTCCCGCCGCTGGGTGGCGGAATCCCGACCATTCCCGTTTTCTGAGCCAGATTTTCTCTTACACCTGTCTCCTGAGGGGAGGCTGGGTGGGCCCTTAATCGTATATATCTGCCAGGTAAGTATGTATAAAACTTCATTGTATCTTAACAATATCATTTTTATACATGCAACTTACCCGGCAGATATATACTTAGCTGATTGACACCCTTGGTGGAGGGTGAGAGACAGCTATATATATATAAAAAAAAATTTTAATAACGGGAAACAACAATTGTTGTAGGATATCAATCCTTGGTTCTTACCTGTTTGGGCCGAAGACTTCATGATTACTGTCATTTAGTCTGCATGCCTCAAGAGCTTCAGTGAGGTAAACAACCTATGACCGAACAGCCCTTCTGGATCATGTCAATGGGGGCTAGCCCGCTTACGCGACAGAACCTGCATGGATCGTACCAATGGGGCTTACCCGCTTACATGGCAGAGCCTGACCTGTATCTTATCAATGGGGGCTAGCCCTCTTACATGACAGAGCTTTAGGCTTTACATAATGCACAACGAGGAGACCAAAAGTTAATCCCGACCACCTGACCTTCCTAACCATGTTAAATCTAAGAACTGAAAGGGGTTATTCCTATACCCTCTTTCAGTCAACCATAAAAACCAAACACCATAATGTTAAAATTACATAACCTAACTAATTAGGATTAACCTCAGTCCTCCTCCCAGCACTAAATCCGCGGACACATACGCTCCCAGTGAAAAGCACTTCTCATAAGTAACTCTCACATCCCTTAGATAATGAGAGGCGAACACTGAGTTACACTTCCAATACGTGGATTCAATTAGATTTTGAAGGGACCACGTTTTATGAAAAGCCATTGAGGTTGCTATGGCCCTCACTTCGTGTGCTTTTACCCTGAGGAGTTTAAATTGTTCTTCACCACATTTAAGATGCGCTTCCTTAATAATGTCTTTAATGAAAAACGTAAGGGCGTTTTTAGATATTGGCCTTGTAGGATCCTTGACCGAACACCAAAGACTTTCCTGCGTACCTCCCAAAAGAGACTTTCTTTGTAAATAAAATTTTAGCGCTCTTACTGGACAAAGGGTCTTCTCCTGTTCTTCCCGTAAGAGAAGAGAGTGCCTTCACTTCGAAGCTTCTAGGCCACGGTTTTGATGGGTTTTCGTTCTTGGCTAAGAAGAGAGGCTTAAAAGAGCAAATTGCAGCCTCCTTCTTAAAACCCACTCTGCCCTCTAACGCTTGAAGTTCACTCACCCTTTTTGCCGTGGCTAAGGCGAACAGGAATAGAGACTTCCTTGTCAAATCTCTAAAAGAAGAATTATTGGAAGGTACGAATCTTTCAGACATCAGATAATGAAGCACTATATCCAAGTTCCAACTGGGATTTTTATTATTCTGACTTTTTGAGGTCTCGAAAGACCTAATAAGGTCATGTAAAGATCCTTATTGTCCGACACATCCAGACCCCTATGCCTAAAAACCGAGGCCAGCATACTTCTATACCCCTTGATCGTAGATACAGCTAGGCCACACTTTCTTCTAAGGTAAAGAAGAAAATTTGCAATGTCGGTTATAGAGGTACTGGAAGAGGATACCTCATGCGTCCTGCACCATCTTCTAAACACCTCCCACTTCGACTGGTACACCCGTAATGTGGATGGTCTCCTGGCTCTTGCGATTGCTTTTGAAGCTTCGCGAGAAAACCCCCTCGCTCTAACGAGTCCTTCGATAGTCTGAAGGCAGTCAGACTTAGAGCGGGGAGGTTTTTGTGATACCTGTCGAAGTGGGGTTGTTTGAGAAGATCGCTCCTTATGGAGCAATCTGGGAAGATCCACTATCCACTCCAGCAACTCTGTCACCCAATCTAGGGCTGGCCAAAAGGGGGCGATCAAAGTCAATTTCGTTCCCTCTGAGGAGGCAAACTTTCTTATTACTTCCCCTACCAGTTTGAAGGGGGGAAAAGCGTACCCGTCTATTCCCTTCCAATCCATGAGGAGGCCGTCTATCGCTATTGCTCTTGGATCTGCGATGGGGGAGCAATAATTCTCCAACCTCTTGTTCCAGTTGGTTGCGAACAAGTCTACGTTCGGCCTTCCCCATAACCCCCATAACTGATCGCACACTTGAGGGTTGAGAGTCCATTCGGTGGGGAGCACTTGGTTTCTTCTGCTTAGCAGATCCGCTCGAACATTTCTCTCTCCCTGAATAAATCTCGTTAGAAGAGAGATCTGTTTCTCTTGCGCCCAAAGCAACAACTCCCTCGCTGTCTCGTAAAGGGAGAATGAATGAGTTCCCCCTTGCTTCCTGATATATGCTAGGGCTGTCGTGTTGTCGGAATTGACCTGAATGATCGATCCTGAGATCTGTTCTTGAAAGTGCAAGAGAGCTAGGTGAATGGCTTTCAGTTCCTTTTTGTTTATGTGCCAGGACACCTGAGCTCCTTCCCAGGTTCCCGAACACTTCTTGCGAATCCAACGTTGCTCCCCACCCCACGTCCGATGCGTCCTGCAAACAACGCTCGGAGAGGGCTCTTTATGTGCAAGGATATTCCTTGACCGAGTTTCTTCGGGTCTAACCACCACCGAAGATCTTGTTTGACCTTGTCCGTTATCCTGAATGATTCTTCGAGGTCCTGGGAACTTTGATCCCAGTTCTCCTTCAGATAATACTGAAGGGGTCTTAGGTGCAGTCTCCCAAAGGAAACGAACTGCTCCAACGAGGAATGGTTCCCAGCAAACTCATCCACTCCCTCGCGGAGCAATGCTCTTTCCCTAGAAATACTGACACCTTTGTAAGGCAGCGCTCTATTCTCTCTGTTGATGGAGACGCTAGAAAACCCCGAGAATCCATCCGAATCCCCAGATAAACTATGTTCTGCTGGGGATCCAGCTGGGACTTCTCGAGGTTGACTAGGAGTCCCAATGACTGCGTCATCTTTATGTTACCGAAAGGTCCTCCAGACACTGTTCTTCGACTTTGCTCGTATTAGCCAGTCGTCCAAATACATCGAGATTCTGATCCCTTCTAAATGTAGCCAATGCGCCACATTCCTTAGGATACCCGTGAAGACTTGCGGGGCCGTCGATAGTCCGAAGCAAAGCGCTCGAAATTGAAACACTCTTCCCTGTGACATGAATCTTAGGTATTTCCTTGATGCCGGATGAATTTCCACATGGAAATATGCATCTTGAAGGTCCAGGGATACCATCCAGTCCCCTGGACGAAGAGCAGAAAGTACAGAGGAAGAGGTCTCCATCGAGAACTTCTTCTTTATCACAAAGACGTTCAGCGCACTTACGTCCAAAAACCGCCCTCCACCCGCCCGAGGCTTTTGGTACCAGGAATAGACGTTGTAGAAACCTGGTGAATGGAGATCTTGAACCGGTTCTATTGCCCTTTTCTGCAACATAAGTTCTACTGCTTGCAGGAGAGCTTGACTCTTGACAGGATCTTTGTATCTCGCTGTTAACTCCCTTGGAGTTCTTGTTAAGGGAGGATATTCCCTGAAGGGGATGAGGTATCCTCTCTCGAGGATAGAGAGGGTCCAGCTGTCCGCCCCTCTCTTCGCCCAGACTCTGGCAAAGTTCGACAGTCCTGGCGCCTACCGCTATCTGGAGGACTTCTTCTTCATTTTGCCTTCCCTGCGGGTCTCCTGGAAGGTCTTCCTCTGGTATCCGGTCTTCTACCTCTAAAAGGGGTTCTTGAGGAGGAAGAGGCTCCTCGAAAGGGCTGCTGAAGAGGTGCTTTATCCTTCTTTTGAAAAGGAACAGCAGGCTTGAACCTCTTTGCTGACTGTGTCAGTAGATCCTGTGTGGCTTTCCAGCTAATGATTTTGCTACATCCCTCACCGTGTCCTGTGGGAAAAGGTGGTTAGAAAGTGGCGAATATAGCAAGGCCGACCTCTGTAGAGGAGATACTGACTTGGACAGGAAAGACCCGTACACTGCTCTCTTTTTCAAAACTCCCGATCCAAAAAGAGCAGCCACTTCCACCGAACCCGTCCATCACCGCTCTGTCCAGACAAGATATACACTCGATAATTCGTCCATAGTGACAAATTCGGGATCTTGGGCTCTCTTCGCAAGGGCTCCCAAAGCCCAGTCCATAAAATTGAATACTTCGAGTGTCCTAAAGAGTCCCTTTAGTAGATGGTCCAGTTCACACATCCCCCAAGTAGCTTTTGCTGATAGTAGAGCGCGCCTCCTTGAAGAATCTACTAAGGAAGCGTAATCTGCGTCTGCCGATGAAGGCAGTCCTAAGCCCATAGGTTCCTGGGTATCGTACCATCTTCCAGGTTTACCCGTCAACTTTGAAGGAGGGCATGAAAAAACAGTCTTGCCCGCCTCTCTTTATTCTTAAGCCATTCTCCAAAGCCTTTGAATGCTTTTTTCATACTAAGGGCTGGACGCATTTTACAAATGAGGATGCTTTTGGAGACTTCGTGCTTGATAACAAAGATCCTGGAGAGGGCGGATCCGCTGGTTGAGCTTATCCCCGAACTCCTGCAACAACAACAAGGACAATCTCTTATAATCAGAGACTACTACATCCACTGGTAATTCTTCATCCGAGACTTCTTCTAAGTCTCTCCGGCTGTAGGAGATCCTTTCGGAGAAGAGCGGTTCTTAGTAGTCGAGGGACTTCTGTCAAAAGAAGAAGAACGTCCCCCGTGTGACAATCCTTGCTACTACAAGGCGCAATAGAAGTTCTTAAAACGCACGAGATCTCCTCTCAGGAACCTGTTTCTACCAGTGAAGGGCTCCTACTCTCCGAAGAACTCATAAAGTGCGAAGGGGTCTTACTCTGACCTAAGCTCGTACAAGGAGCCTGGCGCCTACTCGACTCCTGACGCCTG
Source organism: Macrobrachium nipponense (assembly GCF_015104395.2). Classification (NCBI taxonomy): domain Eukaryota; kingdom Metazoa; phylum Arthropoda; class Malacostraca; order Decapoda; family Palaemonidae; genus Macrobrachium; species Macrobrachium nipponense. Next base: position 33,802,653 of record NC_087218.1, on the reverse strand, counting down.
CTCGACTCCTGGCGTCTGCTAGACTCCTGGCGCCTACCCGACTCCTGACGCCTGCTCAACTCCTGAAGTCCTGCTTGATTCCTGGCGCCTGCTGACTCCTGGCGCTTGTCGTGACTCCTGGTAGGCTCTTGACGCCTCTCACAAGACTCCTGGCGTCTGTTAGGCTCTATAACGCCTGTTTATATTCTTGGCGCCTACTAGGCTCTGTCAACTCTATGTGTCTAAAAATGTTATTGTTATAATACAATTAAGTTTGTTCATACTTACCTGGCAGTATATATATAGCTGTATTTTCTGAAGTCCGACAGAATTTAAAAATTCGCGGCACAATGCAGGGTGGCGGCCCAGGTGGTAGTACCCAGTTCCACCGCCGCTTTGGGAGGCGGATATCATGGAAACTATTCCCATTTTTCTATTCATATTTTATCAGTTGCCACTGTCTCCTGAGGGGAGGTGGGTGGGCACTTTAATTATATATATCTGCCAGGTAAGTATGAACAACCTTAATTGTATTATAACAATAACATTTTGTTCATGAAACTTACCTGACAGATATATATATAGCTGAATCCCACCTTCGGATGGTGGGAAGAGACAGAATAGGATTTTTGTGGGAAACTAAATTAAGTAGATGATATACATCTTGGTTCCTGACCTGTTTTTAGCATAGCCGACTTCGTGATTACTGTCACCAAAGTCTGCTTCTGCGTTACTAGAGTTGCCAGCGAGGTAGAGACCTGTAATGCTGGTGCGCTCTAGATGATCTGTCAACGGGGGCGTGACCACAATGTGACTAGACTATATACCATACTTCTGAGGGCACCGAAGCTAAAACCACCACCTGACCTAACCTATCAAAGTTAGTTCCATACTTCTAGGCTAAAGAAAAGGAACGCGCCTCAAGCGACCAACCTTTCAAAGTTAAAAAGCACCACATCCCTTTTTCTATAGGATAGGATTCGTGTTGCTTCCTGCCACCTCCCAAATATATATCTACGGATATGTATGGTCCTAGCGACTTACGGATCTGAAATGTCGTCTTCACATCCCGTCGGGAGTGTGAAGCGAACACAGAGTTGCTTCGCTAAAGCGTGGCACTCAGGATGTTACTGAGTGTCATGCTCTGTTGAAATGCTTCCGAGGCCGCGCCCTCACCTCTTGAGCATTCATATTAAGAAAAATCTCAAATCTTTATGCAAACATAATGAATGAGACCTCTTAAAAGAACTCCTTGGCTATAATGCCAGGGTGTTCTTGGACATGAACCAGTCTGGTCTTTTTTACGGAAACACCCGCCGATTGTCGAGTGTGAAGCGAACCCCCAGAGTTGCTTCGCTAAAGCGTGGCACTCAGATGTTACTGAGTGTCATTGCTCTGTTGCAATGCTTCCGAGGCCGCGCCCTCACCTCTTGAGCATTGATATTAAGAAAAAATCTCAAATCTTTATGCAAACATAATGAATGAGACCTCTTAAAAGAACTCCTTGGCTATAATGCCAGGGTGTTCTTGGACATGAACCAGTCTGGTCTTTTTACGGAACACCGCAGATTGTCCATTGACCTTGACTTTCTATAGTTTTATCAAGATAAAACTTGAGAGACCCTACAGGGCACAGGACTCTCTAATGCCCTTGCCCAATAATTTGTGCCATACCCTTGGTCTCCAAGCCTTCGGGTCAAGGGTTAGAACAGGTTTTCGTTCTTATCAAGAACGGAAGGCTTAGAGGACAGACCGCATTATGTCCTTTAAAGCCAAACCTCTGATGATGGCTAACCTCACTAACCCTCCTTGCCGTGGCTAGAGCGGTTAGAATATTAGCCTTTCTGGTCACGTGTATTAAGTTCGCAGAAAGGATAGGTTCGAAATGCTTTTGGCATCAGAAACTCAGACTACGTCTAAGTTCCATGCCGGAACCTTTGATCCAGAGAATTTCAAGATCTCCACAGACCTCAAAGATCGTGAAGCTTTGTTGTTTGACAGAACCGAATCTCTAGCTAGAGGCCGTCAATACAACATATTTGCATATTCTACAATAGTTAGGACTTCTATCTTATCTCATACTTCATACGGAAAGATAGAACCATAAACGAAATTTCACAGAGGTCGAGGTGGAGAACAGTCATTTCCCTTCACTATCTCCAGAAACGGCCCCTCCGATTGAACACTGAAAATAGGCAGCACTGCTTTGCCTTGGCCAAGAGACTGCCATTAATCTTGAAGATCTTATCGCTTCTCGATAGTCTGAACGCCTTCAGACTCAGAGAGGAGATATTAGATACTTCACTAAGGGACGATGTTAGATTACACCGATTCTCTCGGGAAGGGTCTTTGGACAATTCTCTGAATTACCTGACCTCTGTGAATCCAACCTCTTAGAGGCCAACATGTGGCGACTAAAGCTATTTCCTCTAGGATCATGAATAAGGGAACAACTTAAGAGGAAGCTCCTTCGTCTTCATATTACGAAAAACTTAACGAAAGGACGCCCTCAGTCTCTCCTCACTTTCGACATACTTCTAAGTGAGGATTACTCAGACGTCAGTAGTTGTTGCCTTCGATCGAGAAGACCCGCACGGACGTGCACTAGTTTAACGAACCTCTTGAGGATCGTTACGTTCCGTGCCCAAGCCCATAACCAATTCTCTCTTCTCGAGCTATGAGAGAGCTGAGAAATTATCCGAGATGATTTGGGCCACTCGATCCAAACTCACCCTTCGAGGAACTGGAGAGCCGACTAATTTGGCTTCCAATTCTTTCAGACAATGTGCCGAACATCTTGTTCTCTGTTCGGATGTCTGGCACCCTCTCGCTATCACCCGAGGTGATCCTCAAGCCGTTGAGAGAAAATTAGAATTACAAGATCTTTGATGTTATTCCAATTTCTTCGTGAGGAAAATTTGTAGAGGTCTGAATTGCTGTTTATTCAGGGAAAACAAGCTTCTCCAGCGAGGAAATGGTCCCCAGCAAACTCATCCATTCCCTCCCTCAGCCTGCTTCCTTCCCTAAATAAGGCTGTCTGTTTGCATAAGCAGGAGAGCATTAGCATTATAGTGCTATGCCGCGGTAGATTCGTACAGAATGTTACCGTCGGTAAACCCTGCACCGAACAAGTATAAGAGATATCTTGTTGAAATTTTCTAAGTAAACGGCAGGCATGATCATTCAAGATTACTAGAAATTTCCTCAACCCGAGGCTAAAAATCCATGATTGTAGGGCAGAAGAGACGGTTTATTTCAGCCATTCCCGCAAGGGAGAGAGACGTAACCAACCGCGCATGACACCGAGCTAGCCGGTACTGGCGTAGATCCACAGTAAACAGCAGTCTTGTTCATCGTCTCGCACTATGTGCCTGATTTTGCCAGCTACTCCTTTTACGAAGGGATAGGTATGAAATTATCGACAAAGGAAACTCTCAAAGCAGGCATATTTAAACGAAACAAAATTCGCTAAATACAGAAGCTGAGTTGGTGTTGCAGTTCAATTAGAATACTTCTCGTCTAAGTCGCAATCCGTAGAATAACTAGGATATGCGCCTACCCCTCCCCTGACAATTCAACTGCTTAGTAGAATCATGTCGCGAGGTTAATATACGTAGTATATTTATAGTATTCTGAACAACGATCTCCATCCTAAATTCTTTCCTTCAAGAAAACAAAATAAGATTGGAGATCGACCACCTTCGATCTCTATCAAAAAGAGTGAAGGAGAAGTCTTCCTCGAAGGAAAGCTTCAATGGTGAACAGAATACTATCTGCCTGAGTTGCCAGCTACTCCCTTTACGAAGGAATAGGTATGATATTATCGAGCAAAAGGAAACTCTCAAGCAGGCCTATTTAAACGAAACAGAATTCGCTAAATACAGAAGCTGAGTTGGTGTTGTCGTAACAATACCTGAAGAGTTGTTCTTACTCCGAAAACTCTTGGAAGGTTGAAGGGAGTGTCAAATAAATACATTAGAACAAACAGTTCTTTCGGCTTCTATCCGCAGAGGTAAATACGATATGCGTATATGACTTGACCCATGCGTTAGCAAAATGACGCAAAGATAAACTACGTAAGTATTGTAGTAATTTGAACATCGAATTCTCTACTACATCTTTGCCTCGACGAGGAAGAGAAAGAAAGGAAACGACTGTCCACGTTCTAATGAACGAGACTTTAAAAAAAAAAAAACTCCTTGACTCTTTGCCAAGACTCTTTTCCAAGAAAAGGGAGTAATATTCGAATAAGATACATCAAGAGAGAACCGAGGATCGAAAAAAACCGTTCAATGTTCTTATGATATTGGACAAAAGACTTCCTGGATAGTCTACAAGTCTTTCTCTTAACCCCAGATGAGCCTCTGAAAATGAATGAGAGCTCTTCCGAAATTTGTTAATGAGTTTATCCGCTTAAACGATAAAAACGTTAAAATCTATGTCAATGAGAACTACCCCATTTATGAGGGGTCCCCCACTTAAATGACAAAACGTTTAGTATCTTGACAACTGGGGTAAAACGTCCTTACTTGACAAAACTATTAGCACTTTGCTAATAGGGAAAACCCTTTAACATGACCGAAAGTCACCCAGGAATCCGAGTATATAATCTTCCCGATTCTCAGCAGAGAAATCGATGAAGAGGAAAGAGGGAACGAAGAAAAAATTCGGGTATGTCTCTCCGCTAACTCCGAATCCTTTTTAAAAAATTTCTGTAATGGAATGTCCTGTGGAGAGTCCTGAAAAAACCTCCTCTTGACGAGCGTTTATAAAGCGTCAAGCGTCCTAAGAAACGTCCTGAACAGCAAATAAGACGCCTTCTACAAGTCTTTTCTCTCGCAAAGCGTCCTGCCGAGCTTCCACCGAAGCGTCCTGACGAATGTCCACAAAAGCGTCCTAAAAACATAAGCGTCCTGCTGAGCGTCCTGCTGAGCGTCCTGGAAAGCGTCCTGCTGACGTCCTCAAAAGCGTCCTGCCGACGTCCCTCAAAAACGTCCTGCTTCGCGTCCTGGAAAGCGTCCTGCTGAGCGTCCTCAAAAAAAAAAAAAAAAAACGTCCTGCGTAGCTACGAGCGTGTCTGAGCAGAGAACACCAAGTCTTCTGAACGACGTTTCAGAGAGGAACTCGTTGAGCGCCCTGATGCATGCAAGGCCCGCCAAGAGGCGTCCTGGCGAGCGACCTTGCCAACCATCTCAATGATTATACGTAACCGCGTTTTGCGTATGACGTTGAATATTTTCAAGGGACGTCCTCATGCGAGTTTTCATGGAGCCGCACGCTGCTCCTGAAGTGTGTGAACACTAAATGCAAAAGAACATCTCCAGAAACGCACTCAGCAAAGGAACGCCGAGCTTCCGAAAGACACCCTCGCAAGGTGCTTGCCAAGCGTCCTGGAGAATGTCTCTACTTATAGGACGTCGAGCACCTCCAAAAGCTCCCTCACGTCTAAATTGCTCTTCTTATGCCGAACCAGAGACATAAGTTGTTTGACTGTGCAAAGCAGCTTGCCGGACGTCAAACTTATCAGCTTGCTTTTCCGAAGTAAAGCGAACGTTGTACATAACGTATACGGAGCGCCATGAGGAGAGGAGACGAATACTGAGTTGCTCCTCCAAAAGGTGGAATCTAGAATGTCCTTGATTACCAAATTCTTTTGGAATGCTAAATAAAATTCGAGAGCCCTGACAGGGCACAGGACTCTTTCATCCTCTCGAGACGAGAGAGAGAGGACGTGAAGCGTCCTCTTCTCTAAAGCTTCTTTAGGGGGCGCGAGTCCTTCAAGATTCGTGCACGTGCTCGATCTTCGGCAGCCTGAGAAGCGACAACAGGACCTGCCGAAAGGAAGCCAGATCAGCATGAAAAACCCGTAACCCTCCTTCGGCTTTTGACATGCCCTCTCCCTGGTTTCCTGGGAGCCCGACAGAGGTCTAGGCCTAGAGGCGTTATGGGGCCGATCTTGACGTTCCCCTCCTGACGAGAGAGAGGACGTGAAGCGTCCTCTTCTCTAAAGCTTCTTAGAGGGCGCGAGTCCTCCGAGAGCTCCAACCCTTGCGCGGGGAGGACGCCTCGGAGGACAAGAAGCAATCCTTCAGATTCGTGCACGTGCACGATCTTTATCAGCCTGGGAAGCGTTCAACAGGGCCTGCCGAAGGGACGCCAGATCGTGGGGAGCCCCCGTAACCCTCTTGCGGCTTTCGACATGCCCTCTCCCTGAGTCCTGGGAGTCCGACAGAGTCCCAGGCCTAGAGGCATTATGGGGCCAGATCTGACGCCCCCACCACAACACAAGGGGCACTACACTTCACAACACTGATTGGAGAGCGAGCACTTTAGTCTAAGATTACTTGATGTAATCCTCTAGCAGACACTTCTTCTAGGCCCGTAAGCCATAACACAGGGTTAGGCAAAATAAAATCTACAGGAGGTTAGAAGGTTCATTATTTCTAACTTCTGTTTACTGTGGAGGAAAACTCCTGATTCTAAACCACGCTCTAAAATGCGTACATGAATCCTCCTTCTTCCGTAATCAGTCACACATTACACTAATTACATTGAACTTATGCAAAGAAAACTGTAAACGTCATATATACTAAGCGAGTGTCTACCGAAAGTTCCGGTAGCCTCACCTTACCCCATGCAGACAACAAAGTCTGAAACTAGGCTAACTAGCTTCAGACATCAAATGCAATGAAAAAAGCTTTACGATAGCGTATGCCTAGCCACAAATCCAAGTCAATAATCGAAAGAATAATTAGGATACTTAAGCGGCTAATGACGTTTCAAAATCCTAGGCGGAGGTCTGTAAACAGTTGTTTACCGACCGCGACAGAAAAATATGAATAGAAAATGGGAATAGTTCCTGATATCTGCCTCCCAGCGGCGGGAATGGGTACTACCACCTGGCCGCCCACTGCGTGTGCCGCGAATTTTTAAATTCTGTCGGACTTCAGAAACTTACAGCTATATATATCTCTGTCAGGTAAGTTTCATGAACAAAATCTCCTGCTTCTTAGGCCTCTTGACGCCTATCCTGATCCTCAGAAGAGGAGTCCGACTCCTGACTTCTCCTAAGAGACGTAGCTGATCGCTTGCTCTGCGAGCGGCTACCGCTGGGAACTTTCTTCCTATAGATAGGAGAGGATCGCTTAAAGGGAGAACGAGAGAGTCTCTCCGGTGACGAGCGCCTGCTAGAGTGAGAAACTTCTCTCCTACCAGGAGAAGAAAACTTCGATCTCTTCACTGGAAGGGAGGAGTCTTTCCTTCGAGACGAATCCTTATGTAGAGCGCCTACCAAGGAGGATATTTGTTCCTGTAGATTAAGCAGGAAAAGCTTAGTCGGGTCTTGAGGCGCTGGAGACGGTCTTCTCGCCTTCTTACTAGTCGAAGGAAAATCCTCTGGAAATCGCTCTGGCTTGAATCAAAGCGTCTCCTTTCGGCGCTACCCACGATCTCTTCAGAGGACGAGACTTTCGCAAGCAGAGCTCCATCCACGCCTGGACGAGGAGGAGTCCGACGCAGAAAAACACTCTTCCACGATGCTTTTTCTATGGCTATCCAAGGCAGCCTGGGTCGTTACTTCAGGATCTGCCGAAGGGACGCCTGATCGTTGGGGATGCTCCACATCCTCCCTGCGGCTTTTGACATTCCTCCTCCCCTGGTCCTGGGAGTTTGGAAGCGGTCTAGGCCTGGAGCAAAGCGGAGCCGATCAGACGCCCCCTCCACTGCACTGGGGTCACTGTATTCACTGACACTCTTACCTTGTGTTTCCATAGCTTTAAGCTGCTCCTGAAGCTCCTGATCGAGGATCTCATTTTTTCCATTTCTGAAAATGAAATCCTTAGATTCAACACAGGGAGAAGGGGCTGAGGTTATGGGAGAAACATCATCTAGCTTGTTAGTTTCTAATTCAGGCTCAAAAGAACAAGATCTACTCGAGCTTCTAGCTGACGCTTTCCTAGCTCTATCCTTCTCTCTTTTCTTAATATAAGAAGCTAAATCCTTCCATCCTTGCTCCGTAAGCCTTCACATTCCAGCAACAAGTTCTTATCAAAAATGCACATTCAGAACCTCTACATTTACTACAAAGTGTATGAGGATCTACCTCTGCTTTAAACAACCTAGTTCTGCATTCTTCCCTTGCACAAACCCTAAACTTAGGTGTTATTTTAACTTCAGCCATCTTAATAGAAAAAAACCAAATCCAAAGTCCTAATTCCCAGTCCAAAATAAGCGTATGCCCATCCCGATGAATAAACAAGAGTACTTTCACCAAATGAGTCCAACCAATTCTCGGCAAAATGAGCAGACTCCAATCAGAGAGACCAAACAACAGTTGTTGCCGGCCTCAGCGACAGAGAAAATCTGGCTCAGAAAACGGGAATGGTCGGGATTCCGCCACCCAGCGGCGGGAATGGTAGATCACCTGACCTACCTGTAGCGTGTGCCGCGAGTTTTGAATTCTGTCGGGACGACGGAGTCTATAGCTAAGTATATATCTGCTGGGTAAGTTGCATGTATAAAACATGATTTTGATGAGGCAAAAATGAATGTTGGTGAGTCATTGTCAATGTATGTGTGCATGTTGGAAACATTAGCTAGGAAAAGGTTTGGGGACAAAGGGATAAATGAGTGTAAAGAGTTAGTGAGGAAGTTGTTGGCAACTGTGCCTGACAGTGTGTATGAGTTTTTAAACCTGAAACATGAGAAAATGCTATGGACAAATGAGAGGTTAACGAGGAATGATATTTTAAAGATAGTTGGGAATTACGAGCTACATAGGTGTATGAAAGAGAGTAGAAGTGTCAGAGTTAGGACCAAAGTAAATAAGGGTATGCCTGAGTTTAAGAGCTATAAGGAGGCAATTTTAGAAGGGAGGCGAATGGCGGAGCGAGCGTTTAATAGGAGCATTAGAGCAAGTAATGTAAATATGGTGCAAGTCTCAGAAGGTTAGGGTCAGTTAGCTGTGAGTGAGAGCAGAAGTGTTATAGATGTGGAAAGTCAGGGCATAAGAAGAATGAATGTCAGTGGGTGTTAGGAGCATGTTTCAGGTGTGGACAAACGGACAATTTAGTGAGTGAGTGTAAGAAAGATATTGAATGTTACAGGTGTGGACAGGCAGGGCACATAGCGAGTGGATGTCGGGGTACCTGTGTGAATGTGATTTGCAGTAACTGCGGGAAGAACGGGCATTATGCTAGGATGTGTAAAGAACAGCGTGCAGAATGTGCTGAATGTGGAATGGAAGGTCATGTAGTGAGTGTGTAGGCAAAAGAGGATGAATCAGGCTGGGAATTTGGGAAACTGGGTGTTAAGGGGATTCAGTTGGGTGGGTTCTCTAGTGTGCGACAGTATGTTCCAGAGAATGTAATGAGTGAACTGCTGAGGGTGAATAAGTATGAGCTGAGTGTCAGTGAACAAATGAGTATGGGAGATCGACAGCTAGTGTTGGTTGAGTGTGGAAGAAAGCGGAAGAAGGTAAAGAAAGTGGAAGAAGGTAAAGAAAGAGAAGGAAAGGAAGAAGAATTGCATGATAAAGGTGTTAATGTTAGAGTGCAAACGGTTGGTAAAGCGTGTAATACGGATGACTTTGAGAGAATGAATGATACTTATAGTGTATGTGAGTTGGAGTTAACAGGGATAAGTGAGACCTCATTAGGAAGGAAACTGAGTAGTAAGGAGGTAGTTGATAGGATGGATAAGTCTTTGCAAGAGTTTGACAGAAGTATGGATGAACTGAGTGGTTTGGTAGCAGAAATAGGGGAGAGGTTGGGACCAGAGCTAGATGATGTCGATGAAGTAGTGAATGAGATTTGGGCGGATAGTAGTGAAGGAGATACTAATGGGAATTTGAATGAAAATGGTGTGGAAGAAGTGAATGGCCATGTAAATGAGAGAATGTATGAGGGTCCTCAAGCAAGATCCAGGGGGCCTGCATCCAAGCATCCTTGGGTGTTGCGAATGGGGTTGTAAGCATGTGTCTATTGTGGTGCTTGCTGTGTATATCAGTGGCAAGCGTCGGGAGCAGTGAACGTGTCTGGGAGGAGAGCCAGAGCTGGTTAGAGAGTTTTTGGTAGCAATATTATTGGTGGTCAATTATTTTGTGGTTCTTGAAGCTGTTGGTTCAATTATTGTTGGTATTGTATGTTTGAAGGTTGCGATGCCTGTGTTGTTCAGTTTTTGTGCTTGTGAGTTTGTGTTGCAGATAAGTTGTTGGAGTTGTGAGTGGTTGAGTGTTGTTGTTGTGGTTCCTTGATGTTGTAGGCGTTGTTGACTTGTCATGTTATTATTGGTTTTTGGTGCTGATAGTGATTGTTGTGCAGTGGTCTTTTGTTGTATAGTTATTGAATTGTTGTGGTTGTTGTCCTTGTTTGGTCTAGCTATATATCCAGCGGACAGCGGCGCAGCTCCTGACTCTAGTCTGAGGTGAGTACATGTGTTTGTGTTTTGAGTTTTTTTGTTTTTAGCTTGTGTAATCCCACCACAACACAGCATTTTCACTCCTGTCCAACAGGCTTACTTTCTCAAGCCATTCATACTCAAGAGAAATATGCTTAGAAAGCACAACTTGTTGGTGTCCTGCACCTCTGCTGGATGAAGGAAAGGGATTCTCATTTTTAAAGTGAGCAGGAGGTACATTCATGTAATATTCAGGAAGAGATGGTATTTTTTTTACTTTGTTCCACTTTGGATGATTTGGGCCAAGTTCCTGTCCTCAGTGCTCAGGTGCTGAAATAAAGACATGCCTGTCCCAGGAAGGATGTTTGTGCTATTGTGGCACCTGGATTATGGTCCAGATTGTCAACAGCACAAGTTGTAAGGAGCCCTTTTCTTAGTGTAGTGATACAAACTACTTCTTCCTCCACAGCCCTTGCTACAACTGCTTCTCCCAATCCTTTAGTCAATTCCAGAACCCTGTCGCAGATGATGCTGATTCCATGTTGATTATATGTATCAAACAATTGAGGCTTTCTGGTTTTTGCACAGACCAGGAGACCAAGGTATATTAGTAACAGAGGTTCTCTTGACTTGGAATGTCTGGTAAATGTTGATGATACTGACAGTTGAAGTGCAAAAGCTAGATCAGCAGATGATGTTCCATATGTAAGTTGGGATTCTGTACCACCACCTTTTTGCAGCACACTTACAAATTCCAACAAACTTGGTGGTACAGATTAGTGCATTATTGTAATCCCATACCATAGCTAGGGCTTCTCCCACTTTCCACTTGTAGGCAAGCCAAATCTCTTTCCTTTTTGAAGGCCTCCAGTTCTGGGATACGGGCAAGTATCTGTTCTTTCACCCAGGTTCGGTGAACGAAGGAAGTGTCAACATTTAGCTGTTCCAGTCTTTCTGTGTACAAATCATAAACATCTACCATCGTAAAACAGAAGCACCCACCAATCTGTAGTCAACTGTCTCTTGTGTACATCTCAAGCTCAGCAAAAGCATGGGCATATGCTTATTGTCTGTAATGCACATAATCATCTCCAAGTTTCTGGGAATTTAGCCTGGCTCTTACCCTGTTGTACATTCCTGTCAGACAAGATGGGTGATACAAATGGTCCTGGGAAACAATATTTCCAGCACTAACCTGGCCAGAAGTGTCTCATCTAGTACATTCATGGCACATCCTTACAGCTTTTTGTGTAAAGTCAATGTAATGGACAACTGTAAATCTGGTTTGTTACAAATAAAGCAGATTACCTCTTTCTCAGTTTTAGATTCATCTGCATATTCTTCACCTGCCTCCTGGCTACTACATGTAAATTTTGCTGATGGAGCATCACCATCATCTGTTTTAGTTCCACCACCATCATCTGTTTTACACAATGACTTCCATTTCCTTTCTAGGTTTTGGTTTTGAACTTCAGCATACACAGTTCATACAGTTCACGAAAAGTAGCTTTGTTATTTTCAAGGGTCTGCAGAATTCCATCACCTTCATCAAGCCTTTGGGGATGAAATGGTATAAGCATTGCATTCAACTTATAAAATTCAGGAATGTTTATAGCAAAGGTAACAGCCAGCACCAGATGCATCCACTAGTCTTTCATGTGTATCTGCTTGGCACAAGCAACAAAGCTCCCAGTTAGTCATACTACCTTCCTTCAGGGAAGACATCGACTTCGAAGATTGTGCTGCCATTGCTTTTGTTCTATAGGCTGAGGGTTTATCCTTTTACCACTTATACAACATGTATTATGTACTTTTAGATATGGTCAGAGCTATCTTGGATATTTCTAAGCAGCAAAATTATGTATCTCAGTATGTACAAGGCTTGCTTTCAATATTTTAACATAAACTGGGAGTGACTGAGGAACTCTGATGTGATTAACCAATTAAATGTCAATATTCAGATATCCAGCAGTCACCATTTTGAAAACGCTGCTGGCCACCTTGAAAAATAGTAAAATTTTGTGTGGCCAGAAGTTGATGATGAGACAGAAGGTCAAGAGGAATTGTTGTGCCAAATTTCAAGCTTGTGTCCCCATTTGCATTTTTCCCCTATAATTTTAATGTTACCTGCTCCACTAACAGGTTGGAAACTTGACACAATCTGCTACTTACATTAGCACGTGATGCATTGCTGTGCAATGAAGAACTAGGTGGTGAAAACACATCAGCATCCCAGCTCTGCTTCCGCAGCCACGGAGCTAATGGAAGAATGTGTCCTTCTGTTGTGAATATGTACTGGTGGAACCGAAGGTTGACTGGATTATCAACATCAAAAAGCTGCAATATATCAGACAATATTAAAGGCTCAGAAAAGTTTTTAGCATACAAAAAAAAAAAAAAAAAAAAAAAAAAAAGTTACAATTGGTATATGAATATCACTTTTTTATTTAGTCTTTATTTTTCACAAATCTGTATATTACATAAAAAACTACAGTCACACCTGGGTATTTGCAGGGGATAGGGACCACAATCACCAGCGAATACCTAAAATCCACAAATACTTGACACCCCCCTAAAAATGCACATAACTGCCTATTTTAACAGTTCAAACACCAAATATATCTAATACAATCATCCTAAAACACTACAGTAATATTTTAAAATCACTTTAATATTTGAATACCATTTCTGAGATGAGAAAACCAGTTTAGGGTTCGCTGTATAGAGGTCCGTCCTATAACGAGGGGAGAAAACTGGTTTACATAAGTCTCTTTCTCTCTCCGAGTCAAGAAATATTGAAATATGCATTAAAAAATGTATTTTACTAATATTTTGCTGTGTTTACATTAATATTTATTAAGAATATGTTATTCTTAAATTAATGATAATACATACATGAAAATTAGCAAATACTAATTCCTTTACCATAACAGTGTATTCAGTCATGAAAATACAGTCATCAGTGAACACTGCTTCATCAAATTTTATGCGAATAATTTAGAGATAGGTTCCACAGAAAAATCCATGGATGCTGAACCACGAATAGGCGGGGGTCAATTACAGTCCAAAAATAAACATGATAATTTTCATAAAACTAATTATTTGGATACTTACCTACTGTTAATCCTTTCACTTACTGATGATTGATATAAACGTCATCCAAAAAAGAAGATATGTAAAAAAAAAAACAAACAAAACAGACAGATGACAAGATAGACATTTTCAGCAAATGTTCCAAATATTTCTTTATATATCTAACATGACAATTTTTGAAAGTAAATTGTATTTTTCCTAACTATACAAACCTGAGGTCCTTTACGATAGGAATTGTTTAAGGCCTAGCCTGGACACGGCGGCTGAAATCTTTAACCCCTTCAGCACTGGGAACGTACACGTGTACGTCTTTTACGGTACAGTAATAAAGACCGGGGACGTACGCGTGTACGTCTTTCATCCCTCCTCGAAAAGCAAAAAGCGTTTTCTTCAGCTTGGATGGTTTCCAGACACAGTATTGTGTACGAGAGAGGTGCTGAAGCTCCACCCACATTCATTCTAACCAATGAGCGTCCGATGGACGTCGTGACGTCATTTTCATATGGATATTAGGAGGGGTACTGGCCAACATATGCCAGTGCGCCTCAGGCTATTTTCTGGGAAGGATGATACGATTTTGTCCGTAAACCATGTAGATTAGAATTCTAAACCTTTTTCCCTTTTGATTGCAGTTATTTTTATGTTTTTTTTTTTCAGTATCATGTCAGATGATAGTGTTTCAGAGTCAGGGTCTGAGTACCTGCCAATCTATCAGATGATGATTATAGTGATAATTTCTTAGAGGTTTGACAGTGACAAAGAGTGTTTCAAAGACATTGAACCTCTTGTCGATGAAGGCTTGGCGGTTCATAACTGATCCATCTTGTGACTTGCGCCCAGACCCAGCCCCCCCCTGATTCACGGAGGGTGGTAATAGGATTCCTGCTTACCACACCAGATTTCACGTGCTTACGTGATGCATTTTTTTTTTTTTTTTTCCTTTTTTGTGGTGATGTAATTGACAAATTGTGTGAATGGATGAATGCTCTGGGCAGAGTAGTACTTTCATTCAACAGGCAAGCGTAAGGTGAAAGGACTTCTATGGAGGCCTGTTTATTCGTGATGAGATGTGTTTTTTATAGCTTCTTGCTGATGATAATGGGGGTGAATAAACTGCCCCATATGTATATATGTATGTCACGAGATGCTGTTTGCTTTATTATCATTGATTATTATTATTATTATTATTATTATTATTATTATTATTATTATTATTATTATTATTATTATTATTATTATTGATTATGTTTTATTATTATTACCAGTGCCGTAAAACATTCATTGATGTAGTATACGCTGTTTTCTGTATGAAACCTAGATAACTGTTTTCAGTAAGAAAAAACTAGTACTTCTATTACCACTACTACTATTTTACTACTACTTTACTACTTTTTCTGCCACTTTATTTCTATTACTTTACTACTATTTTTACTACATTATAACAGTTCCTGACTTTTGCAATAATTTTTACCTTTTTCCCAAAAATATTCCTATTTTTGTTTTTCCAATATTCTTACTATATTTTTTTTCTTTTTGTAATTTTTTGACAATGGGGTTAAAAAAATATTCAATTATGATATCCGTTAACACAACAATGTTTTTCTTAACAAATAAGTGTAAAGGAAAAATATGAATAACTAAAATTTAGAGGGAGCCAGTAATGATTGATACTCGCGGTCGACAGGGGTTATCATGCGGTATGCAAGCATTAGCTAGCAATGCAGCAGGCCGGTGGCGAAGGGGTTAAACAAGGCGGTTCTGTAGTCCCTCCGACCAGACATAAACATTCCAATTTGCTTTTGTCCCAGGTAGCACATTGAGAGGTGGCAAGAGGTGGCAGTTAAGTGTAAAGGACCTCAGGTTTGCATAATTATGAAAATGCAATTCACTTTCAAAAACTTTGATTTGTTCCTACAATATACAAATCCTCGGTCCTTTATGATAGGAAGACTCACTGATTGGTGGGTGGAATCTGAGTGATTCTCCAGTGAACAGACGGGAGTTCAGCCTACCTGAGATTTCCCTCCTAGTTGTAAGATAAGGAAGGGAATCCAGCCACTGACTTCTAATCAGAGTTTAAGAACTGCAAGATCATAGTCCATTTTCTGGGTTTACGCATAAAGGGGAGGTATGTGTCCTCCTTATGAGAAAGCGAAGAACCATTATGTCAGAGACAATAAGGCAAATACAAGTTATGAGTTTGTACTATGTCAAAGTCCCCCTTCCTGTCTTGTAAAGAGAGGTAGCAAATATTTGCTTCTATTAACTAAGTCTAAGAAATAGATAGGTTACTCTAACAAGTGTCTCACCAGCACCAGACGCCAGTCCAGCAAGTAACAAACTGCTTACTCTCTACCCGAAGAGGAAGAGTAGGATGAAAGATGAAAGGAGAGCCAGTCACTCCACAGTCATGCTCATTCATGCAGATACAATGAAGCGAAATGTGACTGTCCAGTTAGAGGAGCTGGGTAAGCTACACAACTTGTGGAGCAACCACCACCAGTCCCATGGAAAATGTGCCCAAGACCTGTGGGCAACATCCCAAGAGTAGTTAGAGGTGAAAGCGGTCTGGTTTGCCCAGGCACCCGCCTTGTAAACCCGATGAAATGTTAGGTTCTTACGGAATGTGAGGAACGGGGCAATGCCCCTGACCTTATGAGCTCTCGGATGAAGTGTACCGGTGTTGTCGCCAAAAGCAGAGTATGCCTTCCTGATCGTCTCATGAAACCAGAACAATACAGAGTTCTTGGACACCTCTTTCTTGGAACCTCTGGTGCTAAAGAGAGTTGTCGACACTCAGGCCAGAGACATCTCCTTTTCAGGTGGCTCCATAGTGATCTAACGGGACAAAGAAGCATCTCGTCTGGATTATCACCAACGAGGTGACTCAGGGCGAGGATGGTGATGGACTCTAGACTAGTGTCAGGGACCGATGGATTCTGAGTCTCCGCTAGACTAGTGTCCGGGACCAATGGATTCTGAGTCTTTGCTATGAAATCCGGGATGAAATAGAGTGTAACAGATCCCCATTCCCTTGAGTATTTTACATCGAAAGAAAGACATGCTGTTTGCCAGCTCTCTTCACCGATGCTAGGGCTAGCAGAAAGATAGTCTTGAGTGACAGATCCCTGTCTGAAGACTCTTGAAGGGGTTTGTACTGGGCACGAGTCAGGCTCTGCAACACTAGTCACATCCCACTCAGGAGGCCTGAGAACCCTCGGTGGGAAGAACTCTCGAAGCTCCTCATGGGGAACGATATCTCGAAGGAGGCGATATCGCTACCTTTCGACTTCAACACTAGGGCCACTGTGGCCCTGTAGTCTTTTACAGCTGAGACGGAGAGGAGCTTCTCTTGGTGAAGGGACCACTCAGTTCCTACCACCTGATCCTGGTGGCTGAGCTTGTCTACTACTACATCCCTCTTCCCTGGAATGTACCTGGCTGACAGCTGAACTGAGTGCGCTACTGCTCACTCGTGCACCTGCAGTGTCAACTGATGAAGCCTGAGGGAGGCGAGTCCCCCTTACTTGTTGACGTATGCCACTACACGTACTATAGTATTGTTGCTGATCAATACAACGGTGTCTCCCATCACACAGTCCCAAAACCCTAAGAGAGCCAGGAAGGCTGCCTTTGTTTTCAAGACACTGTTGTGAAGGTGCTTGTTGTGATGGTTTCACACCCCTGCAGTCAGCAACTCCTCTAGCTGTGCACCCCATCCTTTGGTCGATGCATCTGAGAACAGAAGCTTGTCTGGAGGGGAAGTGAAGAGGCCCACTCCTATTACTAGGTTCCTGTCGTCTAGCAACCAGTCCAAGTCTTCTCTCACCTACGAGAGAGGGACGAGAGATGACTGAGGTTCACGGGACTGTGACCAGTAGTACTCCCTCAGTCTCCATTGGAGAGACTGAAGGTGAAGCTACCCATGAGGGACAGCTTCTCCAACGATGACACCTGTCAAGACAGGAACTGCCATGCTGCCTCTCTGAACCTGCTGATACGAGATTTTGAGGGGAAGACTCTTGCTGTTACCATGTCTATCAGCATGCCCAGGTACATTGTCTTCTGCTTGGGCTTGAGATCAGACTTCTCAAGATCCCTAGATCCTGGCAAAACGTGAGGAGTTGATCCCTGTCCTGTAACAACTGCGGAGCTGGAGCTCACCAGGACCAGCCAATCATCGACATACCTCAAAAGATGTGTACCGTGCGAATGTGCCCATGCGGAGATCAGGTTGAACACTCTTGTGAACACCTGGGGAGCAGTCGAGAGGCAGAAACAGAGTGCCCTGAATTGGTTGACTGTCTCCCCGAGGACGAAGTGGAGGTACTTGTGAATGGATATATGGAAATATGGATCCTTCAAGTCCACCATAAGCATGAAGTCATTCTCCCTGATAAAAGCAACCACTGTTCATGCTGTCTTCATCTTGAACTGAGTCTGGCAAACGAATTGGTTCAGGGGAGAAAGGTCTATGACTGGTATTCATCCCCCCAAAGTCTTCTCTATGAAAAAGACCCGGCTGTAGAACCTTGGGGGCCAGCCTGACACAACTTCTACAGCATCCTTGCTCAGCATCTTCACTTCTTCCACCAGTACCTAGAGCTTCACAGATCCTTTTATGTATGAAGGTACATGGACCAGGTGGTTGGTGAGGGGTGGCGGAGACTCGAAGGGGAGTAGATGTACCTCCAAAAGGACATCTATAGCCCAGGTCTCTGCTCCATATTGCTGCCTTGTTGCCCAATAGCTCGATAGGCAACCCCCCAACCAATGGCAGCAGCAGGCGTGGAATGCTGTCCCCAGCGTTTCCCCTATTTTCCCTTACCCCCTTTTCCTGAGGTGAGGAGGGTTGAAAAGGGCATGATGTCCACTTCGATGAGGAAGAAGAAGGCTGGGTTGTTCTTCAGGATCCCATAGATGAGGAGGACTTCCTCATGGCCGAGGTGGTGCTAGCTACACTCGAGGGTCTAGTTGCAGTGGAGAGCGAAGGAACAGAGGTCTTTGCCACTGCCTGGTGAGCAAGCCAGTCTTTGTCATCATCGCTTATCCACTACAGCATCCACCTGCTCTCTGTTGAAGAGAGAGGTGGAACCCAGCAACAGTCTGTTACGCAGTGCCAGTACCGATTCTTGGCTAAGGAACCTGATCACTTGAGAGATGACAGCGTTGCCCCTCTTGAGAAACAGGTTTTCCCACAGGTTTGCAGTCTGGTGGGCCAGGTAGGAGATAGCCCTACCTTCAGACTGACAGTCTCCTGAAAGCTGAGTATTCCCCAGAGACGATAGCCCCAGAAGAAACAGCGACCTTAGACAAAGTGAATGACCACAGGTCTAACCAGGAGACTGCCTGAATAGCTGCCATGGCAGTAGCTTCCAAGGTCACTGCTTCCTGTTGTGAGAGAGATACACTCTCACTCAGTTGTCAGGTGTTGTAGCAACAGACCAGGACCCAGGCAAAACAGGTCCAAGTCCACCTGTTTGGTCGGTAGAGGCCTCTCTGACGGCATATAGAAACACCTTCCCTCTCCTCTAGAGAGGGAAGCAGCTTGTCCAAATGATTGAACCTGAGTGAATTCTCTTGCCCAGAGACAAGACTATCCACCTGGTCCAACACACCTTTAGCCAAGGACGATCACGGCAGCCCCATCGAAGCCCTGGGTTCCCTCTTGGGTACCCAAGAGGACTTGAGACGAGAGGAGTGGTCACCTGAAGAGGAATTCGTGGTCACTTCCCAAAGATTGTTGTTCTGACGTATCAGTGCTACAATCTCAGTGAAGCTCCTCTCTATCTCGGGGGTGTCCGAGTCTCTGGGGAAAGGGCACTCAAGGCCTTCGAGAGACCGGTCCTCCCAATCAACTCTCCCCTGAAGGAGAACCTCACCAGAACCCCTGGATCCATCCTCAAAGACCTGGGTATATGTCCGAAGAGGCCCTAAGGCCCCTCCAGGAATGTATACCCCAAATACTATAGAGAGCACTCTACAGGATTTCTCCTATCCACCTCGCCCCTCCCAATGTGTTCCAAGGAAGTAGACGGAACAGAAGAGGAGGATCAGGTACTCTCATTCCCTCTAGCAGCACAGCTGTCAAAAGGAATGATCTGTGCCCTGGCGCCAACCCGCAGTGGTGACAGAGGCGTGGGTCTGGGAGAGCATAATGGCCTCAGCGAGATGCTTTCCGGAGGAAAATGCAGAGGTTCTTGCCATGCTGCAGCAGCAACGCGGCTAGCAGGCTGGCGAGAACATGCATCTTCCTCATGACGCATCCCAGCTCTCTTCAAGGCTGAAGCCTTGTGTGAAGAGAACTGTATGGGGGACCTCCTCCTAGTTTCTCCAGATGTCCTGCCCCTCAGGTTACGAAATTAATCTATTTTGAAGCAGCCTTCGTAACCTGATTTTTTCGTATCTACAACTACATTTTACAAGCCCTACAAAACACCACAGTAAATTTTATAATAAAGCTAAATTGACCAATAAACAATGAAATACAACAATTTGGACCATTCAATACCTAACCTAACCATGATTACCTGTAAATAAAGTGTATTAGTGTACAGGGTAGAAGAAATACTGTACTACATACATATACGTACATATGTAGTAAAAAGGGATTTTGACGGAGGAAAAATCTATTCCTGGGCAATGACCAGTGTCGCCCAGTGAAATGCATCCTTGATCCTCATTTCTAAGGCATAAATATTGCTATATATACCAGAGAAAAAAGAGAAACAATAGTGCCAGAATAACTGGCTCGCTCACCTTTTAATAAAGGTGTCGGTATAGTAAAAGAGCGAGTGGAAACCACTACCAGAGGTCCCTTGCCAATTAGCTTCCTTCTCCGCCAAAACCCCCTGTCTACAGAGGAGCCGAACCAAAGCCCCGCTACCCGCTACTACTACAGTGAGCGTCTCTGGCGTCATTCCTGAAGATAGTACCCAAGCTTGGGCCAGACAGGGTGAGGAATGTGAAAAGAGGGTGGGATTTCACTGGGCGACACGGGTCATTGCCCAGAAATAGATTTTTCCTCGGTCAAAATCCCTTTTCTGGGCTCAGCCCGTGTCGTTCCGTGAAATAGTGCCAGAGAATTGGCCCCACCAAGCTTGGAAAGTTATACAAAACATATTATAAATACTGAAAATGAGGTCAATTAAAACACAAGTAAGGTTAGTTGCTATAACATAGAACTTAAGATTACAATTGTGATAAAAATATATACAAAATTAATGCGTTTTAATAAACCTTAAATTAACTTAATATTAAGAATACAAAACCATAGTAACATATATGGTAAGGGTATATAAAACAGACAGGGGAACTAAGCCCAAGACAGGTAAAAAATATCCATATGTACAACTACATCCAAGGTTAAATATACAGAGACGACCGAGCTAAGTAAGGGTGCTAGTGAGGCAGGCAGAAGAGAAAGAGCTACAGAGAAAAGGTTTAGGAATTATATTAAGCAGTGTCAGGGGAAACTGTGTTTCCCGCTGCCACTGCAGAGAATTTAAGGGCTTCTAAGGACTTCAAATAGTGGCGTTTAAATACTGTCGGAGATTTCCAGCCTGTGTATTTCTTAAGATCATCAAAGTTCATATGTTGAAAGTAACTGATTGAGGTGGCAACTGCTCTAACATCATGAGCCCTTGGAAAAGAGTCCGGGTTGGCTTGTTTTATGAAATACAAAATTTGTTGTCTAATTCCTTTTAAGGAAAGTGTACCACCTTTTTCCATAATAAATAATGGGCCCGAGGATATCAGGGTAGTCCTACTCAAGTAGGCTTTCAAGGAGTTGACTGGGCAAAATGACTGGTCCTGTGGAAGTGGTATGATTTTCCAAGGGGCCCACCTTTCTTGTGGATCTTCGTTTTTGGCCAAAAAATGACGATCTGGAGAAAGGAGAAGTTCTCCTGAGGGAAGGAATTTGATGAGGCCTGGATCTCTAGAAAGAGCCAACAGTTCTGAAATTCTAGCTCCTGAGGCCAAACTTATTGGGAATAACGTTTTCCTTAAAAGAGCTAAATATTCGCAGGAGTTATTATCGATTTGCGAGGCCAATTTAAGGACTATCATTTAAAAACCATGAGACTGACTTAGGTCTCTCAGAGGGTCTGAGTCTAGCACAAACCTTTGGAATAGAGGAGAAATAGGAATCCGTCAGATCTATATTAAAACCAAATTGAAAGATCTTTCTGGGCTCAGCTCGTGTCGGCCTATGAAATATCCTTAAGTTTATTATTTCTAGGTAAAATAAATCCTAAATTACCAAGAAAAATAAATCAAGAAAATGTCAGTTAAACTGACTCGCTCACTCTATAAAAGAAGTGTCGGTATGGTAATAGGGGCGAGTGAGATCACTACCACGAGTCATTTACCATTTAGACCTTCCATCATAAAATCCCCCACCTGAGAGAGCTGATACTAAAGGGTGATGCGTCCGCTACTACTACTACTACTGACGCCAAGCGGAGAGCAGCGCCTCTAGCGGACATCCTTAATTATTAGCTCGACAACGCTAGTTGTAACTTTTTTGACTCGTGTTGTTTTCGCTTCTTGAGATTTATCCTTTCAACGATGGAACGTGCTGCTATCGCTTCGGCTAAGTTAAGTGCCTCATAAGTAATAATTTTTGTATTTCAGTGCCTCATAAGTAATAATTTTTGTATTTCAGTCTTCCAGGGACCAGTATTTTCCGTTTTTTAGGTCATATACGGTCTCCCGGTTGACTCGTGGCGGCCATGAGCAGCCTCGTGTTGTTAAGATTCCCTGGTCTTCCATACTGGGACATCTTATGCTTATGGGCTCTATTTTATGTTCATCGTCTTATTACATCGTATTTTAGATTTAGGACACAGCCCATCCCTTTTACCTTTTATCTCTTAGTTTGGTATTTAGGGCTATACTGTGTTTTTCTCGCCCAGCATTCCAGCTCTTGTTCTTCATCGGCTACTGCTGGCTCCGAGTAGTCGACTGCTCTTCGGATCAGTTCGCCTCCTCCTGGGCTTCTTTCTCTTTTACTCAAGTGTCTCTTCTATCTTTTTACGATGTATTTATTTATTTATCAGTGTTATTTAGGGTGTTAGGCTAGCCTAGGTGCCTTGTGCCATGTGTTGGTACAGTTTGGTTCACGTGGCCCCCTGTGGTTGTGTTGCTATCGCGTCCTAGGCCACCTACGATCACGTGTCCCATTAGGCACCTTACCCTCCCCCTTCCCTCCCTTCCACGTGGTAGGGAGGGGTCTGGTGGATCTCCTCGGTTGTCATGACAACCACCGTAGCCTCCCTCCCTCTCCCTCCGAGGGGGCCAGAGGAGTTCCGTACCAGCTGGGGGCCAGGGTGACCACTTGTCTCGGGTACCGGGTTACCCGACGGGTAGTAGTAGGGAAGGGGGGGTCGGCCACCCCCTCTCTCTCACTCAAGCCCGCCGAGTTCATGCCGGGATTCCCTCCTTTCCCCCATTCCCAACCCTTCCCCTACCGTAACGGACGGAGCCCCCGCTGAAGCCGGGAGCCCCTTCGGTTAGAGGTCCATCTGGCTCCGCCAGCGGGCAGGGTGGGAATTACTAGTGGTCTATATTGCTTGCCTACTATATCCTGGTTTTCGCTACCGGAGGAGAGCTTGCTCCTTACCCGGGCACTCCTCTAGTAGTCGAAAAGAGTCATATCTTATTCTATAAGGATATACCCTTACCGATACGGTGATTTATTTGTTTAATTATAGTTTTACGTACTATCTCCGTCGTTCTCCGTCATGGTTTCGTGGGCTCCTCACCACTCCTGGTTGGACCTTTTTTCCCTGTCTCCGGCGTAAGCTGCAGACCCCAACCAACCGCCTTTCTAACCACACGTATTGCGGCGGAGCACTAGTTTTAATCTAACTTACATACTCCGGCATGCAGCGGAGTCTATGTTAGGCTGTAAGTGTGTACCCAGATACTCATGTATCCCTCCACTTACAGGCTACTAACTGCCAAGATCCAGGCTGTAACGCTGTACTGTATGACCCCTGTGCCCATGAGGAATGCAGGACCCACGCCCCGTGTGCCACTACCCACAACGGGATGATTGTTTGGCACCCTGAGGCATGCACCATCTGCTATGACCTCGTGAGTCAGCTTTTGGGTGGGGTAAGTAAACTCCTGGACATATTTCCTGTTATCAATGATTTACCCTTAGTTTTAAGCTCCTTTAAACCGTATCTCCGCCGTTAGAAGCTTCATGTCGCCTTCTTTTTCAGGCTGCCGCCGTGAAAGAAGTCGCCCTAGCAACCCTGAAAGCTTGGGTAGGCGGCTTCGGCAAAAACGCCGCCAAGGGCCAGCCTTACATTTTGGATAAGAAGCTGTCCATTCAGATCTTCCCTGGAGGCAAGGCGACGGGGTACGTGGATCCCATCTCAGCAGCCCCACTCATAGCTTCCATCCAGCAGGAGGTGCAGCAGGCGTTTGGGTCCATTTCGACACAGGAGCCTATTCCAGACGTCGCTAACCTGGATCTTAATCTTGAGCCAATGGCGGTAGGTGCGGAGGATTTGTTGGTTGAGGTAGGTGTTTCGGGCGCTCAAGGTCTACCCTTGAGCGCTCCTGGATCTTCTTCCCCTGTCCCTTCTTCTTCCTCTTTTCAAGGCTTCACGGGATCTGAGATCCCTTCGCGTTCACCCGCTCTCTCTGTACCCCGAAGGTGAAGAGACAGATAGAACAGAAGACCCTCCATAAGACGACTTCCAAGAAGTCGTCGTCTTCTTCGGCTAGGAAGTCTACGACATCCTACGCCGACGCGGTGAAGGCTAAGCCTAGCTCTTCTCACTCGAAGAGCTCAAGAAGCAAGGCTTCTAAGGAGAAGGCCCGCGCTCCTGCCGAGCCAGTGTCTTCTCCGGCATCTACCGGATCCACTCCGGTAACTCCTGTTGGGGTGGCGGGACCTAGTGCTTTTGATCCCACCACTTTCTCAGCAGGAGTGTTGCAACAAGTGGGAGAGATGGTTGGCTCTCTCGGTACGAGATTTGAGCAAATGTTTGCTCAACTTTCTAGTACCATCAACCAATCTGGTCAATCAATACAAGACCTCTCTAACCGTGTTAGAGAACATGATGACCGTTTCGCTGGCCTCACTCAGGCCCCTCAAGCGAACTCCCCTGTGGCAGGTACTGGTCTACTCCAGCTACCTCCTTATGAATCCCTACCAGCCTTCTCTATGGATAACCCTTGGAGGGTGGCAGCTTATGCCCCCTTCAAGGATGGCATGATTTCCATTCCGGAGTGTGGAACAAGAAGGATTGAGGACTTCGAGTTCTACCCCCCCGGACTGACTCAGCCTTTCATAGGGTATGCTAGACTGACGGTGACAGCTCTCAATAGAGAAGATAAAATCTCTAGAGAGACTGTGCTTTATAGTAGGGATCACGCACAGAGGGAATGGGTTCACTGCCTGGAGGATTGGGATTGTACCAATACCAAACTCCAGGCATTCAAGAGCCCCTTCACTATCTTTGCCACGGAGGAGGAGGCTTCTCTTCCGTTCGCAACTAAGATAGTAGAAGCGACTCTCCAAGCAGTCCTTAAAGACGAACCCATGCCACAATTGAGAGAGGCGGAATGAACATCTCCGCTCTTTCCTTCCTTTGGAGAATTGTGGGAGAACCTGCCTGCCACTTTCTCAGTAGGTAAGCTGAAACCAGACTGTGCGATGGACCAGTTTGGCGAGAAGCTCCCAAGACTGCCTGATAGCCTTATTCAGGCAGAATTTGACGCCCGTACGAGATTTGGGAGATCACTTAACTCCCTTATCATCACGGAGATGGCTGCTCTTTCCTATGCTACTGAACCACTTTTAAACAAAATACTGGGGGGCCCCTAAATCCCAGCTCCAGTCGGTTCAAGCTGATGCCTTCGACTTCTTTTCGGCTAGAAGGAATTGTCGAAAGCATGTATTGCAGGAGGCAACTATTAGGCACGAGCCTAATAGGCTTCTAGCTTCCAGCATGTGGGGTGCGGACCTCTTCCCAGAAGCTTCTGTGAATGAGGTGCATCACGAGGCTGCTAGGCTTAACCAGAGCCTTAGAGCCAGGTGGGGTATCTCTTCCAAAAGGAAGCAAGAGAGCGCCCCTGCTGCTGGTAAGAAATTGAAGAAAACTGGGAGGAGGTTCCAACCATACCAGAAACAGCAGCAACAACAGCACTTCGTCCAAGCTGTCCCAGTTACACAACAGGGGCAGCCTTCGACTTCTAAGCAGACACAACCCATTCTCCTGTTGTCTCCTCAGAACCAGCCCTCGACCTCATACACCGTCTCGCCAGCTTTCAACTCAATGTATGAAAGCCAAGCCTTCCCAACCTTCAACAGGTTCTCTAGGGGAAGCAGAGCGAGGGGTCACTTTCGCCAACGAGGTACAGGAAGAGCTGCAAGAGGCAAGCACTTCAGAGGAGGGCGCGGAGGTCAACCCGCTCAACAGCAGTGAGGCTCCCCAGGTAGGGGGGAGGCTGTTCCTCTTCCGTCACAGGTGGGGGTTCAGCAAATGGGCACAGAGCATCGTGTCCAAAGGATTGGGTTGGAGTTGGATCAAAGATCCTCCTCCAAACAAGTCATTCTATCAGGTTCCATTAAAAGGAGTTGACATATTATGCGGAGGAACTCCTTCAGAAAGGAGCTATTGCGAGAGTCAAGCATCTAAAATTTCAAGGTCGCTTGTTCAGCGTGCCAAAGAAAGGCTCAACAAAAAGAAGGGTAATCTTAGACTTGTCAAAGCTAAACTCTTTCATTCGTTTCGACAAGTTCAAAATGCTGACCATCTCGCAGGTACGGACCTTACTTCCCTGTGGGGCCGTCACCACCTCTATCGATCTTACAGACGCATACTATCATATCCCTATAGCCAGACACTTCTGTCCATTCCTAGGCTTCAAACTAGGAAATCAGACGTTCTCCTTCAAAGTGATGCCCTTCGGTCTGAATGTAGCCCCCAGGGTATTCACGAAAATAGCAGAAGTAGTAGTTCAACAATTGAGAACACACGAGATAATGGTAGTAGCGTACCTCGACGATTGGTTAATCTGGGCACCAACTGTCGAGGAATGCCTCAAAGCCACAAAGGTGGTAGTGCAATTCCTGGAACATCTGGGGTTCCAGATAAACAAAACGAAATCCAGACTCACTTCGGAGTCTCGTTTTCAGTGGCTAGGAATCCAATGGGATTTATCTTCCCACAATCTGTCAATTCCAGTGGTCAAAAGGAAAGAAATAGCCAAGTCTGTGAGGCAATTTCTCAAAAGCAAACAAGCTTCAAGGAGAAACCAGGAAAGAATCCTAGGTTCCCTTCAGTTTGCCTCAGTGACGGACATCCTTCTGAAAGCAAGACTGAAAGATATAAATAGAGTTTGGCGGTCAAGAGCAAACGCCAAATCTCGGGACAAGTTGTCAGTGATCCCACAGATCCTTCGCAACCAGCTCCGTCCATGGACAAAAGTGAAGAATCTTGCCAAATTGGTACCCCTTCAATATCCCCTTCCGGTGTTAACCATTCACACGGATGCCTCCCTGTCCGGTTGGGGGGATATTCTCAATTCAAGCAAGTTCAGGGGACTTGGTCCGTTCAATTCCGCCAGCTCCACATAAACGTTCTGGAAGCAATGGCAGTATTTCTTACCCTGAAGAGACTCCTTCCCCCAAAGAAGTCTCATCTAAGACTAGTTTTGGACAGTGCAGTGGTAGTACATTGCATCAACAGAGGAGGGTCCAAATCCAAACACGTGAATCATGTCATGATAGCCATCTTTGCTCTAGCAGACAAGCACAAATGGCATCTATCTGCCACCCACTTGGCAGGGGTAAGAAATGTGATAGCGGACGCACTGTCCCGGTCAGTCCCTCTGGAGTCAGAATGGTCCCTAGACGACAGGTCATTCGAGTGGATATGCCAGAGAGTCCCAGGTCTCCAAGTAGATCTCTTCACCTCACAAGCGAACCACAAGCTCCCTTGCTATGTGGCCCCCAACCTGGACCCTCTGGCTTATGCCACGGACGCCCTGTCGTTGGACTGGAATCAATGGAAGAAAATCTATGTATTTCCTCCAGTGAATCTTCTTTTGAAAGTTCTGAGCAAGCTGAGGACTTTCAAGGGACTAGTAGCTCTGATTGCTCCAGATTGGCCAAAAAGCAACTGGTATCCTCTGCTTCTAGAGTTGGGTCTCCGACCTCAACGGATTCCCAATCCCAAGCTGTCGCAACCAGTACAAATGAGGACTGTGTTCGCTTCCTCAGGAATTCTTCAGACACTAACTTTATGGACTTCATGAAGTTTGCGGCTAAAAAAGATGCTATCAGAACTGTCGGCTCTATCCAGAGATGCGGGTGGGTTCATGTAGAATTTCTCCCCTCAGGAGAAGTTCTACTTTCTCCGGATCGCAGCTTTTAGCTAAAAACGAGGATCCCCTTGCAAGGTGGGCCCCTTGGAAAGTCATCCCACTTCTGCAAGATCCTTCTCTTTGCCCAGTATCAACTTTAAGAGCCTTTCTATCTCGTACATCCTCTAGATCCTCAGGTCCTCTCTTTATGAGAGAAAAAGGTGGCACCTTATCAGTGAAAGGAATCAGGCAACAGATCCTTTACTTCATTAAACAAGCCAACCCTGAATCATTTCCAAAAGCACACGATATCAGAGGAGTAGCTACCTCAATTAATTATTTCCAACATATGAATTTTGAGGATCTTAAAAAGTATACTGGATGGAAATCACCGACAGTCTTTAAACGTCATTACCTGAAGTCCTTGGAATCTTTAAAATTTTCAGCAGTAGCAGCGGGAAACATAGTTTCTCCTGATGCTGCACAGTAGTTGTAGTATAAGATCCAGGTCTCCTTTCTACCTACCTCGTCCACCATGCCTCACCCTACTGCTATGCTCTTCGTGATACTCTAGCCTTAGCCGCTAGGATCTTATTGGTGGACTGCCCCTTATTTTTTTGCTAGGGGCACCCACATTGTATGCATATAATGTGCTTCAGTGTTTCTACCCTTATTTTTATGCTAGGGTAGAACACAATGAGTTTGTATATTTTGTAAATAATAATTAATTTAGTGAATCTTTATATACTGTTCTGATTACCATTATACTATTATATGCTACCTTTTTCTAGTATAAGCTAATTTTAAGTACTTTATGTTAATATGTAAATAATAATTAATTTAGACCTATATACTGTTGATTACCATTTACTATTATGTGCTACCTTTTTCTAGTATAAGCTAATTTTAAGTACTTTATGTTAATATGGTATAATTGACCTACCATTATTTAGTATACAGGCGGCCCTCGGTTAGCGGCAGGGGTTCCGTTCCTGGCCACCGACGCCAAGCGATTTTCGACGCTGAGCGATTTTAAAGCCTATGGCCACCGCGCACCTTCTTTCGAAACTCTAGACCAGTCAAAGGCGCCGTAATCCCACAACGGCGCAATAAGTAAAATTATATTTATGCAGTATAGTACTATAGAATTTACTGTACAGTACATGTGGGTGTCTAGAGTATGTAAAGATATAATAAAGTTTATACAGTGTACAGGTAGCTGTAGTGTTCAGGTTACGATCATTAGTCTTACGATAGTTCGATTTTATGAGAGATCAAATTACAATGGCCTAACTTTATCCATCTTCTAGTTACATAAGTTCAATAACAGCAAAAGAGAATGATGAAAGTACGGTTTTAACATTATACTCGTTGCGTGAACGTGTACAGCCATGAACAACCGAACGAGAAACTATTTTTTTTTTTTTGTATTTTCTCAGTACAACCGAACTGGATAACATCTGTTTGGCTTGTATTTCGATCATCGTACTACAGTGCAACATTACCGTATTTGTTATAAATGGCGTTATGTATAGAATAGAACTGAGATATCTTAATGTAATAACTTTATTCGCTATAGATCAGAGATCAATATAGATTAAAGATCAATCGGGAAATATACCGTTAAATTTAAACCTAGTTATGACTGAAGCTGAGAAAACTGTTCAAGCTGCTAATGACTACTATCGTACATCGGCAACAAGGATAAAACTGCAGTAAACTTCTGCCATCACACACAACTGTAGATAAAATTGGGAATAAAATCATTTTAATCAAAACTACTGTGCTTGAAAGAACACATTTTACTGTGGTTTCACGCCGATATAAGATAAATAACGTAAAGTTCGTATTACGATGATATAAAGGATTACGTATTGCGAACGGAATCACGTAATTTTTTACGCAATAAACATGCGCCAACGTAATCTGTTAACGAAAAAAAATAGTAGTTCACATCACAACGAGACATATTCAATAAATATTTTCCACCTAAAAACACGCTGTATATGGAAAAATAACTTTGTCTCATATAAGTCAAGTTATGTATAGATATTCGTTTATGCTAACTAGAAGCAAGAGCATTCGCTCAGAATTGCGTTATGGTGAAACAGACTCGTATTCATCAGCTGATTTCAAACCACAACATTGGCCGCTCCGCGGAATACGGGCTTAAGTTTGCCGTAGTATTTTAAATACAATAAATATGAGAATACATACAATATTCTTGGATACAGTGAAATATAGTATAACTTTTTAAAGGATTTATGGAAAAGATGCATAATTAATAAAATAACACAATGCATTTTTCGGAACTGCGGCGGGACAAGACGAACATGAAAAAACCATCCCCACCCTGACAACGTGGAGCGTAGTTACAAAGGCTGCCTTAATTTGTATCTTATTTCTGTACAAAAATGAAAAAATACCTTTACGCAATATATTTTGTCATACACATTTTAAACATAAAAGCATAAACATTTGAAAAATCGACACATCGATCGCTAAATTTGAACTCGATATTTTCGGAAGAGCGGCAGACGGCGGCATACAAGAACGAACTTGAAAAAAACATCGTAGTCGATAACTTGAAGGGGAGTTTCAAAAGCTGCCTTTTTATCATATTTCTGCACAGAAATAAAAATACCCTATTCGTAATACATTTTCATACACATTTTAAACATAAAAGCATAAACATTTATAAAATCGACACATCGATCGCTAATTTGCACTTTTTTTAAATCGATATTTTCGGAAGAGCGGCAGGCGGCGGCTTACAAGAAAGAACATGAAAAAACATCGTATTTGATAACGTGAAGGGCAGTTTCAAAAGCTGCCTTTGTATCATATTTCTGTACAGAAATAAAAATGCCTTTCACGTAATACATTTTCATACACATTTTAAACAAAAGCATGAACATTTTACGAATCGACACATCCATAGCTAAATTTGCACTTATGTAACTCGATATTTTCGGCATAGAACAGCGTCAGAGGCATATATTTTACCCTAATACCTACATAATAACTCTCCATAAAATTTGTTAATATAATTTGCATAACCTTTATGGTCTGAACGGCATTTCTACATATGTATGAACTCGTCAGACAACGGCGCTAGCGGCGCTGTTAACTGAAATTTGTGCCGTAAAGATACCTTTAAAATGCCTTATTTTTTTAATGATTATTTTTGACGACCGCCGTAAAACCGATTCGCCGTTGAGTGATTGCGCCGTTAACCGCGGGCTGCCTGTAATCTAATTTTAAGTACTTTTTGTTAGTATGCTGTAATGAGTCTTGATTCACTTATATTATATATCAATCTTTTTACTATTTTGTTTCATTTTGTCCTTTTATTTCCATCTTGTCTGTTTCTTTGGTACTATTTCATAGGCCGACACGAGCTGAGCCCAGAAAAGGGATTTTGACGAAGGAAAAATCTATTTCTGGGTGATTGGCTCGTGTCGCCCTATGAAATATCCTTAAGTTCATTATTTCTAGGTAAAATAATCCTAAAATTACCAGAGAAAAAATAAAATCAAGAAAATGTCAGTTAAACTAACTCGCTCACTCTATAAAAGAAGTGTCGGTATGGTAATAGGGGCGAGTGAGATCACTACCACGAGTCATTTACCATTTAGACCTTCCATCATAAAATCCCCCACCTGAGAGAGCTGATACTAAAGGGTGATGCGTCCGCTACTACTACTACTACTGACGCCAAGCGGAGAGCAGCGCCTCTAGCGGTCATCCTTAATAGATGTACATCTTGTCCTGCAGGGTGGGTAAAGAAAGAACAGGGTGGGTTTCATAGGGCGACACGAGCCAATCACCCAGAAATAGATTTTTCCTTCGTCAAAATCCCTTTTTTAAGAGCTGATTTGGTAGTAGTTATTGTGCTTGCTGCTAGACCTTTCTCGAACAATGTCCTGAAGAAAGTTATGGCCAAATTAGTGGTCATAGTTTGTGCGTTTGAACCTTTGAGGAACAAAGCGAGTTTTTTAATGGCTGAGTCATACTGATGCAATGTGGATTCCCTTTTATCAGATTCTAAGAATTTGATATTTTGAGGATCAATGTTAGCATCCCTTTGTGCCGCAAACTTGAGGAAGCGGACACAGTCCGCGTTTGTACTAACTGAGTCAGCTTGGGATTGGAAATCTGCTGAGGCCGGAGTCCCAATTCCAGAAGTAGGGGAAACCAATTGCTTTTGGGCCAGTTGGGGGCTACTAAGGCAACGCGTCCTTTGAACGTCCTGAGCTTGTCCAGTACCTTCAGAAGAAGATTCACTGGAGGAAACAGATAAATCTTCTTCCATTTGTTCCAGTCCAGAGCCATAGCATCTGTGGCATAGGCCAGAGGGTCCAGGTTGGGAGCCACATAGCAAGGGAGTTGGTGATTTGACTCCGTGGCGAAGAGGTCTAGCTGAAGCCCCAGAACCTTGTGACAGATCCATTTGAATGACTCCTTGTCTAAGGTCCACTCCGACTCCAGCGGGGCGGAGCGTGATAGAGCATCTGCTACTATGTTCCTTACCCCGGCTAGGTGGGTGGGTGACAGGTGCCATTTGTTTTTGTCCGCCAAGGAAAAAATGGCTATCAGCACATGGTTCAGGTGACTTGACTTGGATCCGCCTCTGTTTATACAGTGGACTACTACTGCGCTGTCTAGAGCTAGCTTGACATGTATTTTCTTGGGAGGCTGGAGCCTCTTGAGGGTGAGAAATACTGCCATGGCTTCCAGTACATTGATATGTAGCTGGCGGAATGGTAAGGACCAGGTTCCCTGGACCTTTTTGTACTGTGAGTACCCACCCCAGCCGCTTAGTGAAGCATCTGTGTGGATCACTAAGGAAGGCGGGGGAAATTGGAGAGGTACTGCTCTTGATAAGTTTTTGACTTTTGTCCATGGACGGAGACGTTTTCGTAGAATTGCCGGGATGAAGGCTAGTTTGTCCCGGGATCTGCGGTTTGCTTTTGATCACCAGACACGGTTTATGTCCTTCAGTCTGGCTTTCAGAAGAATGTCCGTGACTGAAGCAAATTGGAGTGAGCCTAAGATTCTTTCTTGGTTCCTCCGGGAGGTCTGGGCATGCTTGAGAAACTGCCTTGTGGACTTGGCTATTTCTTTCCTTTTCAAAGGCGGGATTGATAGAGTATGGGACCTCAAGTTCCACTGTAGGCCTAACCATTGGAAGCGTGATTCCGGTGTTAGCCTGGACTTGGTCCTGTTTATTTGGAACCCTAAGTGTCCCAGGAATTCGATTACCTTGACCGTCGCCTTTTGGCATTCCTCGGGGTTGCTTGCCCATATGAGCCAATCGTCCAGATAGGCCACTAACATTATTCCTTCCTTCCTCAATTCTTGGACAACAGCTTCCGCCAACTTTGAGAAGATTCTGGGTGCAATGTTGAGCCCGAATGGCATCACCTTGAAGGAGTAAGCTATCCTTCCTAGTTTGAAGCCTAGAAAGGGGCGGAAGTGTCTTGCTATTGGAACATGATAGTAGGCATCTGTAAGATCTATAGAGGTTGTGACGGCCCCACAGGGAAGCAAGGTCTGTACCTGCGAAATGGTCCACATCCTGAACTTGTCGCAAAGAATGAATGAGTTTAGATGGGACAAGTCTAGGATAATTCTCTGCTTTTCTGAGCCTTTCTTTGGCACGCTGAACAAGCGTCCTTGAAACTTTAAATTCTTGACCCTTGATACTACACCTTTGAGA
>NC_087218.1:33749133-33764133 GCF_015104395.2 Macrobrachium nipponense | reverse complement strand
CGTACACAGAAGCAAAAAAGTCTGTCTTTGCCTTCATAATCTGGATTTTTCATATGTAGGGACTTTCGTATGTAGAGGTTCCACTGAATTATATATAAACATACATATATATATATATATATATATTATATATATATATATATATAGATCTATGTATATATATATATATATATATATGTGTGTGTGTGTGTATGCATGTAAAATAAATATATATATATATATATATATATTATATATATATATATATATATATATATATATATATATATATATATATATATATATATATATATATATATATAAAACAAAACAAACACACACACAATATATATATATATATATATATATATATATATATATATATATATATATATATATATATATATACATATACATATATATATATGTATATATATATATATATATATATATATATATATATATATATATATATATATATATATATATATATATATAAAACCACAATCTGGGTCACTTATATATCTATATAGATATATATAGATATATATCTATATATATAATGTATATATATAATATATAATATATAATGATATATATATATATAATATATATCTATATATTAGAATATATATCTATATATATATATATATATATATATATATATATATATATATATATATATATATATATAACCCCAACCTGGGTCACTTGGGACTCTAAGTTACTGTGGGCCATGCAAAAATCAAACACTCAGTGATTAATTCAACACTGGTCTTATATTCTAATGAAGTTACACAAGGGCCAGTGTGAAAATGAAACTACAATCTACAGAAACCCTGAGTTTTGGACTGAGGAAGGAAACCGGCAGAGGGTAGCAAGGGGAATCTGACGCCTAACTGACCCTCAAGGGGATGCCTTGGCCTTTCTCTGTCTTTCCTCTTGTTCCCCACAAACCCCGATAATTTTCCTGAATGTGATTGGCTCCGGCACCTCTCTTTAGGCCTATTGATCAATGAGTGCCAATATAGGTGATGCTCAAAACCAACAAACTTTTTGGGGGATGCTGGGGGAGGAGACGCTCTTCTCAACCTTGGAGAAAATGACCGCTGACATACCCCAGCGTCCTGTGGAAGCTCAGGGCTTGGGGAGATCCTTGCAAGCACTCCCTCCCCAAGTCCCTTTGCACCCCTGCAAAGTTGCAATTCCTGCCTTGTCCCACCTCAAGTCTCATCCATCATGGTTCTGACTTATCTAAATTAAAATTAACTATCTTAAAGAGGGCCATTTGACGTGCATACAAACTAAGGGTACAAGTGAATTGAACATGTCTCACAACATGTAAGATATTTCAACAACAAAAATTCAAAACAATCATTCTTCCCTGGAAACAGTTCAGTACCAAAAAAAATTATTTACAATTTTAAACAAATACATACCGATTCCCAGTCTTTTCTCGGATTCTTCAGAGCGAGGAGGGTGTAGTAACTGTCAATTACCTTGACATATTGACCATGAAGGGGAAGTAATGTTGACCACAGATGGTCATAAGATACCAAAAAATCTCTCTATCTCTCTCTTTATTTTTCCTTTATAAATCATGAATTTCCACCTTTTGATATCTAATGTAAGAATAACTTTCTCTCTCTCTTTCCAAAGTTAATCTCTCTTTGTCATAATATTTAAGAACAGACACCCTCCTCTCTTTCTCTCATGTTATTCGCTGTCTCTGAAACAATTTCACTCCCTTGATATTTAATGTAAGTCTCTCTCTCTTTAGCTATTCATGGGAGGTTGTGGTGCCCATCCTCTGCAAATACCAGTGGTTTACTGTACATACATAGGCCTATCTACAAATGCATGCAAAAACATTACACACACACACACATATTTATATGTATATATAACATATATTACTCTTGCAGTTATCGAGCTGTAGTGCTAAGAATGAAATAATGCAATCATAGGTACTTCTGCTTCACAATTAGGCCCAAGTAGTTGACCAATTAGAGGCGACTTAGGCTATATCTTATGAATTAAAGTCCTAACCCAGCTCTGAGCTGTTTCAGAACTGGAAAACATGCAGTATCATCATTCTAGCATTTTCCGATATAACACAAAACTCCATCATCTCATAAGATCACTCATTTCCTTGACATCAAGAATACTACACTCATACCTCAGCTAGGCTAACATTGGCTACATGGTCTTTCAGCAAACCAAAAATTTGGTTTCCAAAAATTCTTCCTATACTACAGTCTTTTATCTTTGCTTGTAGCTGACCTAATGCAAAACACAGAAAAAAAGCACAATACCGTACAAGAGAAATTTAGTTAGAAATCATCAAAATATAACAATGCCAATTCACAAGTCTGTAGAGGCACATGGCATGAAGAATTCTGATTCATACCTGACCATTCTGACACCACCTAGTGGGAAAACCAGTGAATACAGAGACAGTCCTAGCAGGTAGCCAAGCATACATATTTTGTTTTATTTAATTGCTGATCACACCTGATGGCACGAAGATGTACGCTAACTTTAAACAGAAGGATAGATTCACTCTAAATACAAAAAAATACTGAAACAAACAACTACTGATTGGACGTCACATTCTAAGAAACTGATACCAACCTCTAAAGCTTCTGTCAAAAATTACTTATGAAAGTGCAAAATCAAGACAAAACCATATCTAGTAAATACATGTAAAACAATTGTGATGTTAAGCACACTAAACCTTGAACACAAGACAAAACATTGTTAGTTACCTAATACCATCTCTATCAAGATGTAAAATACAGTCCAGGCTAAATTTTATGTGTAGCAATTTGCCAATAATGAAAGCAACAGCCATACCATTTGAAGAGACTCAATGTCAAGTAACCCTATATAAGGGATTTTGACAAAGGAAAAATCTATTTCTGGAGGAAGACCTGTGTCGCCCAGTGAAAAGGATCCTACTGCTCACTTTTCTAGTATAAATAGGTTCTAAATATACCAGAGAAAAAAGTTAGCATGGTATGCTGAGGTTACTACCCTCGCGCAAGCACCCTAAGGGCGTCGGGTGTAAAGTACAAGGCGAGTGGCGAGTGGAAGCCACTATTCACAGGTCTTCTGTCAAAATAGAGGTTTCCTTTCCAAAATCCATCTCATGGGGAGAGCCATCGCAGCGGCTACTCCCTCCCCCCTCGCTACTGCTACTACTACCCGACCCAAGCGCCATCTGCCATCCTGGATTTTAGACACCCTGGCTTGGATTGGTGTAAGGGTGGGGAACTTAATTAGAAGGGCTGGGTTCACCAGGCGACACAGGTCTTTCCCCAGAAATAGATTTTTCCTTCGTCAAAATCCCTTTTCTGGGTTCGACCTGTGTTCGCCGGTGAAAAGTTACTAGAGAATGCCTATCCAAGCCTACTAGATGCTAAGTATTCTTATAAAGAAGGAGTTAATGAAACCTAAGGTTCATTTCAACTTAAATTTACTCACTTAATATTACACTAGGACCATTTAAATTTAAACTTACTTACCTACTACTTACACTAAGACTTAAACTAAGACTTGGAACTAGTAATAACATGAAGATATCATACAATTGACAGGATATTCAAGGCAATATCATATTCGCAGAATACGTACAGCCTGGTCGATAAAACAATCAGGGACCAAATATTCTATGTACAAGCTTCGGTGGCAGGATGACGCCCAGGCCCTCCCAACCCAGAGGAGAGAGGTATAGTGGGGAGTACGAGCGAGGCAGGTAGGAAGGAGAGAGTAACACGAAGGAGAAAGGGGTAAGAAGAATGATAGGATTCATTATTCGGGGGAGATTATGCTCCCGGCAGCAATTGTTGGGAATTTAAGGGCTTCTAAATTCTTTAAATAGTGGCGCTTAAAAACTACAGGGGATTTCCAACCCGTATATCTCTTCAGGTTCTCAAAATTCATATTTTGAAAATAATTAATAGAGGTAGCCACCGCCCGGATATCATGGACATGTGGGACTGAATCCGGGTTGGCTTGTTTAATAAAGTAGAGTATTTGTTGCCTAATACCTTTAAGAGAAATAGTGCCACCTTTTTTTCTAATGAAAAGAGAACCTGACAATGTTGCGGAGGTTCTGGCTAAGAAGGATCTAAGGGTAGTGACAGGGCACAATGATGTGTCCTGTGTCAACGGGATGATTTTCCACGGAACCCATCTACTTTTTTGGGGGTCCCCATTCTTAGCCAGGAAGCTTCTGTCTGGGGACAGTAGTACTTCCCCTGACGGGAGGAATTCTATGTGGTCTGGATTTCGTGAGAGAGCCAAGAGTTCAGATATTCTAGCGCATCAGCCCATAGCCATTAGGAATAAAGTTTTTCTTAGTAGGGTTGTATACGAGCATGATTCATTATTAGTGTCTGAAGCCAATTTGAGTACATCATTCAAGAACCAAGTGGCCATATGTGGGCGGTCGGTTGGTCTTAGGCGGGCACATGCTCTTGGAATGGAGGGGAAGTATGCATCTGACAAGTTAATACTAAAGCCGACCTGAAAAATTTTCTTCAAAGCTGACTTGATTGTTGTAATAGTACTGGCGGCTAGGCCTTTCTCAAATAGAGTTCTAAAGAACGAAATTGCCAGGTTCGTGGTCATTTTGTGGGCCTCTGATTCCTTCAGGAATTTGGCCAATTTTTTGACAGCCGAATCATACTGCCTGAGAGTTGAATCTCTTTTATCTGATTCTATATATATAATGTTACGTGGATCGATACTCGCGTCCTTTTGGGCTACAAACTTCACGAAGTCCATAAACTTAGGACATTCAGAATTCTTAAGGATGCTGACACAGTTTGAGTTTGTATTATCTGCGTCAGTTTCGGGCGAGGGATCCGCTTGGGTCGGAGCTTCAATTCTAGAAGAAGCGGAAACCAGTTGCTTTTCGGCCAATTGGGTGCCACTAATGCTACTTGTCCTGTGAAGGATCGTAGCTTGTGCAAGACCTTCATCAGAAGATTCACCTGAGGGAATAGATAAATCTTCTGCCAGTTGTTCCAATCTATGGTCATCGCATCTGTGGCATAGGCTAGAGGGTCCAGGTTGGGTGCCACATAACATGGCAGCTTGTGGTTGGATTCTGTGGCGAATAAGTCTACTTGAAGGTCCGGGATTTGGTTGTAAATCCACTGGAATGAGTTCTTGTCCAGAGACCATTCTGATTCTAGTGGAGTAGTCCTGGAAAGTGCGTCCGCGATCACATTCTTGACACCCGCCAGGTGGGTTGCTGACAGGTGCCAATGACTTTCTGCCACTAAAGAAAATATTACAATCAGCACGTGATTCAGTTTGCTTGACCTGGAACCTCCTCTGTTTATGCAGTGTACCACCACTAGGCTGTCCGAGACTATCCTCACATGGCTGTTCCTGGCTGGAGTTAGTCGCTTTAAAGTTAGGAAAACTGCCATAGCTTCTAGCACATTGATGTGGAACTGGCGGAATGTATCTGACCATATCCCCTGAACCTTCTTGTACTGCGAGTATCCCCCCCAGCCACTCAGTGACGCGTCTGTATGAATTGTCAAAGACGGTGGAGGGAATTGCAGTGGTACTGTCTTGGTCAAGTTCCTGTGCTTTGTCCATGGGCGAAGCCTCTTTGCTAGGATGGGTGGAATTACTGAAACTTTGTCTCTGAGATTGACATTGGCTCTCTTCCTCCAGACTCGATTGATATCCTTCAATCTGGCTCTTAGTAGGACGTCTGTTATTGATGCAAACTGTAGTGAACCGAGGATTCTCTCTTGGGTATGACGAGAGGCCTTCTTGTTCCTGAGGAACTGTTTTGTAGCCGCAGCTATCTGCTTGGTCTTCCTCGGTGGAAGGGATGGCTCGTGTTTTATTAGGTCCCATTGGATTCCCAACCATTGAAAGTGGGAAGCCGGTTCCAGCCATGATTTTTCCTTGTTTATCTGGAATCCCAGAAACTCCAAGAGCTCTATTACTTTGGCTGTCGACCTGCGGCATTCCTCAACGCTGGCTGCCCAAATGAGCCAGTTGTCCAGGTAGGCTACCAACATAATCCCTTTGGTTCTTAGTTCTTGGATTATCGTCTCTCCTAACTTGGTGAAAATCCTGGGCGCAATATTGAGCCCGAACGGCATGACTCTGAATGAGTAAGCCTTGTTTCCTAGCCTGAAACCTAGGTACGGAGAGAAGTTCCTTGCTATCGGAACATGATAGTAAGCATCTGTAAGATCTATAGAGGTGGTGACGGCCCCACGGGGAAGTAAGGTCCGCACCTGCGAGACTATCAGCATACGGAACTTGTCGCAAAGAATGTATGAATTGAGGCTTGACAAGTCAAGAATCACTCTTCTTTTGTCCGAGTCCCTCTTTGGCACAGTAAACAGACGTCCTTGAAATTTTAGATGCCTTACTTTCTTTATGGCCATCTTTTGTAGGAGACCCTTGGTATATTCTACCAGGTGCGCTGTTGGGATCTGGAAGAAGTTTATTGGTAGTGGGTTCCCCTTCTTCCATTTCCATCCCAGGCCCTTGGAGATTATAGTGTGGGCCCATGGACTGAAGGTCCAATGGTCTCAAAAGATATATAATCTCCCTCCTACCTGCGGGCTCTCTCACTGGTTGGTTGCAGGTTTGTACCTTCTGCCTCCTCGGAAACCTCTACCCCTTGAGCCGCTTCGTAGCCAGGAGCCACCTCTGGCCCTGCTAGTACCTGCATGCCTATTGTAGCTACGAAATGATTCCCTAGCTTCATAGGTGGGGTTAAAGGCTGGGGAGGTTATGATGGCTGTGGAGGTTGAGGGTTGCTGGGCCGGCGGAGTTTGTAGCAGAACAAACTGCTGCTGTGGCTGAGCTTTCGATGTTAAAGGCTTCCCAACTTGTGATACTGGGAACGCCTGAACAATCATCTGTGGCCAAGAGGGCTTATAGGGATTGTATCTCCTCGGCCTCTTCTTTGCTCTAGCTTGATGTCCGGGTGCTTCAAACTTCCGTTTGAAGGGAAGTCCCCACCAGACCCGGAGGCTCTGGTTGGCCCTGGAGGCTTCTCGCAAGACCTTATCTACCTCTGCCTGAGGGAACAGGTTCTCTCCCCAGATTGACGCCTTTAACAATCTGTTAGGCTCATGTCTGATAGAAGCCTCCGCCAGGACGTATTTCCTGCAAGTTCGCCTTGCCATTCCAAATTCGTACAGGTCTGACTGGAAAGTCTGTGATAGACTTTTCGTCAAGACCTGGAATACTTGTTCGTCCCGGTACATCATGGCTACCAACTCCGCCG
Source organism: Macrobrachium nipponense (assembly GCF_015104395.2). NCBI lineage: Eukaryota > Metazoa > Arthropoda > Malacostraca > Decapoda > Palaemonidae > Macrobrachium > Macrobrachium nipponense. The sequence goes on along the minus strand of NC_087218.1, from coordinate 33,756,875 downwards.
AGGTGACAGAATTGATAGACCTTGCTAGTCTCGACCTTGCCTCAAACTCTGCTTTGATCAAGTTCTCCGGAAGTTTAGGCAACTTCTCGAAGAATAAGGTGGAGGCACAATCCGCGTCCAGTTTACCTGCCGTAAACGTGGCTGGGGCTTTGTTCCAAAACTCCCTACTCGCAGGGAAGAGAAGGGAGGTAGCCTCAGTCTCTTTTAATGCCGGGAGAGGTTTATCCTCCACTATGGATTGCAGAGTTAGTTCCGCCACCTTGTCGGTGCAGGGCAACGGAACTCGATCTGGGGTCACAAACATGGTGTATGTGCCCTTGTGAGGCGTTAACCTGGTGTAAACGCACTACCATTCAGTCATGGTGCGTGCCCAGACAGCTTGGGCTTGGTCCCTCGGGAAGATCACCGTCTCCTTTGGGACCTTGTCAACTCTCAATAGCGTGTGCTCCGCTAGTCTGACAAACCCGGGGAAAGGGAACTGGAGGCCTTTCGGGAAGAGCTCAAAGTCCTCCAGTGGCCGGGTCCCGCACCCTTCGATGGTTAGTTTCCCATCCACGTATGGGGCATGCATAGCGAGCTGCCACAGATTGCTTTTATGGAAGAGGGGAAGCTTGGAGGCATCCGGCACCGCCATCGCCAGCACCGGAGATCCGGAGTGGAGAATTCCGGTCATCATATCCTCCAACGGTTTAATTCTCTCGGCCACCATGTCAGAGACTGATTGGCCGGAGACTTCAGGTCCGGAGGTGCGTCGCAACGACTTGAACCTCTCGTCTACTGCTTCCCTAACCCTCGACAATAGAAAGTTAGTGAGCAGTTCATGGTCTATGCCGGACTCCGTCGCCTTGGATTTGGCGGACTTTGATCTCGATCCCTTAGAGGGGAGAAAATCCTTGGCAGCAGGTGACTTGTCATAGGATGTCGACGCCCGTGGGGCCGGAGATGACTCAGTCGCCGCTGATGGAGTTGGCTTTGATCCCTTGGGCAGGGATTTCGGTCTCACTGATATTTCCTTGGGACGGACCGACAGTGAGCTGTCCCAAGTAGGGGCAGGCTTGGAGAAGCCCCGGAAAGAAGAGGAAGAAGAAGGAGTTGGACTAAGGAGACTACCTGCCTCACTTACCTCACCACTTACCTCCTCCTCCAGGGCCATGGGCTCCATATGTATGTTGATGGCAGCCACGTCCGCCATCATATCTTCTTGGTCCTCCGGCAGGGGTGCCGTCTCCGCCCGTATGGCGTTGATGATGGGAGCCGCCAGATGCGGTTGGACCGATGCCGAGGGGGACCCCTTGAACAAAAGGGCTCCCAGGCTGGCATCCAGGATGTAGGGGTGACCTGATGGCGCGTTCCTCCCGTAGCCAGAGACCCAGCGCCTCAGGTCCATCCTAGCGTTCTGGCGGGTTTCCTCGGCCGTAGAAAATGGTTTACAAACTGGCATAGGAAGCCAGTTTGTAAACCATTTTCTATGCGGTTTATCACCATTATTCATCATGAATAGGTAGGTAAGATACTTACCCGCTCATCTATGAGAAGGGTCACCGCCTCATAGCAGACGGTGCATGCCTCCGGGTGCCAGACCATGTACGGGGGTTGTCCCTGCTCGCCTTCGAAGGGCACCGAGCAGTTGGCGTGTGATCGGCACACCTCGTGCCCGGAGGTCTCGCCGAGGGAGGCGGAGCACCCCGTCGACTGGCAGCATACCTTCTTTAATTTTAATTATTAATGAGTATGAGCCTCAAGGAGGGGCCGGAGCTACTCTGGCGAGGGCATGCAACTTAGACTAAATAATGTTCAAGTCTTACTCATTAACGCATTCAATTCACTGAATAAATTTAATTAATATCTTTAGATATAACTGCCTGCGGTTCAATGTAAGTCTAATAGTTGAGATCTGATATCCGCCGGACCTGGGAGGAGGACGGACCTCAACTCTGTATGGCTGGCCGGACCAGAAGGCTACGTATTAAAATGGGCGCCTACATGATCTCCTAAGATTGAGAACTGAGCTATGGCAGGTTTAATGCAACACTCCGGTGACGGATGTGAGGGTGAGTTACCTCCGTCGGTACCACAAGGGTCCGGAGCTGTTCACTGTACAGTCCCTCAAAGCTTAGCTCACTTGAAGTCTCGTTTCTCCTTGTCCTAGCCACTGCCTGTGGAACGGACCGAGGTGGCAGATCATGTAAAGATAATTCCATATCTGACGTTGCCTACCTCTACTGAGGAGAGGGGATGGGAGCAAGACTCTTACCCCAATTCCATGGCTAGAGGGGGGCCAGAGAAAGAGACAACAGAGCGGCGGAGCTACATATGTACGACCCAAAGCTATGTCCGTCATCCGGCAGGGCTGGGGCACTATGAGCCGGAACTCTAGTACCCATCTCCCCCCCACACTCGCCCCCCCTCCTTCCACTTATGTGAAACTCAAGCGGCCGTTCCTCACTAAAAGCGCTAGTACCGCGAGTTATAACGGTTCGGCTGAGCCGAGCCTAGTAGTGGGGGAGGGGGGGGGGGGGGGGGGGGGGGGGGTCAGTCGTGCTCGTCTGGCCACCTATTAGCAGTTGTGTGGACTACCACTGTAGGGGTGGTAGTGTGACTGGGCCTATGGCCCGTCGTGGTTGGTACAGCAACCGGTTGGGGTGGCCCTCAATCGAAGGAGGCTAGGCCAAGACGAATGTTAACCAGACCTTTTACGATACAGTGATACAGTATTGCATAATGACAATAATGAATATACATACATACTTGATAACGAGGCACTATGGAAGAGTTGCAAGGGGTTTTTATATATATTTTTATGAAAATAACTGATATGGATCTAGCTGACTGACCGAGATCGCTAGCGACTCGGAATGTTAGGCTAAATCTCCTCTAGGATATTGTTATATGGACAATAGCCCTCAACTAAACCTACCAAACTCGAATTTATTCGATTTAGACTGGCAAGGAGGATAGATCCCATAATATGAAAAGAGAGAGGGGGCTCTCTTATCATTGATATCTCCCCCTGAAGCGCTTTAACTCTATCAGGGGAAGAGGCATAAGGGTAACGGTTAAGGACAGTTAGCCTACCTTATTAGTATACTTGGGCTTAACTGATGGGTGGCAACTCTTCCACCTCTTCAGTGAATTAATTGTATAGAGATATTTACATCTATTTAGTTCATAAAGAATAATTCATGCAAAATTACGTTGGGAAGAGAGAAAGAGTTTCTAACTCTCTCTCGCCCCTACTATATGATAGACCGCTAATAGCCTATCAAAACATGATAATCTAATATTATGTCGAGATCAGCTCGAACGTGGTCTTGAGTTGGGGGGGGGGGAGCAAAATACTTTGAACACCCTCTGTCTAGCCCCCAGACTTACCCCAGGGTATGTCATGAGCGCGTTCGGCACCTCTACGAACCAATAACTCTAATGATAACAGGTGAACACATGAATTAGGTACATTTAATGCAACAATATCTTTGATTTATCCTATTTTGGCTAAAAACATGCGTACCTAATTCCCACGCGTTCTTGCTCATGCTCATAAAATGTGGGGGCACGCCGACTTCCCCCCAATGCTTTCTATGGGGCCGAAGGCTAATTTGGGAAGTCCCGCAACCTTAGAAGTTACGAAAACGGAAATTGGGGTACTCAACTTCGATGCAGGAATAATCTCCGAAGACGCCATCTCGAATTAATCACTCAAATAAGCAAAATTGTACAGAGCAAGAAAAAGCGTGTCGCTTAGTTCACTTGTCTAAAACAGGATTGCAGATGGCGCTCGGGTCGGGTAGTAGTAGCAGTAGCAAGGGGGAGGGAGTAGCCGCTGCGACAGCTCTCCCCATGAGAGGGATTTTGGAAAGGAAACCTCTAATTGGCAGAAGACCTGTGAATAGTGGCTTCCACTTGCCTTGTACGTACTTTATAACCGACGCCCTTAGGGTGCTCGCGCGAGGGTAGTAACCTCAGCATACCATGCTAGCTTTTTTCTCTGGTATATTTAGAACCTATTTATACTAGAAAAGTGAGAAGCAGGATCCTTTTCACCAGCGAACATAGGTCGAACCCAGAAAAAAGGTTTATCAGCCAGCAATTATCCACAAACAAACATTATGCATTGTACTACAATGCCAACCCATAAGGTTACTACAGTACATCCACAATATCCTACTTAGTCTTAAACATCTAATTTCCATAAAATTAGAAGGATAAATTTAGCAAAATACTGGTAAAGGAAACAGAGTTAGAATAAAAAAATTCTAATAAAATACCACTGGAACCTTACCAGATACAAATATTTGCATGTTTCTGAAAGGAAAAAAGACTCCATTCTATCCTCTAGTGTCATATCTAAAACGGAGTGGACGGTTGCATAGCCGCATTCTGCTCGGGTCAGGTTGTTGAGGGATGTTAAGATATCTCGTCCAACGTGAAGGTAAAATGGATTTCTCGTTGCCTAAAATGAGTGAAACAATACCAAGTAATGAATTAAGAACAAATTTTTTTGGATGAACTGAAAATACTGAGCATTCTAAAACTCTGCTTTATGGATTTGTTTCTGCTACCATGTACACTGGTTGCATGGGTGATGGTTCCTAGTTAGTCCTCAGTAAAACTTCTGCAATATGTACTTGGGAAATAATCTATCATACATATCAAAATATGTATTTTACAAAATAATCTTTATGATACATAACACTGTTAAACATACAGTACTGATGAACTCCTCATAAGGAAAGACTAACCTCTTAAATTCCTTGTATTCACACAAAAACGGAAGTTAGATTCCAGCAAGTAGTTTGTTCTAGTACACAAATTTTGGTGTCACACTTGCACTACTATTTTGAAATCAGAGTAATAAAAAGTTAAGGTAAAAATTGTGACTAAAAAAAAAAAACAATTGTTACATATTGCTGTAAATATACACCAAAATTAATTAGTACATATATTTATTTTTTACACTATATAGCCCATTATATAGCTCATTTATTTTTATGGCATAGAAACATTAATAAAGATGTGCACCAGCCAACATTTCTATCACTCAGTATTAAATGACAGGGTCTAATTCTAAATATAGCAACTGAAATTATAAACTGAAGTTCTAGCATCAAGGAATATTATATAATACTTTCACAACTAGGGGTAGATAAACCACTAAAACTCAATAAAATATAATATTGGACTCTTCTCAATGAAAAATCCTCCAAAACTATAAGATTCATGAAAGACTTACCATAACAAACCTCTATTTACCAAACCTGTCTTGAGTGTTGCATTCCTACAAGCTGGGTAACATGACATGCGTACGCAGCATGAACTGTTCAGAGCCCAGGTGGCATCGCATTTAGTTGAAATAAATCTAAAACCTTGAAAACTTACAGCCATATTCTGGGGACAAATAATAGTCAAAACCATGAAATAATGCATCTGCTAGAATGTTACTCTATATTGCATGGGTGATACCAACAACTCGCTATGTTCTCAAAGGACATTTCTGGACACTGCATGTGAAAGTGAGAAAAAGATAATGTCAGTGACAATATTAAAGGATTCACAGGACATTACCGTATATTTCCGTGTATAAGATAACCTTTAGATAAGGCGAGGTAAAAAATTATCGCAAATTTTCATGAATTTATAAATCTCATATCTGTAGTATAAGATGACCGCCAAATTACAAAATCACCTGTCTATAGGCTAGCTTTTGCAACAACTGATATCTTATGAAATAATGGTTATGTGATGATGTTATTACAAATGCTGTTTTACAGTAGTACTTATTGTATCCTTAGAAATTCAAAACAATTATATTCCATAAAACTAAAAAATATCTGTAGTATAAGATGACTGCCAAATTACAAAATCATCTGTCTATAGGCTAGCTTTTGCAACAAATGATATCTTATGAAATACTGGTTACGTGATGATGTTATTACAAATGCTGTTTTACATTAGTACTTATTGTATCCTTAGAAATTCAAAACAATTATATTCCATAAAACTAAAAAATATAAAGCATCAATAAGAATCGTAATTTTCGTATACGTATACTCATGTACAATCAACCCCCAGTAAACCGGACCCCATTAATCTGGATATTAAATAAGACAGACACCAAAGAGCATCAGCCGATTTAATTAAAATATGTATGCTTGTCCACGATTTAAAATACAAGTCCTGGGCTCATCGCATAGTTTTCCTATTTTATTTACCAAAGGTAAGTAAACTTTTCATTTATATTTCTATTTTCATATGCATTCCATAAAATGCAAAATTATACATGATCCAAATAATTGTACATTGGACCACCCGTATCTTCCAGGCTGCATATACGAAATTCCTTGTAAAAAGTGTGATAAAGTCTATTACGGACAAACCGTTAAATCTCTTTCACAACGCCTCAAACAGCACCAATATTCTGTGAGAACTGGGCAAATATCGAATGCATTATTCGTACATATGAGAGATTTAGATCATCCTATTAACTGGAGTAGAGCAAGAGCCTTAATCCCATGTAATGACAGTGTTAAAAGAAATATAATTGAATCTTGTTTCATCAAGTCAAATACTAGAAACGTTCTAAATTTAAATAGTTGTAGATAAATATAAGCAAAAAAATTAATATATTCAGTTTTTACATGTTTTGGAATACAGTAATACTTTGGGTTACGAACCGATTAGTATACGAATTTTTTAACTTACGAATTGACGCCCTCATTCTGGAATACAAATTTCACTTGGAATACGAATGCGTGAATTTCCATCATGGGAGGCCGCCTGCTTTGTTTACATCGGACATCGGATGAGCATGTTATCTGCAAACGCATTTTTTTCGGCCAAAACTTAACGCCTGCTTTGTTTACATCGGACATGGGATGAGCGTGGGATCTGCAAACGCATTTTTTTCAGCCAAAACTTAATGAGGGTCACGTGACTTCCTCCCACGCATCCCTTGACCCTTTTTAAATCATAACTCTTTCACTATCTCGCTGGCGGTAAGATTGAACGCATCAGTCCATGATACGCTCTCAAATTTGCCTTAGTGATTTGCGTACGTGTTGTTTGTTTCCGTGATAGTGCTTATACATTACTATTACCCAAATACTAAAGACAATGGCTCCCAAGATGACGAAGGCAAGCAGCAAGAAGGAAAGCATAAGAAAGAAGGAGATGATTACAGTCGAAATGAAGAAGGAAATTATCCAAATGCATGATAAAGGCGAGCGCGTGAAAGACATTGCAGCATTCTTCAAGCGGTCGCAATCACGATCTGCACTATTTGAAGAAAAGGAAGAAATTAAAGCCAGTAAAGCATCAAAAGGTGTCGGGGTGTTTGTTTCACAGTATTGACGAAACAACGGCCTTATATTCTCGACGATGTAGAAAATTTGCTCATGGTTTGGATAAACGAGAAGCAGCTGGCAGGAAATTCCGTAAGTGAGAGCATCATTTGCGAAAAAGGCTCGTAAGATCTACGAAGATTTGAGTAAAAATGAGCCAGGCACATCAGCGGACAGTGAAAAAGACAGTTTTAAGGCGAGCCATGGCTGGTTCGAGAATTTTAAGAGAAGGACTGGCATCCACAGTGTTGTTCGCCATGGTGAGGCTGCAGCTCAGATACGAAGGCGGCAGAGGCTTACGTAAAGAGTTTAAAAGGATCGTGGATTCCGAGAAATACCTCCCCCAACAAGTCTTCAATTGCAACAAGACAGGGTTATTTTGGAAGAAGATGCCCAGGAGGACGT
>NC_087218.1:33701633-33744133 GCF_015104395.2 Macrobrachium nipponense | reverse complement strand
AATATGTATATAATATATATATATATCTATATAAATATATATATATATATATATATAAACGGCATACTCAACGGCGAATCGGTTTTACGGCGGTCGTCAAAAATATTCATTAAAAAAAATAAGGCATTTTAAAGGTATCTTTACGGCGCAAATTTCAGTTAACAGCGCCGCTAGCGCCGTTGTCCTAACGTGTTCATCATTCATACATTTGTAGAAATGCCGTTCAGACCATAAAGGTTATGCAAATTATATTAACAAATTTTGTGGAGAGTTATTACGTAGGTATTAGGGTAAAATATATGCCTCTGACGCTGTTCTATGTCGAAAATATCGATTGTTACATAAGTGCAAATTTAGCTATGGATGTCGATTTATAAATGTTCATGCTTTTGTTTAAAAATGTGTATGAAAATGTATTACGTGAAAGACATTTTTATTTCTGTACAGAAATATGATACAAAGGCAGCTTTTGAAACGATGTTTTTTCATGTTCTTTCTTGTAAGCCGCCGCCTGCCGCTCTTCCGAAAATATCGATTTAAAAAAAAGTGCAAATTAGCGATCGATGTGTCGATTTTATAAATGTTTATGCTTTATGTTTAAATGTGTATGAAAATGTATTACGAATAGGGTATTTTTATTTCTGTGCAGAAATATGATAAAAAGTCAGCTTTTGAAACTCTCCTTCAAGTTATTGACTACAATGTTTTCAAGTTCGTTCTTGTATGCCGCCGTCTGCCGCTCTCCGAAAACAATATGATTTAAAAAAAGTGCAAATTAGCGATCGATGTGTCGATTTTATAAATGTTTATGCTTTTATGTTTAAAATGTGTATGAAAATGTATTATGATAAATATGATAAAAAGGCAGCTTTTGAAACTCCCCTTCAAGTTATCGACTACGATCTTTTCAAGTTCGTTCTTGTATGCCGCCGTCTGCCGCTCTTCCGAAAATATCGATTTAAAAAAAAAAAAAAGTGCAAATTAGCGATCGATGTGTCGATTTTATAAATGTTATGCTTTTTAGTGTTTAAAATGTGTATGAAAATGTATTACGAATAGGGTATTTTTATTTCTGTGCAGAAATATGATAAAAAGGCAACATTTGAAACTCCCCTTCAAGTTATCGACTACGATGTTTTCAAGTTGTTTCTTGTATGCCGCCGTCTGCCGCTCCTCCGAAAATATCGAGTTAAAAAGAGTGTAAATTTAGCAATCGATGTGTCAATTTTTCAAATGTTTATGCTTTTATGTTTAAAATGTGTATAAAAATATATTACGTAAAGGTAGTTTCATTTTTGTACAGAAATAAGATACAAATTAGGCAGCCTTTGTAACTACGCTCCAACGTTTGTCAGGGGATGGTTTTTCATGTTCGTTCTTGTCCGCCAGTTTCCGAAAAAATTCCGAAAAATGCATTGTGTTATTTTATTAATTATGCATCTTTTCCATAAATCCTTTAAAAAGTTATACATTATTTCACTGTATCCAAGAATATTGTATGTATTCTCATATTATTGTATTTTAAAATACTACGGCAAACTTAAGCCCGTATTCCGCGGAGTGGCCAATGTTGTGGTTTGAAATCAGCTGATGAATACGAGATTGTTTCACCATAACGCAATTCTGAGCGAATGGTCTTGCTTCTAGTTAGCATAAACGAATATCTATATACTTGACTTATATGAGACAAAGTTATTTTTCCTATACAGCGTGTTTTTAGGTGGAAATATTATTGAATATGTCTCGTTGTGAATGTGAACTACTATTTTTTTCGTTACAGATTACGTTGGCGGCATGTTTATTGCGTAAACAATTACGTGATTCCGTTCGCAAAAATGTCCATTTATATCATCGTAATACGAACTTTACGTTATTTATCTTATATCGGCGTGAAACCAACAGTAAAATGTGTTCTTTCAAGCACAGTAGTTTTGATTAAAATGATTTTATCCCAATTTTATCTACAGTTGTGTGTGATGGTAGACGTTTACTGCAGTTTTATCCTTGTTGCCGATGTACGATAATAGTCATTAGCAGCTTGAACAGTTTTCTCAGCTTCAGTTATAACTAGGTTTAAATTTTTTTTTTTTTTTTTTTTTTTTTTTACAGTATATTTCCCAATTGATCTTTAATCTATATCGATTTCTGATCTATAGCGATTAAAGTTATTACATTAAGATATCTCAGTTCTATTCTATACATAACGCCATTTATAACAAATACGGTAATGTTGCACTGCAGTACGATGATCGAAATACAAGCCAAACAGATGTTATCCAGTTTCGGTTTGTACTTAGAGAAAAAAAAAAAAAAGTCGTTTCTCGTTCGGTTTGTTTCATGGCTGTACACGTTCACGCAATGAGTATAACGTTAAAACCGTACTTTCATCATTCTCTTTTGCTGTTATTGAACTTATGAACTTATGTAACTAGAAGATGGATAAAGTTAGGCCATTGTAATTTGATCTCTCATAAAATCGGACTATCGTAAGACTAATGATCGTAACCTGAACACTACAGCTACCCTGTACACTGTATAAACTTTATATATCTTTACATACTCTAGACACCCACATGTACTGTACAGTAAATTCTATAGTACTATACGTACTGCATAAATATAATTTTACTTATTGTGCCGTTGTGGATTACGGCGCCTTTGACTGGTCTAGAGTTTCGAAAGAAGGTGTGCGGCGGCCGTAGGCCTTAAAATCATCACTCAGCGTCGAAAATCACTTGGCGTCGGTGGCCAGGAAACGGAACCCCTCCGCCGCTAACCGAGGCCTCCTGTATATCCTATATATATATATATATATATATATATATATATATATATATATATATATATATATATATATATATCAATATATATATATTTATATACCTATATATCTACGGTCCATTCAAAAAGTATCCGACCTTGGTTCATAAAGGACAAATAATTCACCAATCAGCAAATTAGTGTTTTGTGGGAGTTGACAGCACTCTTACTGCGCATGCGTGTAAATTTTAAAAGCTCTAGTGTGTGGCGGTACCCGCCTGTGAGGGCTAGAGTGCAGACGTCCAGCACCAAGCTCGTAGGATTATCGTCCTTACACATGTCGGAGCGCACCGAGCAGCGTTACTGCATTAAGTTCTGCTACAAGCTTGGTGATACACAAGTGCAAACTATCCAGATGATTTTCAGCAAAGCCTTTGGCGATGAAGCCATGGGCCATGAACAACGGAGTAAAAGGAGTGGTATAATCGCTTCAAGCAAGGACAAATCTCAGCGCGAGAAAGTATTTGAGGTGAGAGACGACATATACCTTTAAGCCTCTCGCGGTGGTTTTGAGTGTTTTATAGCTTCCCACTGACGCTCCTGGATTTATAATGTACCTGCGTTCGCGGCCCAAGTACAGGTAAATCTATTGATCGAGACCAAAATTCTTCGTTTAAGCATAATTGGAAAATTATAATTAATTCGAAAAGTAGAAAAGCGATTAGATATAAGAAAACCAACTATTATTAATATTTCCGAGTAAGAGGCGAATTAGATCTTAGAGAAACACCTAAGAAGCGGGAATTAGATTAAATTAGAAGGACCCTTGTAGCTCGATATATGTATATGAATCACACGGTAATGTGATAGGACTTATGTAACATGCTACGTGCTACGTCAAAAAGCGCTACTTCAACTACCGGTAGTCGAGGCGGGTGGATGTTGTCTCCAAACCAACGAATACTTCAAGCGGCCGAGAAAGTATTTGAGGTGAGAGACGACATATTTACCTTTAAGCCTCTCGGGCAAAATCTCCGCGTGTGAGTGTTTCTTCCATGACGCTCCTGGATTTATAATACCTGCGTTCGCGCCCAAAGTACAGGTAAATCTATTATCGAGAAAAAAATTCCCCTTCGGTTAAGCATATATAAAAATGAAAATATATTAATTCCGAGGTAGACGAATTAGATATTAAAGGTAGGACATTGTAGCTCGATATATGATATATATATATAGTATATATATAATATATATATATATTATATATATCCTATATATCTTATATATATATATAAATCAACATAGAGGAGTTTCATGGAAATCGGAGACGGAATAATAAATATTAAAACCAGGCTTGAATGAAGAGCATCTTTATTTGCGATTAGTTTTGGAGATTTACTTTCCTCGTCATCGGGCAATCTATAATGGAATATTAGTTGCGCTTAAAATCAATGGAGTAACATAAGTTACAAAGCAAATTAAATAAAATTACATAATTACTATAAGGTAACTTAAAATTGACAAAGCAAAATAAGATCATATAAATTACACAATTACCAGAGATAACCTAAACTCGCAGCAAAATCTTAAAATAGAGAGAAATACACAATGTTTGTTGTCAAAGAGAGCAGATTTTCCTGGAGTTTAGGTCACGTCTTGTAATTGTGTAAATATATATTATTATATATATATATATATATATATATATATATATATATATATATATATATATATATATATATATATATTATATATATATATATATGTACACACACACAAACATATATATATATATATATATATATATATATATATATATATATATATATATATATATATATATATATATAATATATATATATATATATATATATATATATATATATATATATATTTATATATAGGATATATATATATATATATATATACTATATATATATATATATATATATAATATATATATATATATATATATATACAGGGTGGACCCCCCGTATTCGCGTTCTCCAGATTCGCGGGGGGGGGGGGGGGGACTCACACATTCGCGGATTTCTCTCGGAACGTTTCCCTGCATTATTCGCGGAAAATTCGCGCATTCGCAATATTTTTCTATGGTAAATATCCAAATTCCTGGTTTTTTTGATGAATTTCATCATAAAATGCACTTTTTTGTGATAAAACTATTAAAAAAACCATGTATGAAAATTTTTATTTTAGTGGGTTTTTCTGAGTTTCAACTAACAAAATAGGCTGTTTTTAGCATTTTTATAGGGTTCCAAACATTTGCGGGTTCTAACTATTCACGGGGGGGTCTGGTACGCATCCCCGCGAATACGGGGGACCACTGTATACATATTATATATATATGTACACACACACACACACACACACACATATATATATATATATATATATATATATATCTATATATATATATATATATATATATATATATATGTGTGTGTGTGTGTGTGTACACACACACACACAACACACACATATATGTATATATATATATATATATATATAATATATATATGGTATATATATATATATATTATATATATGTATATATATATATATCACTGTCATGACAAATGATAATTTTAATAAAACTGTTGTTATACTGCATCTAATTATATTGCATCTATTATTTATTACCATAATAGCTTATTACAAAATATGAACAGAACAATCAAGTGCCATTTGAATTCTGGTTTTCTTTACTTTCTTAAAATAATCAGCTGATGGTGTTTTACCAATATCATCACTGTCTTTAGTTGCCGAATGGAATTTACTTTCATACATTATCAAAGCTGGGCTTAAAAACTGTAGCTATTTTATTTATAAATGCAGTAAATTAAATGAAGTACAAGTGTGATTTTGCCTCCAAAACATTTTGCAGTCTGCTCATTATTCATTTCTTAAGACAGCTGTAACCTGCTGCTTAAATTTGGAGGTGCACTTTCTTAACACCTTCTCCGTTGCATGAAGGACGAATAAAAATATATTTTATTTTCATTCATGGAATTACACTGAAAATAGTCAAGATTTTACCAAGTCGACAACTGTAACACAACTCTTGATGAACGTATGTTAGTTACGGTAACTAACCTCACACAGATATTTCTCCATTCGTTTATGTCAGTACTTGCTCTTGTTTATTCTAGTGCCTGGACTTGTACAATGCATTGGAAGCTTAGCCTTGTATCATCTACCAAAAGACTGAGACCTGAGTATTAAGCATATCCTCATGCATTCTACTGAAAAATGCATCTCTTCACTACACACAATATTATCAGTGATGAAATCATGTTTTGGGACAAAATTTTGAGGATCAGGTGATACACTTATCAGATAATACAGGCAGTCCCTCCCTGGTTATCGATGGACTCGGTTATTGGCGATCTGGTTTTATAGGGCTTGTCTAGCGCCATAAAATTGGCAATTTATACCGCCCTATCGGGCCGAGTTCTGGTTATTGGCGCCATAAATCACCAAGTTTCGGTTAATAGCAGTTTTCACTTATCAGCACCCCTCCCCCCCAAAAAAAACTGAACCCCAGCCAATAACTGGGGATTGCCTGAACAGTCGACCCTCGTTAAGATGGACTAATAGGGGGTCTAGGTTATCCGTCTTAGCCGATTTGCTAGTTTAACTGGCGATAATGAATTTTTAAGGAAAAATTAAAATTATGTTTTCATAAATGTTATTAGTACATTACCATCAAAATATCTGAAAGGATACAGAAAGCTAAAGGTTGCTGTGAGTGTAACAATAACTCAATATTTATAGTTTCTCAGCTAGATAGCCATAGATAAAAGCTTATTTCATTAATATGGAATTACTCTTGGAATAGGCTACTTATAATGAAGATATGCCAATATGATTTTATTACCTTTATTATTGGTTTCTTTCATAATGTGAATCTTTTCATGTATGTCAGTGGTTATCACACCAAGGCGAAGGCTACCCTACCAATAAACCACTTAGAATTCACAGCTTTATTTTTAGAATGGTGGTATAAGATCACCGCCAATTTTTGGGACTGAATTATAGGATTTATAGGTTGTCTTATACATCCACGGAAATATACATTAATAGTTTAACTCATTGACATACAGTAGTATGTAGCTACAAAAATGACCAATTTGAGAGGCTGATTGCAAAATTGAATAAACACTACTTCCTGTATGGGTAAACAAAACTAACATAGCCAATGACCTATCTAGACATCCATGGTGCTTATTTATAGTGCATATATCAATTACGTAACATTAATAATGAGATAAAACAACCATGACCAGTTCAAAAATTTGTAAATATCAAATATAACTATCTGAGCTTAATGGATGATTATCTGCGATATAATAAAGCATCAAGGTAAGTAATACAATGCGTATTATTGAAGTACGCTGACAAACCTGATAAAGGAGGTATGTGGACTCAACAAATTCAGGCCGTAAGGGATAAAACATTACATCTGGGGAACGTCGTTGCCAGTTCCATCTTTCTGGTATAACACCATACTTTTTCCAAATTGTATAATACAGTGCATGGGTACATATGGCCTCTTCCATGTCACCAGCAAGTACCTGGAATACATCATCAAAATACATTTCAGCAAAATACAATACTTTATTTTATAATCAAATAACCCTAATATTGAGAACCTGTGATATGCTTCATAGAATACCCTGGTAGAGGCCAGATTCCAAACTGAATAAATGCTGTAGGGATTTTGGCCAAATTAAATCAAACACTGACACAAAGTTGCAGCGCACTAAATACATAACCAATAATCATTTTTATCTGCACTGTCTACTACATACAGTAAATATACACTTTAAACTTGATAACTACCCAAAGTCTGAATGCAATCTAAAGAAAAATTTCTGGATAGTCACACTTCTTTAATATCAGCATCAGTCTCGCACATGAAAAAAAAATCAATATTCACAGTGCTGAATTTTTGTTAAGTAAATAACAATGAAAAATGTCATCCTATACCTGTATCCCAGCAAAAGCTGCCTGGAGGGAATCAATCCAAGTCGAGTGTGTAAGACCCGTTTTCATGTCAACATTAACATATAAGGGATGCTCTCCAAAGCCAGAATTACAGTTTGCTCGACTGAAAACAAGAAACTGTTTTACAATAACACTGCCATGAGTATACTAAATTCTGAACATATTCTTGAATGACTATACAGTATACAGCACAACTTTAAAGATAACTGTGAGAATTTATGATAAATTATATGATACACAGTTATGGAAAAATAAAAACCAAGTAAAAACTACAATTTCAAAGACCACTCTGCTTCCTAACCAGAAGAAAACCTGGGCGATGCAGATCTATTCTAAGCAATCACTGAGTCTTGTCAGCTCTCAAAGTTTCATCTTATTTTAAGTTAATTATTTATCAAAAGTAGTACACAAGATTTTTGAAGCATATGAACTGCTGGATTTGAAAGGTGAATAAGGATACCATCATCGTCTTAACCAAAATAAGGACAATATAAAATCTGGCTGAATCTTGATTTCAAGGGTTGAGAAAGCTTTTCAGAACCTGCTTTTCCGAGGTACTTATGTTCCTGGTGGTTGTTATCTACCCTTGCAAAGTTACTCCCATATTTCAGGAGACCACATCTGCCTTTCTCATCCTCAACAAAATTTAGAGTAGTCTGGGCTTACTTTTATTCTATTTTATCCAGACTTGCCTTTATTCTATTTTATAAGTCACATCTCTGAATAAACTGAATAATAACAATTACCATGAAAAGAATTAACTTTCATTCCTTATAACTCCACTTTCTTCAGTGATTTGTCCTACTACTTGAAAAACCGTCAATTATTATTACAATAAAGAAAGAGCCTGTAAAAATTTCCTTTTTCGGGTTGACCTGTGTTGGCCAGTGACATGTTCCTGTAGCACACATTTCTAGGTATAAATAGATGCTAAATATACCAGAAAAAAAGCTAAAAGGAATGCTGAAGTTACTACCTTCAGCTCGCTCACCCATAGGGTGTCAGTATAAACACAAGGGCAAGTGGAAGCCACTACCACAGGTTTTCTGCCAATTAGAAGATTCCCCTCAAAACCCCTCTCTAGGTAGGTGCCGTTACAAGTGTAATAAATACATTTTATAATTACATATCTGTAAATAGAACCCATGACCTGAGGGGTCATTGGTGAATTAGGAGCGTCCTACATGACTATCTCAAATCTAGATCACGCTGTGCAATGCTTGCAGTAGCCTGGTTTACGTTTGTTTAGAAACATCATCAATTCATGAATTTGTTAACTGCTCACAACACCTTCCATGGGAAGCGGTTGACCTGTTAACCTGCGCCGGAAACTTGTAACTTCAGAGCCGGCGGACTACTTATTCTTTTTATATGAATCGCTGAGATAGCTAGTGTTTCGCTATCGACACGATGCTTTGAGATGTTAGTTCTATTCGAGTTATCAAACGGAGCGGTCTCCTGATCGAACCATCTCTCTTGTGATGGAGTTGAGAAATAAAGTTGTTTTAAAGTTATCAACTTCTCCGTTTGAATCCTCTCCCTTATTCTAAGAAGAATCAACTTTACTAAGATACAACGTAGGAGAGAAGAAAAGAAGAACCAGTAATGCTTTACGAACAACAGTCGTAAGAAAAGACAAACAGTCTTTCGCAAAGCGGCACAATACTCTCAAAACGTCGCAACCCCGCTTATTTTTGCTGGACTAAACCTCTTGGGATCTGTTGCAAAGTTTAGGCTTAGGAATTTCAAATTGCCTTAAGATAAATAATCAAAATAAAAGAATTGAGTTTTTGCAACACAAAACCAAATTAGCTTTGTCCGAACTGCGTAGCCAGTTTATCCTCAATCAATCAAATAATGAGTTTGGTGAACGAACATTCTAGTATTATCGATCAGATTATGGAAGTTCAACACTTGCTGGCTATGTTAGCTTATTATAGATCGAAAATAGATCATATCCGTACCAAAACATCACATTTTATTGAGAAATCAAAAGACTATGTAGAAGCTATTACGTTAGCAACAAAGGGTGTGTTATCTCCACACCTTATGCCTATTAAAGATCTGACTTTAACTTTGGAGAACGGACGGGAGAAACTAGGTTATATTCCTTATTAGACGCCCATAAAATAGAGTTTTATTATAGCTTAATATTGGTAAGCGTTGAAAATTACAGGATTTATGATCACTATCCCTTTGATTCTTCCGATGCCTGGCAATCATACAAAATAGCACCGTTTCCAACTTTCATGATGAATAACTCAAGTCCAGTAATATCCAATTTGATGGGACATGTTCTGATTTCCCCTGATAGGAAATCATTTAGTGTCATTAAAGACTTAGATAAATTCACTCACTGTTCAGAAGCCATGAATAATAAAGTTTGTACAGCTGACTCTTTTTGAATTCTATCCTATATCAATGGATTCATGTGAGTTAGGTATAGCGCTAAACGGTTCTCTCTCCCATACACTGAAGGTTGTCTGAAGAAACTTTATCCCTTTGACGGTAATAAGTTCAATTACAGAATGAACAACGGCTCCTGGATCCGATACGACAAGGAAGGTTTTCATGTGTCATGTTCACGGGACCACCGCCCATTCCCAAGTCTTTGTCGCAGCTGATGGTTGTACAGGGACATCTACAAACTACACAGTCAGAGGGGTCAACACGATAATACGTGAGAGGACCTTCTTCGCGAACTACACCTGGGCGACTACAATTATCCCATCACTACCTCTCCCATACAACGCGCGGGTGGCTCATCGTTTGACGCAACTGGCTGAGATGGACCACACGTTACCAACTTATGCAGGAGAAAATCTCGTTACTACGTGCTGCTAGCCGTGTTTTGGCGTTACGGCAATGTTGATTATCGCCGTTAACATCTTTGCTTGGCGTAGGATGAGGCAAACACAGAAGGATCTTCAAGGGAACGTTTTGCCGCTCCCAGAGACACTCCTGTTGCGTTAAAAGCGTATACGTTCAGGGCCATCTGAAACTGGCCATTTCACCTGGTGCCTAGGAAAACTGTCTGGAATTGTGTTGTGTGTGAAAAGCGGTCTGTACGCTGGCAATATGTAGGACAAGAAAGACTCTAAGCCTTTGCATTTTGAACAGTTAAAAGTATCTTTCGGGCACCTAATAATATTGTAGCCCAATATATATATATTAATAAACATAAAAGTATTTTTCAGGCACCTAATAAATATTGTAGCCCAATATATATATATTAATAAACATAAAAAGTATATTTCAGGCACCTAATAAAATATTGAAGCCCTATATATTAAACTATTGGTGCGTGTACGTACCTGGAATCTATATCTGTGCACACTTATAGTATTATCAATTGTACAATTATATATATACAATTATATATTACAAAGAGTGACAAGTACTCTTTAACAATTATCCATGATCATGTTATGTATATTACGGGGTAACCGCTATTCTTAATCGGGTTCCCTATTACTGTAATCTTCATGTATACATGTTAACCTTTTGATTTTTTTTTGGTACCTAATAATCATTATTATCAAACATGGATCTATATTTTCCATGCATTTTTCTTATTTATGAGTATGTCCAAAAAGGGGTATGTAACAAAAACCTTTTTATGCACTTAATCACTTGTTATGATTATAATCTAATATATGTTACGAGCACACTCCTAAGAAACCATGTTTAAAGTAACTTTTGTTATTCAAGGCTTGAATGGTAGCTGTCCGAGCCTAATGTAATAAATACATTTTATAATTACATATCTGTAAATAGAACCCATGACCTGAGGGGTCATTGGTGAATTAGGAGCGTCCTACGTGACTATCTCAAATCTAGATCACGCTGTGCAATGCTTGCAGTAGCCTGGTTTACGTTTGTTTGGAACATCATCATTCATGATTTGTTAACTGCTCACAACTTCCTTCCATGGGAAGCGGTTGACCTGTTAACCTGCGCGGAAACTTGTAACTTCAGAGCCGGCGGACTACTTATTCTTTTTATATGAATCGCTGAGATAGCTAGTGTTTCGCTATCGACACGATGCTTTGAGATGTTAGTTCTATTCGAGTTATCAAACGGAGCGGTCTCCTGATCGAACCATCTCTCTTGTGATGGAGTTGAGAAATAAACAAGTTGTTTTAAGTTATCAACTTCTCCCCCGTTTGAATCATCTCCCTTATTCTAAGAAGAATCAACTTTACTAAGATACAACGTAGGAGAGAAGAAAAGAAGAACCAGTAATGCTTACGAACAACAGTCGTAAGAAAAGACAAACAGTCTTTCGCCAAAGCGGAAGACCATAATACAAGGACTACAATACGTCTACCTTCCACTTGCTACTACTACAACTCCCGCCCGAAGGCTTCATTCCTGTATTAGCACGCTACAGTGTCCACACGTGTTTTTCTCGCTGCCCTCTTCCTGTGTTTTTGGCGAAGCATGTCTGCCCCAGAGCCCCAAGCTTCTTCATCTAAGTTGAGTATTCCATTTTTCATTTTTGTATCTCGTGAGGGCACGATGCATCCCCTTTTTAGCCCTTATTTGGCCCCTTGGTTCTCGCGAACCGGGGTGACGCTCCTTTTATTTCCGCCATCTTGGGTGCATCATTCGCGGCGTGCGTTTTTTCCCATTGTTATATTATGATGATTTTTACCTTGCCGTTTGCTTTTCGCTGTTTACACTACTGTTTTCGCATACCACATCATTTTTATAGCTCCTGTTGTTTTCTGGAGCATTGGTTTTACGAATTTTATCCTTACGTCGTAGGGCCTAACTCAGTCCTGACGTACTCTGAGGTCTCTTATTATATGTTTATCTTTCATTATTTTAGCCTTTTGTGGCCTCCCTTTTTGTCCTCAGTCCCTCAGGAGCTTGTTGGTTTCCCTTCGTACGTACAATTTATTTTTCATGTGTTATACGCGAGTAGTGTGTTTTGGCTTCTAGGCTAGCCTATAGTACGCCAGTTTTTGTGGAGAGGGCGGTTCCTCTCTATCTCTCTCGCGGTATTCATGCATGCATTCTTTTAGTGTGTTTTTGGATGTTAGTCAGCAATGCACTCGATTATATATGCATGTTTATGATAAAATATTCATATTCTTTGTTGAGGTTGGAAGTCCTTGCGATGCCCTTCCCTGGCCTACCCGACCAGACCTAGGCTAGGTTTTGGAAGGTAGGTCAGGCAGTCCTGCCCCTCCACCCCTTCGGCCCCTCCCTTTCCGCCTCCTGCCCAGGCTATGCTTGCTGGGAGAGTGGTCTAGGACAGAGAGTCCCTCTTGTGTCATGTTTGTAGGGCCTTGACCTATCGTACCTGACTAGATCGGAAGTTTCGATTTTGGAGGGTTTAGTTAGGTTCTATCCGTCCACTTCACGACGTCCTTTGGAGGCCAGGCTAGCCTACCTGACCGGATCTGTACGGATCTCGGAGGGTTAGGTGGGTCCTTGCTGGGTGCATCCCCCCCCCCCCCTTTTCCTCTTCTCGCAGTTCTTATAGTAATTCCTCATCATTTATTTTATGTTTGTCTTGTTGTGTGTAGCGTGGGCTTAGCCCCCTTTAAGGTGTCAGTTGGCCTACCGTCTTCTGCTCCCTTTAGTGGTAGGCTAGTTACAGCTCCCGAAAGGTGGTGGGTCACTGATCGGTTGCTGTGGCCAGGCCATCACGACTTATCCACTCTCCTCTAGACACTTCCCCCCCTCCCCTGCCCTGGTCTAGTTCCGGCGCTGCCTAGCTAGCTCGCTGTTCAAGTAATCCTACCGATGAACGACCGCTAGAGCATATAGCTTATCCAGGGGGATTAGTCGGAGATTGGTTGCTTAGTATTTTGTGTAATGTCTTTAGTATGTCTCCGGGCCTGTTGGTCCTCTGGCCAGGTGGGGTCTACCATCACACCAGCCAGCAGGCTATATGCCGGATTGTACGTACCACTGCTCCGCCGCTCAGTTGTCTATTCTCCCTGTTGTCTCCGCCTCCCCACTCATGTGGGGGCGGAACTGGGCTTAGAGCTGCGTTTCTAGTTACCTTAGAATTGTTTCTCTTCCCCGGTGCTATCAGACTCAGGCCTAGGTTTTACCTATTTTCCCTGTTCTGCTCGTATCAGCCCGTCTCCGCCGGCCTTTACTGTTATGATAACAGGATTATGGATTCCGGAGTAGGTGAAGCCTTTAAGAGATTATGTTTGAACATGTTTTATTTAGCCTCTGTAGGTATGTCTCCGGATCCGTATTGGTTCCGACATAGTGTGGTCTACCATCACACGCCAGGAAGTATATACCGGAGTTTATTGTACCATTGTTTCCGTCGCTCAGTTTTCTGTCTTCTTTGCTATCGCTGTTCCCCATTTCAGTCTTAAATTATTCCCCTGTTCTGCTCGTATCAGGCTCTCTCCGCTTGTTATAGCTTTACCGATCCCAAGGACGGATTCCGGAGCAGGCGGAGACATCCAGAGCTCTTTTGATAAAAAGTAAGTTGAAATTTATACCCAATATTGCCTTTAACAGATTAAATATCTGGTTGAAGTACACTCATCCCGCTGGAATTAACTCCGGCAGCTTTATTTGATGATACTCATTTGACTTTTCAACTTACAGATGGTCTGTTTCCAGGTGACGGGTTGTCTGGCCGTCCTGTATAGGCCGTACGGGCACGAGGTCTGCCGATCTCATGCCAACTGTGCCATCCTGGTGGATGGGAGTATGGTCTGGCACCCGGAGGCCTGCACAGTATGTTATGAACTTGTGAGGATTGTGACAGATGAGTCGGTAAGTAACATTCTTGCCTCGTTGTTTCTGTGAAATTTCTGCTACACTTTGACTTCGGGAAATTTCTTTGACACGGGGAATCCTAATTTGGTTATTTTTACAGGTTAGTTTGGTGCTCAAGACCTCATCAATGGGGTCCCTTAAGGCCTGGGTGGGAGGATTCAGGAGAAATGCGAAATCCGGCCAACCCTACGTGCTGTCGGAGGAGCTATGTTCTCTCCTGTACCCGAATGCTCCAGTTTCGGCGGCTGTACTGCGGCAGTGGCAGCTCCCATTATTGAGGGCATCCGTCAAGAAACCCAACCCCCCCTCGGAGGACCAAGAGGGCTTGTGTGACATTGTCACCGAAGAAGTTGCGGCCATCAGTCTTCACCGGGAACCTATGGCCACAGAGGATCAGGAGGTAGGTAGGGAGGTAAGTGAGGCAGGTAGTCTCCCCTTTAGTCCCACTCCTTCTCCCACTTCTTTCCAGGGCTTCCCTCCGAAGTCCGCCCCCACTTGGGATAGATCAGCCTCGGTAATCCCCAAGGTCAAGGCCTGGAAGACGAGATCCTTGCCAAAGGTAACCAAACCAACCAAGCCTTCTCCAGCAGGCTCTCCAAGGTCGTCTTTGGCTCCCAAGCCATCGACTTCCTCTGCTAAAGCTTCTCCCCCACCCAAGGGGTCGAGAGCCAAGTCCTCCAAAGCCAGACCGGCGGAGTCCGGCTTCGACCAGGAGGCTTTCGCAAACCTTCTTATGATGAAGATGAGCGAGGTAATGGACTCGAAGCTTGAATCGGTGTCCACTCGACTCGCCTCAGGCCTAGAGACTTCGGGTCAATCTATCTTGTCTCTGACACAGAGGCTACGGGCCCAGGAGGAATTGGTGTCCGGATTCCTCCAGTCTGGAACCACACCGCAGTCCGTGATGGTACTGGACGCATCCAAGCTACCGCCATTTGAGAACAGCAACCCGTGGCGGTTGGCTCTGCATGCCACGTTCTCAGAGGGCAAGCTGATGATCGAAGGTTGCGGAACCCGACCGGTAGAAGACTTTGAGTTCTTCCCGGCAGGCCTTCAATTTCCCTTTCCAGGCTACGCTAGACTAGCCGAAGATGCGCTAGTCAGGGTAGACAAAGTCCCGAAGGAGACAGTTATCTACCCTAGGGACCAGGCCCAGTCTGCAAGGGTTCGCACCCTCACAGAATGGGAGTGTGTCAACACAAAGTTGACACCCCATAAAGGATGCTATATGATGTTTGTGGCCCCACAAGGAGTTCCAACTCCTTGTACGTCGAAGGTTGCAGAATTGACTCTGCAAGCTGTGGTAGAGGACAAACCTATGCTTCAGCTAAAAGAGATGGAGGCTATCTCCTTGCTCTTCCCCGGCAATATGGAATTTTGGACTGGCGCTCCGGCAACGTTCACGGTGGGCAGACTCGATCCGGAGTATGCCTCCACCCAATTCAGTGAACGTTTACCTAGAATTCCGGACCCCATGGTCAAAGCAGAATTCGAGGCAAGGTGCAGGCTGAGTAGGTCAATTAACTCAGTCACCACTGTGGAGTTGACTGCTAAGACCTTTGTAGATGAGCCTCTATTTCGAATCCACACAAAGTCACTATTACAGGCCTTCCAATCAGACCTGTATGACTTTATAGTGGCTAGACGAGCCTGCAGGAAGCATGTTTTTGCGAATGCTTCCATAAGACACGAACCAAACAGGCTCATAAAGGCATCGATCTGGGGTGCCAACCTCTTCCCTGAGGACGTGGTTAACAATGTCCTCAGCGAGGCAGCTAGAGCTAACCAGAACCTTCATGTCCGTCAGGGACTTCCCTTCAAAAGGAAGTTTGAGGCTCCCAGACCACAATCCAAAGGTAGGAAGAGGCCGAGGAAATACCAGCCTTTCCAGTCCTCTCATCCTCAGACATTGGTTCAAGCGGTTCCTGTCTCCCAGATCGGTAAGCCTTCGACATCCAAGGCACAGCCACAACAACAGTTTGTCCTGCTGCAGAGTCAACCGACTCAACAGCCTTCGACTTCAACCGCCCTAGTAACCTCCCCAGCCTTCAATGTCTCCTTTGAGTCACAAGGAACATTTCGTGGCTACAATAAACACGCAAGGAGTAGCAGAGCCAGAGGTGCCTTCCGACAGAGGGCTGGCCCCAGAGGCAGAGGCTTCAGAGGAGGCAGAGGAAGTAAGACCTCAACCAACGAGTGAGGCTCTGCAGGTGGGCGGGAGACTGTATCTATTTCGGGACCATTGGACCTTCAGTTCATGGGCCCACAGCATTGTATCGAAAGGTTTGGGGTGGAAATGGGAGAAAGGGCCTCCTCCACCAGTCAGTTTTCACCAGACTCCAACGACAGACCTACTAGACTATGCCAAAGATCTCCTTCAAAAGAAGGCAATAAAGTCAGTCGCCTGAAATTTCAAAAACGTCTGTTCAGTGTACCAAAAAAGGACTCGGACAAACAAAGAGTGATTCTGGACCTGTCCTGTCTCAACTCATACATTCAATGCGACAAGTTCCGCATGCTGACCGTCTCGCAGGTGCGGACCTTACTTCCCCGTGGGGTCGTCACCACCTCTATCGATCTTACAGACGCTTACTATCATGTACCGATAGCAAGAAACTTCTCTCCATACCTAGGCTACAAACTAGGAAAACAAGCTTACTCATTCAGAGTCATGCCATTCGGGCTCAACATAGCACCCAGAGTATTCACCAAGCTAGGAGAGACAGTAGTCCAAGAACTAAGAGCTCAGGGGGTAATGTTAGTAGCTTACCTAGACGACTGGCTCATTTGGGCAACCAATGACCAGGAGTGTCGCAAAGCAACAGCCAAGGTAATGGAATTCCTAGAATATCTGGGTTTCCAGATAAACAAGGAAAAGTCCCGTCTCATTCCAGCGTCCCGCTTTCAATGGTTGGGAATCCAATGGGACCTAACCTCACACAAACTATTCCCAACGGGACCTAACCTCACACAAACTCTCTCTCCCATCAAAGAAGTGCAGAGAGATAGCGAAGGCTATGAGACAGTTCCTCAA
Source organism: Macrobrachium nipponense (assembly GCF_015104395.2). Taxonomy (NCBI): domain Eukaryota; kingdom Metazoa; phylum Arthropoda; class Malacostraca; order Decapoda; family Palaemonidae; genus Macrobrachium; species Macrobrachium nipponense. The sequence continues at coordinate 33,726,549 of NC_087218.1, read as the reverse complement.
GAACAAAAGGGCTTCTCGTCGTACCCAAGAGAGAATTCTTGGTTCTCTTCAGTTTGCCTCAATAACAGACGTCCTATTGAAAGCCAGGCTGAAGGATATCAATCGAGTCTGGCGGAAAAGAGCCAACAACAAGTTCAGAGACAAAATCTCTCTGATTCCACCGATATTAAAGAAAAGACTCCGTCCTTGGATGGAAGTCCGGAGTCTCTCCAAATCAGTGCCACTGCAATTTCCCCCGTCTCTGATAGTCCACACGGACGCCTCTCTGAGCGGTTGGGGGGCTACTCCCAGTACAAGAAGGTTCAAGGAACGTGGTCGAATACATTCCGTCAATTCCACATCAACGTCCTAGAAGCAATGGCCATTTTTCTGACCTTAAAACGTCTAGCTCCAGTCAAGAACAGTCATGTAAGTAGTCTCCGACAGTGCAGTGATAGTTCGTTGCATACAAACAGAAGGGGTTCCAAGTCGAGCAAAGTAAATCATGTAATGATTGCAATTTTTTCATTAGCAACAAAAAATCATTGGCACCTGTCAGCTACTCACCTGGCAGGAGTATGGAATGTCATTGCAGACTCACTATCCAGAACAACTCTGCTGGAGTCGGAGTGGTCCTTGGACACGAAGTCATTCCGTTGGATTTGCAATCAAATCCCGGGCCTTCAGGTAGACCTGTTCGCCACGGAGTCCAATCACAAACTCCCGTGTTATGTGGCTCCTCTAGCTCACGCCACAGATACGATGTCCATAGACTGGAACAATTGGCAGAAGATTTACCTATTTCCGCCAGTAAACCTCCTGATGAAAGTCCTGCACAAACTCAGATCTTTCACAGGACAGGTAGCATTGGTTGCACCCAACTGGCCAAAGAGCAATTGGTTTCCTCTTCTACTAGAGTTGAATCTGTCCCAGACGGATTCCCTATCCAGAACTGACTCAAATAGTACAAACTCAGACTGTGTCAGCTTCCTCAAGAATTCTAAATGCCCTAACTTTATGGACTTCATGAAGTTTGCGGCACAGAAGGATGCTAGTGTCGATCCACTAAACATCCTGTTCGTAGAATCAGATAAAAGAGAATCAACACTCAGACAGTATGATTCTGCAGTAAAGAAATTGGCCATCTTTCTAAAAGAATCAGATGCCATAAAGATGACTACGAATCTGGCAATTTCGTTCTTAAGAACCCTGTTTGAAAAAGGTCTAGCTGCTAGTACCATTACTACTAAATCTGCTTTAAGGAAGATTTTTCACCTTGGCTTTAATATTGATTTAATGGATTCGTACTTCTCATCTATCCCTCAAGCATGTGCCCGTCTGAGACCAGTGGACCGCCCCCACACTGTCTCCTGATTTTTAAACAATGTACTCAAGTTGGCTTCAGACACTGATAATGAATCATGCTCATATATAACCCTTCTCAGGAAAACATTATTCTTAACCCTTAAACGCCGAAACGGTAAAATAAAATTTGTCTCCGTGTGCCGGAGGTGTTTCGGAGTGAGCGCGGAAGCGGAAAAATATTTTTTTCAAAAAATCACAGTGCGCTTAGTTTTCAAGATTAAGAGTTCATTTTTGGCTCTTTTTTTTGTAATTGCCTGAAGTTTAGTATGCAACCATCAGAAATGAAAAAATTATCCATTATCATATACAAATAATGCATATATATGATACCGCAAAAACGAAATTTCATATATAATTGTATTCAAATCGCTCTGTGCGCAAAACGGTTAAAGGTAACAAGTTACATTTTTTTTCGTTGTAATGAACACTAAATTGCAATCATTTTGGTATATAACACATTGTAAAACGATTAAAGCAACACAGAGAAAATATTATCACAAAATAATGCATGAATTCGTAACGCTCGGACGTAAACAAATATTTTTTTCAAAAATTCACCATAAATCTAAATATTGTTCTAGAGACTTCCAATTTCTTTCAAAATGAATAAAAATGATTTAATATTACTATACTGTAAGAGTATTAGCTTACAATTGCAGTTTTCGACCATATCTAACGAGTTAAAGTTGATCGAATGTCATATTTTTTTATATAGTATATTTTTTTTTATATCTTCAAATATTTTTCGTTTTATTCTACATGAAATCGCACACATTCTCATATATAAAACTCTATGAAATGCCTAATATGAAACGGAGCAAATATTCCGAGAATGGGACGTATGCATTTCGGAGATTTGTGGAGGAGAATCCGCGCGCGGAGGGAAGGAAAGTTTTTTTTTAAATTCACCATAAATCTAAATATTGTGCTAGAGACTTCAAATTTGTTTCAAGATGAAGATAAATGACTGAATATTACTAGACTGTAAGAGTTTTAGCTTACAATTGCGTTTTTCGACCATTTCGTTAGAGTCAAAGTTGACCGAATGTGGTTTTTTTTCTATTTATCGTGATTTATATGCAAATATTTCAAAAATAAGAACAGCTACAACCTTCAATTATTTTTAGTTGTATGCTACATGAAATTGCGCATATTTTCATATATAAAACTTTATGTAACGGCTAATTTAAAATGGTGCAAACATTACCACAATCACACGTATGATTTTTTCGGAAGAGTTACCGCGCGGACGTAAAGGAAATGTTATTTTTTTTCATAAATTCACCATAAATCAAAATATTGTGCTAGAGACTTCCAATTTGTTGCAAAATGAAGGTAAATGATTGAATATTGCTAGAATATAAGCGTTTTAGCTTACAATTGCATTTTTCGACCATTTCGGTAGAGTCAAAGTTGACCGAAGGTTGAAAATTTGTGACATCATTTTTTATATGAAAATATTTCAAAATTGATAAAAGCTACAACAATGGGTTGCTTTTAGTTGTATTGTGCATGAAATTGTGCACATTTTCATATATAATACTCCATGTAATGGCTAATTTAAAATGGTACAAAAATTATGTCAGTGACGAAATAATTTCCTGAGATGTGTCACAGATACTTTTTAGCGCGGCAAGAAAGAAATTCGCGCTTGCGCGCCTGCGTAACGATTGTAAACAAAACAACACCTTGATCCGTGAACTCCCAGCATCCCCCAAGGCACGTGATTCAAAAGTTTTCGGCTAGTAGGCCTATAAGTATTTTTCCGCGAATTTAAAAAAAAAAAATTTTGAGTCGACGTATGGTACGTCCATTCGGCATACGGGAGACATTTTGACTCGATGTTTAATACGACCATTCGGCGTTTAAGGGTTAATGAGTCTGGCTTCAGGCGCCAGAATATCTGAACTGTCGGCTCTATCTAGAGACCGAAATCACATTTATTTCCTCGCGTCGGGTGAAGTTCTACTCTCCCCAGATCGGAAATTCTTAGCATAGAATGAAGACCCACAAAACAGGTGGGCTCCATGGAAGATTATACCTCTCACACAGGACTCATCATTGTGTCCTATTGTCACATTAAAATCTTATCTGGGCAGAACTTCTGAAAAGTCTTCAGGTCCTCTTTTTATTAGAGAAAACGGCGGAACCATTTCCTCAAAAGGAATCAGACAAAAAATCCTTTATTTTATTAAACAAGCCAATCCGGATTCAGTCCCTCACGTCCATGATATCCGGGCAGTGGCTACCTCAATTAACTATTTTCACAATATGAACTTCGAGGATCTTAAAAAATATACGGGTTGGAAATCCCTGGCAGTATTTAAACGCCACTATCTAAAGAAATTAGAGGCCCTTCAATTTTCAGCAGTGGCTGCAGGGAGCATTGTCTCCTCTGATACGGCCTAGTCTTATAACTCCATTTTCTATTCCATTATTCTGCTATTAATTTTTTCCCTTGATACTCACTCACTCGTAATCCCTGCCTGTCTCCCTTAGGTTCTGGGCTGGTTTGCGTTTCAATCCACTTCCGGACATGTACATAGTTTATATTTGTTATTTTTGTATTCCTTACCTGTTGTTTTCCCAGGATAGTATGGATCTGGTCATATTTGTTCCCACTTTTGTACCATTGTAACTTGTTACTTTTACATTGGTTATTAAAACTTAATTTTAAGAGAAGATTTTATTTTTATTTTTCCTTATTTATCTTTTAAATTTTGTGTTTTACCAAGCTTGTATCGCCAATTCTCTAATACTATTTCACCGGCTGACACAAGTCGAACCCAGAAAGGGATTTTGACAAAGGAAAAATCTATTCCTGGGGGAAGACCTGTGTCGCCCGGTGAACCCATCCCTCTCTTTTCCTGATCCCCACCCTTTAGCCGGCCCAAGCTTGGGTGCGTGGTTCAGGAATGAAGCCTTCGGGCGGGAGTTGCAGTAGTAGCAAGCGGAAGGTAGACGTCTTGTAGTCCTTGTAACGGCACCTACCTAGAGAGGGGTTTTGAGGGGAATCATCTAATTGGCAGAAAACCTGTGGTAGTGGCTTCCACTCGCCCTTGTGTTTATACTGACACCCTATGGGTGAGCAAGCTGAAGGTAGTAACTTCAGCATTCTATTTAGCTTTTTCTCTGGTATATTTAGCATCTATTTATACCTAGAAATGTGTACTACAGGAACATTTCACCAGGCAACACAGGTCTTCCCCCAGAAATAGATTTTTCCTTTGTCAAAATCCCTTTTTCCTCCCTATTCTATTGTCTTCCATTTTCTTTTTCCCATACACATCACACTGAAATTGAGTAGTCTTGAAAGTTGATAGCATTTTTTAAGGTTGTGCTATGTCTGTTTATTTTAAATACTACTGTAATGAAATTCCTAATAAGTTTCCCACGCTGTAACACGAACCTATGTCCAAGATTCTTACAAAATTTGCATTTTGCTTTAGGGATGTTAAGAACATTCTGGATAATTTTGAGAGCTGGAATGGAGATGATCCTGATGGTTTCTTCCCTTTGTTTTTTTAAGTTTCTACTGTGTTGCCTCCCAAGATTACTAGATTCTATAGATTTTTATGCTGACTTCCAAAAGAGTGGCATATCTGCAGAGTGCAGTAAATACAGGCGAATCTCTATTCTCCCTGTGCTCTCCCAAACTCCTGATAGTTAATATGTATACAGGATAGTTAATGTGTATACAGGAAGTTAATATGTGTACAGGAAGCAGTTAGTTACCTGCAATGCTCTTATAGATTTGACATGCCATTTGCAAGGGAATTTTGATAAGAGTTTTGAGTGCAGAGTAATTCAAATTGATTTTAGTGCTGCTTTCACTTCATCAAATCAGAAGGCATTTATTTAGAAACTTATGAATCTGGAGTGGGTGGATATGTTTTAGGATTACTGCAAGATTTCTTTCCAGGTAAGCAGCAGGGAGTAGCTGTGGATGGGATATTTAGTGAACCAAGACCTACTGTCTAAAAAAACAAGTGTTCAGTATGCCGATGATGCAACACACACTTGTGTATGTAGAAAGTCTCCACTTAAAAGGAATGAAGCTGCCCTCAGCTTTAATTAAGACATGGCCCGGATCAGGAATGGTGTAGTCGGTGGGGTATGAGGCTGAACTCCAGTAAAACTAAAACACTATTGATTAGCACATCTCGTACAGATTTCTCACCCCATCCTCCCCCTCAGGTTGGATGGAACTTTGCTGAATAAGTCTGAAGCTTTAACTATACTAGATGTAACTTCTGACTCGCATCTAACTTTTGAGAAACATCTTATAAATGTTTCAGCAAATGCCATGCAAAAGTTAGGTATTAGTCAAAAGGCTGCATATATTTATAACAAGTGATAAAATCAATGCAATTTGTTTTAGTACATTGGTACTTCCTTTACTGCTTACTGTTATCATGTGTAGATGTCTGCTTCTGCCAGAGTTTATCTCTTAGATAGCAATGTTCATGGTAGTAGGTTTCTATTTCCTTAGATAGCAATGTTCATGGTAGTAGGTTTCTATTTCCTTATAGTAATAGTTATGACTTGGACCATCAACTGATGGTCTCTTGTTTGTCATTTTTCCATAAGTTGTATTTCAACAGAGATCTTTCACATTCAAAATTGATCCCTGATCCTTTTATCTAACAAAAGTAACCAAATTTACTGAACAGCAGCACCAATATGCAGCAAATGTGCCTTGCCGTTGAACTTATCAGTTCCACAGGTCCTTTATTCTTCACACCATCAGGCTGTGGAAAAGCCTTCCAGAGGATGTCATGCTGTGGTGGGATAACAAGCTTAAAAGCAATCGTCAAATCCCTCCCACATAAACTTAATCTACCTGGCTACCAAACTCACCTTCAATCACACTTTCCTCTTTACACTACAGAATACAGCAGGACAATTGACCCATACCCACACACAACACACAAAAAACCGCAAACACATGTACTTACCCAACTCCAGATACTCCGGGCTAGGCTGTGCTGTCCACTGGATAAAGGCTAGCCGAGACACAACCACCGCCAACAATCAAACGCAAACCAACCAACCGAGAACCACAACCCCACAACAACCTGACAAATCACTGAGCAGAACACCAACAGCTCGAAACAACACAACCACACGACATACCCCAGCACAACGACTTTTCCCACCACAACAACCCGCCAACACCAACACTGACCCAACCACCACTCATAGACACCAAAACGCACTACCAACCTTTTCAGCTTCACCACAACCAACATGCACAACAACTTTACAGCACCAAAATCAATCAAATAACACATCAACTGGCCATCAATGGACAAGACTGCTGCCAAAACCAACTCTTTGACTTAACCGAACGCCTTACTGCTTTTGACTCTTGTAACAGACTCTGCCACTGATATACTACATAACAGAGCTCCACGGCAGACACGCTTACAACCGCCATTTAACCACTCCATTTATTCTTCCACTAATTCTCTCTCTCTCTCTCTCTCTCTCTCTCTCTCTCTCTCTCTCTCTCTCTCTCTCTCTCTCACGCAACCCTTGGAGACGTTGTCAAATATAAACTACTATCATTACTCCTCCATAGTGCAATTGAACCTTCAAAAGTTAAGTGAAAATGCAATGCTTACTACCCTAATACTACTATTCTTCCTGCATTTTACTACATTCTTATCTATTTATTATTTTTTCTTCTTTTTTAATAAGTGGCTCTTCTTTCTGTATTTCCTATTATACTTCCTCTTACTTCTTCCTAATGAACACTATTCTTTGAAAGTTTGAATTTCAAGTCAATGGCTCCTCTGGGCTTGTTCTACATGAATAGGCTTCATCTACTGAATAATAATAATAATAATAATAATAATAATAATAATAATAATAATAATAATAATAATAATAATAATAATAATAATAATAATGCAGTGTTCCCCCCCCCCTCTTGCAGGGGATGGGTACCAGACACCCTTGTGAATAGCTTGAACCCGCAAATGGTTAGAACTTCCCTCTAAAATTGATTATATCTGCCTATCTTGAAAGTTCAAATACCAAATGTATAATTAAAGTATCATCCTACATCAAATATACCATTGAATTGCTATTATTAACATAATTTCAAAGTTATCTGAAACATTTTATCCATTAGAAATGTATAAACAGCCAATAACAGAGAGAGAGAGAGAGAGAGAGAGAGAGAGAGAGAGAGAGAGAGAGAGAGAGAGAGAGAGAATAACTCCTTACGAAATCAAAAGATTGAAATGAACTTCTACAAGGAACATTTCTTCCCCTCCCATAAAAGGGATTTTGACGTAGGAAAAATCTATTTCTGGGCGAAGGACCTGTGTCCCCAAGTGAAATAGGTTCCTTTAGCACTATTTCTAAGGTAAAATATTGTTATAATACCAGAGAACAGCTAAATTGGAAATGCCAGATTATTCTGGCTCGCTCACCTTTATTAAAAGGTGTCGGTATGGTTTCTGGGGCAAGTGAAACCACTACCACAGGTCCTTTTCCATTTAGCCTCTCCCTACATCAAAAAACCTCAAAAAGAGAGGAGCCGACCTAAGGCTCACTACCTGCTACCGTATAGCTAGCGCCTCTGCCGCCATTCCTTTGATAGCACTGCTACGCTGCACATGCGTTTTATTTTGCTGTGTTGTGTTTCTCGCTTTTTTGGATCTTTATTTCACCATGGATCGTCAATCAGCTTCTGCATCCAAGTTAAGTACTGCTATTATAGTTGACACTATTTAGGGGCTGCCCTTGGCATGTTTAACCGATTTATTTAGGTTTTTATGAGTCAACGACCCACGCGGCGCCGGCCCCAAGCCACCATAGCAGCGTGCTCCTTTGTGTCTCCTCGTGACCTTTACATTGAAGTAAGTTTTTTGGGTCAGATTCTTTTTATGGTGGCAAAATAATGTTCAAACATCCAGCAAGCCACCATAATAGTTTTATGCAAATCCATGTATAATTAGATAAGTAAATAACACATTGAAATTTACATTCCATTCCACCATTTCAGGTGGTAGATGTGGCTGTCGGAGTAGGTGTCGACTGTGGCCATCTTGTTGGCAGATGCAGAGGTAAGTTACTATACTGCTATATGTTCTTGTTTTCTATAGAATTTGTGATATTCTGGTAGATTTTCATGCATAAATATCATATCTTATAATTTTTACAATGATTTTTATAAAAAATTTTCATGGTGAAAATGGGTAAAAAAAATGACCTTTAGATTTGGCTCCTGATATAACAGCAAATAACATCTTTGTCAAAATATTTTTAAATAACTCCATTCTAGGATGATATGACTTTATTCTGTAACAAAAAAAAATTAGCCACTTCCTAATTCATTTAGGTACCAAAAAAATTTGTGAAATTTTGACTTTTTTTTTTTTTTTTTTTGGGGGGGGGGGCCAATAAAATTTACCCTTTTTTCTCTTTCCAGATTTTGACCTCTATGGGTCCAACACCTTTTCAGGCAGTCACATATTGTAAATTGTAGTTTTAGGAAGGATTCCCTTAATTTTTGTGTGTATATAGCTTATTTTTGTATTTTTTGTAAATATTTTTGTAAATTAATGTTTTGTAAATATTTTTTTACAAATATTTGTAATAAATATTTAATTTGTAAATGGATATTATTTATCTTTTCAGTAGTGTTTGTGAATGTTGAAGTTGATCTTAGAAACTAAAATATACAGCAAAAATGAAGTTAGTGATTTTTGGCAAATTTTTCTAGACGCTCAGGTTGAGCTTGACCCTCACGCACCTTTAACAGGATACCAATACAGCAAAACCTATCCACGGTTAAAATACTATCACATATGAATTTTGTAATTACAGTTATATTATTATTATTATTTGAAAGTATTAATAAACACAGTACATGTAGTATAAAAATTCTCTCGTCTCAGTAAATTCATGAGCACTTAGTGGCAACAACACAACAGTTCCTCCCCTTCCTGTAACATTACTTGATATATTTGACAGCTTTAGTACCTGGAGTTAGAAAGAGAACGCTGGGTTTATAAAATCTTACTAATTCACTAGTATTTTCTTTAATGAATTAATATTATTGCTGCTTACATTAATATTAGTGTTTGAAAATAGTAAATCATTTATTTACGTATCATACAAAAAACATACATCTCTGAGAGAGAGAGAGAGAGAGAGAGAGAGAGAGAGAGAGAGAGAGAGAGAGAGAGAGAGAGAGAGAGAGAGAGAATTATTATTTTTATTATGTGATATCATTTAATCTTATTAAATTTACTACTACAGTATTATTCATCTATATTAATGTTATAAATGTAATAATAATAATAATAATAATAATAATAATAATAATAATAATAATAATAATAATAATAATAATAATAATAAAAAGGCAAAGTAACGAGAACTGAAGGGATAAAGCTACCAGATGGGAGCAACATCAAACACATAGATGAGACAGGATACAAATACCTGGGAATAATGGAAGGAGGGGATATAAAACACCAAGAGATGAAGGACACGATCAGGAAAGAATATATGCAGGAACTCAAGGCGATACTCAAGTCAAAACTCAACGTCGGAAATTGATAAACCCTAAACACAGTGGGCAGTGCCCAGTAATCAGATACAGCACAGGAATAGTGGAATGGACGAAGGCAGAACTCTGCAGCACAGATCAGAAAACCAGGAAACATATGCCAATACACAAAGCACTACACCCAAGAGCAAATACGGACAGACTATACATAACACGAAAGGAAGGAGGGAGAGGACTACTAAGTATAGAGGACTGCGTCAACATCGAGAACAGAGCACTGGGGCAATATCTGAAAACCAGTGAAGACGAGTGGCTAAGAGTGAATGGGAAGAAGGACTAATAAAAGTAGACGAAGACCCAGAAAATAACCAGAGACAGGAGAATGACAGACAGAACAGAGGACTGGCACAACAAACCAATGCACGGACAATACATGAGACAGACTAAAGAACTAGCCAGCGATGACACATGGCAATGGCTACAGAGGGGAGAGCTAAAGAAGGAAGCTGAAGGAATGATAACATCGGCACAAGATCAGGCCCTAAGAACCAGATATGTTCAAAGAACGATAGACGGAAATAACATCTCTCCCATATGTAGGAAGTGCAATACGAAAAATGAAACCATAAACCACATAGCAAGCGAATGCCCGGCACTTGCACAGAACCAGAAAAAGAGGCATGATTCAGTGGCAAAAGCCCTCCACTGGAGCCTGTGCAAGAAACATCAGCTACCTTGCAGTAATAAGTGGTACGAGCACCAACCTGAGGGAGTGATAGAAAACGATCACGCAAAGATCCTCTGGGACTATGGTATCAGAACGGATAGGGTGATACATGCAAACAGACCAGACGTGACGTTGATCGATACAGTCAAGAAGAAAGTATCACTCATTGATGTTACAATACCATGGGACACCAGAGTTGAAGAGAAAGAGAGAGAAAAAATGGATAAGTATCAAGATCTGAAAATAGAAATAAGAAGGATATGGGATATGCCAGTGGAAATCGTACTCATAATCATAGGAGCACTAGGCACGATCCCAAGATCCCTGAAAAGGAATCTAGAAAAACTAGAGGCTGAAGTAGCTCCAGGACTCATGCAGAAGTGTGTAATCCTAGAAACGGCACACATAGTAAGAAAAGTGATGGACTCCTAAGGAGGCAGGATGCAACCCGGAACCCCACACTATAAATACCACCCAGTCGAATTGGAGGACTGTGATAGAGCAAAAAAATAAAAATAAAAATAAAAAAATAATAATAATAATAATAATATGTTTTATTTCAGCTCGAGGCCATATACACTGAATATACAAAATACAGACAGTAACATACAAAATCTAGATACATGAGACATGATAAAATAGAAAAAGAAAATGAATAATCGGCTCCACAAAATAGCTGAGGTAGCATAAAAGCAAGTAATCATAATACTGGTAATAACAGTAATAATATTGGTGAGAAAAAAAAATATGCATTGAGAGTAATAACAGTTAGTGCACATATTACATAACTTAAATTTCAACTAGAGACCTTAGGTGGTTACAGTAGTCAGGTCCAGAGGGCTATATACATAAATTGAACGTAAAAAAAACTTTAACTTGATAGTAATCACAGTAATAAGGAAAAATTAAAATATCAGCAATAAATGTAATAATGACAAAAACTGCAGATGACATCTTGCCAATACAGAGATTAAGTCCTTTAGGGGACAAAGGCCTCATTTTCCCATCTCTCTCACAATTTAGATTTTCTTCTTGCTTCACTCCTTAGGATGCTTTGTATGAGCGAGTTGCTGCTGTTTCTCACTCGGGTTACCAGACTGGACATTGTTCGCCTAACAATGATTTTTAAATTGTCCAGGTGGTTTTCTATGAACATCTGTGTGGCGGAGTGGTAGCGGGGAGTGTTTGTGAGGCGTCTCAGAATGTCATTGTGCACAACAGTGATGCGTCTCATGGTCTCTCGAGTATAGTTCATCCAGAGGGAACACCCATAGATACTGTAGCAGTGCGAGCGGTTTAAGAGCAGCAGTCATGTTGCCAGCTGCACATAGTTTACGACGCCTCTGTTCAATGTCTGCCGTATCTTTTAGGTCGTCGGTGATAATGTGACCCAAATACGGAAATTCATGCACAAATCCCAGCCAATGGTTTCCAAGGACAATTTGAGGTTCTGCAATATGCTTAAGCGATCTCAAGAGCAGCGATATGCACTGGGTCTTGGTTTCATTGTAGATTATATCAAATTCCTCTGCATATTGGCGGCAAGTGTCGATGAGTCGTTGGAGACCTTGCACTGATGGGGAAATCAGAACCATATCGTCGGCGTAACAGGTTGTTTATAGTTGTTTCATTGACGGTGCATCCGATTGGGAGTGAGTTCAGTTTGACATTCAAGGCATCTGTGTATGTATTAAACAGGTATGGAGAGAGAATGCCCCCTTGCCAAAGCCCGTTTAGGGAGCCGAAGGTGTAAGATAATACGTTACCCCATTTGACACAGAATTGCTGTGTGGAGAACCAGCAATGTAAAATGCCAATTAAATACAGGGATGTGCCCCTTTTATGCAGCTTCAGGAAGAGCTTCAGGTAGTTTACTCTGTCAAATGCTTTTCTCACATCTACAAAACAAAGGAAAACAGGAGAGGCTGATGATAGGTAGTAGTTCAGCAATTCTTTCAGTATGTAGATACAGGTGTTGGTTGAGTGGTTTGCTTTAAACCCGAACTGGTTGTCAGTGGTGTGTAGAAAGGGGAGAAGTCTCACTAGAAGAACAGACTCAAGTATCTTCAATGCGATCGTTGTGATTGCAATCGGCCGGTAGTTGCCAGGGTCAGCTGCATCCTTTAGCTTGTTTTTGATTAATGGTATCAAGTGAACTAAGAGTAGGGAGTCTGGAAGAAACCGGTGAATTATGCACACATTGAATAGGGCAGCTAGCAAAATATAAATTATCGGATGGCAGAATTTGAAGGCCTCTGCAGGAAGACCATCACAGCCGGGCGATTTATTATTAGGTAGGCTGTTTATGGCATCGCTGATGTCACCTGGCGTAATACGGTCTGCAAAATGAAACTGAATGTTGTCAGTAAGGAGGTTATCTACATCCCTTCGGGAATCTTGATCATTTATGCAATTCAGGATATTGTTGAAGTGATCGCCCCACATACTTGCGATAGCTTCGTCTCTGACTGCTTCCCCTACTCTCTGTGATAGCTTTTTAGTTTTGGGATTTAAGGACTGGATATCTTTCCAAAGACGACGATAATCACCAGATTCTAAGTTTCTAGACATTGCATCGGCTCTTAGTTGTTTTTCATTTAACCTGCAGTGCTGAAGAGCAAGTTTGAACTGCGCTCTCGCCTGTCTCATTAGTAATGCAGTGTGCCCTTCCCTGGGGCTACCATTTTGCCTCCACAGTAAAAACATTTCTCGTGAGTATGTATACAGATCTTTAACCAAGCCATTCCATCCAGGTATATTACGAGAATTACCTTAACGAAATCTGTAGGCAGTCCTGCCCGAAGCAAGCATAGCGGAGATTATGTTCGAATACAATTCATTCAGATCCCTCCTGTGGTGGTCATTTCTACAATTTGTGTTAGTACAAGGTAAGGCGTCTGCCGGTTGAACTATTGACCGCAACCTGGTTTCCGTGGTTGCCCTAAAGTATCTGGTTTTCTGTTGGTTTTTAAAATCCCAGTTTACTGCTGGTGGGCGAACAGTTAGGGGGTTCACAGTAGGGAGGGATGAGGTACTGAATGACACCTGTAATGGGATGTGATCGTAGCCCGTTGCAAGATCATAGCGAATATTGCAGGTCATAATAGAATCATGAAGTTGTGGAGATGTGATGCAGTGGTCCAGCCAGGAAGTTGCAATAGCGTCCGCTCTATTATGTACATATGAATAAGAGGGAGGGAGGGAGGAGCATTACATCGCTAATTTGGAGAGCATGATTTTGACAGAAGCGATTAAGTTCATTATAAAATTGTTTTGTGGGGTGAGAATTAAGGTCCCCGATTATACAAATATGATCGGCAGGAGAATCATGAATAACACTGTGTAACTCCCCTAGGATCATGCAGTAATGATCAAAATTATTGTTATTTTCCCATGGCATATAAACATTAATAATTAGGATTTTAGAGTTCCCTACTGTCACTTGAAGCCCCAGCAATCTGTCACTCCTGTTGGTCATCACCTTTATCATATTGTATAACGATTTGTGCCACAGGAAAGAAAGGCCCCCTTTCGGGCGACCGGCTATGATTTGATCTGTAACTTGCATCAATGAAGTCGAGAAGGTTCTGAAGTCTTCATGAATTGAATCACAGATAGCAAGGTCATGTGGCCAGAGGAGTGTTTCTTGCAATGCAATGATGCCTTTGAAGTTTTTGCAGAACATGTTTAGGAGAGGAATGTTCCGCTTGAGGCCAAACATATTCCAAGAGATCATGTTTAATGTATCCATGGCTACTCGCGAAGATGGGAGATGAATGCGCTGATCATTTGGGTGGATGGGGGGTTAGCCAGGGGGAGTGGGCAGTCACTCGCCGTGGGGGGTTGACTGGCACTTGCGGTGGAAATGACCCTGGTTGAAGTGTCAGTAAGTTCCCCTGGGGGTGGTTGATCCCAGATTAGTTTATATCTTGAAACTAATATATTAGGACAGAAATTCTCGCCTTTAAGAACGTCGAGGTGTTGAAATAGGCAGGTAATCCTGTAAGCCACTTTATGTTTAATCCTGTAGATTTAATCCTGAAGACTTCCTGCATATTATTCAGTGTTGGTTTTATTTGCTGAATGAAAAGCACCTCCAGCAGCCCCAGTCAACGGGTGTCAGGGGTCTTCCATATGATCTTGGCATGGTTTCTGATAGGCCCCTCCTGGGCATGGCAGATCCTCTTTGACAGGTGCAAGCTGGTTATACCGACGTAAGCACCACTGCAGCCATGGACTGCACAGAAAATGCCACTACATATTTCGAAAATAGAGAAGAATCTCTACAAATGTAACACTGCTTTAGTAGCCATTACTTTTAATTAAAAAATAAAAATAAATAGAGTAAATTATTAAAAACTTACCCTCTCCTCATGTACTGCTTAACAAGTGTGTAAGTTTCATTAAACATGACGTAATCTTCAGGATCTCCAAACAAGATGTAACTTTTGAGCAAATATTCAAAGTAGCTGTCGAGGCCAGCTCCAACTCCACTAAGTTCCCCCATCCACTTGCCAGTGTTGACATCAACCACATTACCTACGGGAAGTCACATGAAATCACTATACATCCATTTCCTCCTTAAAAGACTACATTTTTTGTGTGGATTTTTTGCAGTAAAATTATACAAAAAATTAAAACTAAAGCTCCAAGAGGTTGGTTCTCAAAGATGCTCTAAAAAATGCCTATATAATGACTACCTATTTAATCACAGTTTGAGAATTCTATAAAAGAACATAAAAGTGCAGAAAAATAGCTGAAAAAAAACAAACTACTAATCAGTAAAAAGAAAAGATCATAAATACTTATAATATTTCCAGTTTCCAATATGATTATATTCTAGTGCCTACATATCTGAAGTTGCTATACGAGTATTCAAGACAAAAATCAGTTTTTAAAAGTAAATTGTATTTTTCCTAACTATACAAACCTGAGGTCATTCACAATAGAAATTGCTTATGGTAAAGCTGGAACACAGCCGTTAAAACTCTTGAACAAGGTGGTTAGGCAGTAACTACCATCTGCCTCTCCCCGCCTGCCTGGATGTAAACATTCCACTTTGCTTTTCAGCCCAGGTTTCAGATTGGGGGGTGGCATAAGGTGGGCCTTAGTGAAAAGGACCTCAGGTTTGTATAGTTAGGAAAAATACAATTTAGAACTTTTAAAAACTGTGATTTGTCCCCAAGCAATATACAAACCCTCACTCCTTTAAAATAGGAAGCCTCACTGGCTGGAGGGAGGAATCTGGGTGAGTCTCATGAACTGACTGGAGTTCGGTGCACCTGGGTTGTTACTCCTGGTTGACAGAACGAGGAGTGCCCTGCTCTGACAATTTGATCAGAGTATAAAAACTTCAGGATCAAGAGTCAGACTTCGGGGCCTTTTTGAGTGAGTGAAGAATCATAACTCATACAAAAAGGCTGGGAAAAGTATTAAGAGTTGGAGGCATTAAGGCAAAGATCCGAGAAGGGTTTACCTTATTACCCGAGTCTCCTTCCTTCCCTTGCTAGAGGAAGAGTGGGAGTGCTTCTATGAAAAATAGAAAGGAAGCTCAATGTGTAGACTGCTGCATCAGATGCCAGTCCAGCAAGCGTAGGTTCGAGTCCTATTCTCAGCCCGAAGAAGGAGAAGTAGAAGAACAAGGAAGGAGGAGGAGGAGGAGGAGAGGCCAGTCACTCTCAAATACTTCTCACCTCTAGAATCACACACCTTAGGTAAGAAAACGCAACTTGCTGCGCAGGCACCACAAGTCCAAAAAAGAAAGGGCTCCAATTACTTGTGGGCAATGACCTAAAGGTAGAAAGACATGAATGTAGTCCTGATGAGACCATATCTATCTTCCAGTCCGACAATATTCTTCAGAATACGAGGAAAGGACTAAGCCACTGATATCGTGTGCTCTCGGGAAAGCATACAGGCGACGCTGTCACCATTTACAGAGAACCTCTTCCCGAACTTCTCGCAAAACTGGGAGAAAGATGTGTCCTTAGACACTTCACCCTTGGTGAGTCAGTATAGGCAGTCCCCAGTTAGGTTATCGGTGGGGGTTCTATTTCAACAGCTAGATAAGGGAAAATAGAATTAGCAATTTTCTGCATTTATCAGCGCCAATAACCAGATTTTAGTGCTGATAACTGGTTAATGGTGATTGTACATCAGTTTAGTTAGAGTTATCTTATTTTCATTTTCTGTATTGGTGAAATGTGGGCAATGTTCAATGTATGGGAAACATTTCTGATTTTAGAAAATGTCCTCATGTATTTAAGTTGTGACGTCATAGACGACAGGATGGTGGTGGCGTGGGCAGCAAAAGTAAACAATAACAGAGTGGGAAGAGGAGGACACGCGAAATATGGTATTTGGTAGGGTAGGAGACAGCTCTCTGTCTTATAGGAGTTAAGAGGGTTGCAATTCATGTTGTAGTGTTGTTCAAAGTCTTAAGCTGGAGTATACTGGGACTGAGGAAAGATTAGGTTAGGAAAAGATTCAAACTGGTAGCAGTAGTGGGTCGATTAAAGATGGTCGGGTCAGATAGTGAGCAAAGGGAGATAAGATGGAGACTGGATTGTTCGAGATTTAGCGGGATACAAGACGAGTAAAAAGGATGGAGAGGAAAAGTTGAAGACTGGCTGGTGGTGTGTGGGGATGGAGATGATGGGTTTACAAGAGAAAGCCCTAGATGTGATGGAAGGAATACTAGATAGATATGAACTTAAGGGTACAGAGGGTTCAAAGATAATCCTATTCAAACTAGATGAAGTTTATCTAAAACACACACTGATGGAGAATAACAGTAAATTGAACATGCTAATGGAGAATTACAGTAAAGTGAAAACTATTTTAAAATAGAAAGAGAATCTAGTGAAAAGATGAGACTTTTTAATTAGGTACAAAAGGCAAAATCAGAGTGTAAAAGAGTGATGGGAAAAAGCCTGCTTGAAAGAGAAGCTAAGGGTTTTCATGTATTGGAACAAGCAAGCCTCACAGAAAATAGAAAACAAATGGTATAAGCAGCTTGTGGTCCAGGAAAGTTAGAATATAAGACAGTGTCACACATAATGAAAAGAATATTCAAGGGATTAGGGAATAAAGAGGAACGGGAATAGTGGGAGTCAGAAGGTGATGCAAATTCTGGGAGAGAGATGGAAAACCAGAGATATCAGGGAAAATGGAACCGAGGTAGGGGTGGAAGAACTCCTATAAATAAAGAAGGGAAAGTAACCTTATGTGCAATATGGAAAACAGAATGGCATTGGGCAAGGGATTATCCTCAGAAATTTCAAAATAGGAAGAAAAAGAAACAAAGTGAGAAGAAAATAAGCATAAAACAGAAACTGGGCCAGAAGTAGTAGTTTATGTAGAAGCTAGTAAAATAGAGGATGAGTCGTGGGGAGAGGTTGATGCAATTTTAGACACGGTGTAAATTGACAGTTTGCGAGGAATTGTGACTAGCAAGCATTGTCATGGGTTTGAGTCAGGAAGAATTGAGGAAAATGAAGGATACTAGGACAGAGTCTAATAAAGTATTTAATTTTGGTGAATCATCACATAGGTTAAAAGGAGTAATGGAGATACCAGTGGTATTGAAAAACAAGTTTTATTTGAAGACAGAAATTCTGCATGGTGATATAACGTGGCTAATAAGAAAGAAAACCATGAGCAAAATGGGCATGAACATAAATCTGAAAGAAAATTGTGTCATAACAGAAGTATTAGGGGAAATAAAGGTAAAGTTAAGAGAAGACAAACAAGGTCATTAAAGATTACCAGTAAGGAGGAGGAAGGTAGAAGAATTATTACTGGAGGGTTGGAAGGGAAAAGAGCCCGAGAGAAATTAAAGGTGTATTCGTGAAGTTACATCTACAGTTTGGTTATGGAGGTGGATATAATACATGGAAGCTAACAGAGGAAGTACAATGGAGTGATGGTTTGATAAAGACAGAAAAGGAGAAAATAAAAACGTACTAACGGACTTGGTTGCAAAGTGCGAGGTATGTCAAAGAAACAAGAGAAACCCAGCTAAACCAGCACAAGCAGTACCTGGTTACCAGCGGAATTGGTTAATGGCAATCCGGTTTTATGGGGTTTGTCTGGCGTCATAAAATCAGCGATTTAACAGGCCAAGTTACGGTTATCAGCGCCACAAGGTCTGATAATAGTTACGGAGCCATAACATACCTAACAAGAGGTGTCATTAACTGAAACCCAGTGCCATAAGTGCCATAAATCACTAAGTTTCTGTTAATGGCAGATTTCTCATATCGGCACCCTGTCTGTAGTATGATTTTCTTGGAGTAAAACTTTTAATGAATTGTAGCTATGGATGTGGGAGAGACAGAAAAGAGAAAGTTCTTGGTAATGGTGGATAGGTTTTTTGGATAAAAGATAAGAGCCCAGAAGCTATAATGACACTTTTTGATGGTAGGTTTGCTATTATCTGGAGCCCCTTCCATAATATTGTCAGACAATGGGGGAGAATTTCAAAATGAAAAAGTAAGGAGGATGGCAGAAAGATGGAATATTAAAATATCAGCCACAGCACCGGAATCTTCGTGGAACAACAGATTGTGTGAAATGTCCATGGGCATAATCGAAGAAAGTTTGAGGAAGATGATGGATTATGAGGAAGTGGATTGGTCCATAGCATTAAGATGGGTAGTGAGTGCTAGTAACTGCTGAATAAATAATGGAGGTTTCTCTTCTAACCAATAAAACTGAAAGATTGGAATTGTTTTACATTAGATGTTAAAACTGCACATTTACAAGATGACAAAATATAAAGAGAAGTATATTTAAAGCAACCTAGGGAAAGTTGGTTGGAGTGGATTATGGAAATTGAAGAAAACTGTTTATGGGCTCAAGGACGCAGAAAAATCATGGTACTGTAAGATGGTAAAAGTAGTGAAGGAGCTTAAAGACAAGAGAAGTAGATTAGAACCTAATATACTCTTTTGCAGAAGACAGTAAATTGAATGGTATTTTGTGTAGACATTTAGATGATTTTTCCTATGGAGGAAATGAAGAATTTTTAAAGAAAACCATTGGAAAATTGAAAGGGAAATTGCAAGCAGGCAAACATGAAAGTAAAAGGTTTAAGTATATAGGAGTAACAGTAGTGGAGATAAAAGAATAGATTTTGTCTTAATCAGTGGCAGTATATAAATTCTAAAAGAGAACCAGAAGCTAGAAAATTTACAGGTAATAAGAGTTTAGATAAAAGGAGTTAAAAAAGTATAGATCAGTGGTGGGGCAGCTGAACTGGGTATTGCTTCATACCATACCAGAAATATCATACAATGTTAGTGAAATAAGTAATGCATTAACAACTCAAGCTATGAGGAAGGTTATTAAAACTGTGAGAAATACTAGGAATATAATGGGGAAAGTTACAATAAGTGAGCTGGAAGAAGGAAAGATTTATTGGGAAGCCTATGCAGATGCTTCATTTGGGAATAATAGAAGACAGCAATACTCAATTGGGTTATGTTAGATCCTTGACAGATGGTAAGAAAAGAAGTGGAAGTCCAGGAAATCCCGGAGTAGCAAAATCCACCATTCATTGAAACAAAAGCTCCGAGTGTGGGGGAGGCTATAGGATTGATATATGTACATATAGGCAGTCCCTGGTTATTGGCGATCTGGTTTTATGGGGCTCGTCTAGCGCCATATTGGTGATTTATGGCACCATAATGGGCCAAGTTCTAGTTATCGGCACCAAAAGGGTATCAGCGCCATTATGGCACCATAAATCGCAGAGTTTCGGTTAATGGCAGTTCACCGGTTATCAGCACCATTATGGCACCTTAAATCGCCAAGTTTCGGCTAATGGCGTTTACCAGTTATCAGCGCCATCATGACACCATAAATCGCCAAGTTTTGGTTAATGGCGGTTTACCGGTTATCAGCGCCATTATGGCACCATATATCACCGAGTTTCGGTTAATAGCGGTTTCCGCTTATCGGCACACCACCACGAACAGAAGCCCGACTGATGACCGGGAATACTAGGAAGAAAATTAGAGGCACTGGTGGCACTTCCTAGATTTGTTTCATCCACTGAAGAGGCTTGCAGACAATGCTGCCCAGTAAGCAGTTTAAGGAACTGACTCACAGCCCTCAATCTTCCTGCAGCACATGCAACAGTTAGGAGTATTTTTCTCCTTGGTGTTCTGCTGTTGAACGGCAGTAGTATTTGGTCCCCAAGCACCCAACAACTCTCAGGGGCCCATTGTCTTCATCCAGGTGCCCATCTACTGACAAGCATCTGACACCATCTTCTGAGCATTCAGCACTAGTTCAAAAAGTTTCTGTTACAACAGGGACTTTTTGAAGTAGGCCAATAATATCAACAAGTTGCCATTTATTGGTTGCCAAGGAAGGATCATCTTGAACTATAGAGGGTGCCAGATGTCCAGTAGCTAGAAACAGATGCTGAATAGTTGGCACCAGGTGCTTGGAAACTAGTGCCGAATGCTCATGAGCTGGCACTGGGTGCTCAGAAGCTGGCGCTGGGTGCTCAGGACCTGGTGATGGACACTTGGAACTAGTGCCAGGCATTCAGGAGATGGTGTCAGATGCTTGTCAGTAGATGGGCACCTGGATGAAGACAATGGGCCCCTGAGAGTCGTTGGGTGCTTGGGAACCAAATGCTACTGGCATTCAACAGCAGAACACTAAGGAGAAAAATACTCCCGACTGGTCCATGTGCTGCAAGAAGATTGAGGGCTGTGATTCAGTTCCTTAAACCGCTTACTGGGCAGCATTGTCTGCAAGCCTCTTCAGTGGATGAGACAAATCTAGGAAGTGCCACCAGTGCCTCTTGTCAGGGTTGGACTTCTCAGAATCGGATGACATCGATTGCACATCCACAGACATGCCTTTCCAGCAGCTGTCTGTCGAAGGCTGGGTGTGTACAACAGGCTCTAGCGAGGGGGGCAACTATCCATAGGCAAACACCACCGGTCTCCCTTGGACTTCCGGCATGTCTTCTCCCAGGTTTGTGGGAGCAGGACAGGAGCCTTCATCTGATAGAACCTGTGGGATGAGCAGCCACCTCCTCCTCTTGCACAACACTGTCACTATGCACTTTGTCTTGATACAGTTTGGCTACTAGGGCCAAAATACAACTCCACCACTGTGTTCACATCCAGGTTAATCTTTTGATTGAACCTGAACTCAAGACTGGCAATGGGATTGGGGTCAGATGCATGGGAGCCAGGCACAGGAGTAGGTGGGACAATAGTAGGATGACTGGTAATTGGAGAAAATTTGGAAACGGAATGGAGGAATAGTAAGACTATCTACAGTCCTAGGATTAGGAGTAGACTCTAGGCTAAGTAAAGCCCTACTTTCAGCTCTAGAGGCCGCCTTTCATTTCCTATTCCTTTCAAGTTTATCAAGGTGAGATTTTAAAACCTTCCACTTCTTTCCATCTCAGTCCTTACTTTCACCACACGTTTTCTCCTTATTACACAGTTGCCACTACATTTCTGGAAGAAATAAACCAAAAACTGATGAAAAGGCTGCTGCATATACCTGATGTTTAGTCAAGAGCCAACAGAAAAAAAATTGAGCTCGTCTGCTTTGTTGTTCCCATTGTTCCCTGATAGTGGTCAGGGCTAGTCACTTTCACAAAAACAATAGAAGCGCGACTGCTAATTTTTAAATTAGGCTGCTGTGCAAGTTAGAAACTATAGCTATGTAAATACTTGGTAAATTACTTATATGAAACAATTAATTTTTCAGTTGGATGAGTACATGGGGGAGAGAAAAGGGAAAATATAAAAAATAAATAGCTGAAAGCAATACAACTCAGGTCTGAAGAACCTCCACTACTGTCTACCAAACTCCTTTGATAATGCCATTTCATTTTTCATTTTCCAACTCAAATAAAAACAAGTCCTTTGCCAACCCTACATGAATAAAGAAAGACTTCAAGGTCAGGTTAATTTTTTTTAATAATAACCTTGACAGTCTCCTTTTAATAACCTTTGAGTCTCCTTGTCTTCATACCATACTTTGAAAAAGTTGACTTTCTATTTCAGTGAATCAGATATAAAACAACTAATGCATAGCCAAACATCATCTTTAAATGGGAGAGCAAAAGCTTTGAATGAATTTTCAGCTTTCAACAACACAGTTACAATACTTGTGAACATACCTAATAAACCAGTCTGTGCATTCCTCAACTTCCACAGCACCTTATTTGCTCTCCTGGCAGACATCTCATAGACTGGATCACCGATGAGACGACTTAGTATTCCAAATTCAACCAACAGGGATCCTGCACCGGCTGTGCACGTGTCTGTCCGGCTGCCTTTGGGTACACCTTCCCGTAAATTCACCTAGTATGCATAATTTGAATATGCTCTTGTAGTCTTCGCTTTCAGTAAGAGAAAATTTACATTAAATATACACAAACCAACTAGATAAACCTATTGGTGCATCAAAATTACTCCATACTGCCTCATTAAGAGCAGGATTTTCAAAGTCAACGATTATTCAAAAGCTCATTCCTAAGATTATTCACCACATAGCTGCAAAAGAAAGTTGACTTTTGCTCACATTCACCTCTTAAATAAAGATACAACACAAAAAAATTCATTTGAAACTTACAAATGCTCTTAACATGTGTTTCAGAAATTAACAGACAAGTTCATTTCACTGCACTAAGTTGAGTTGAAAAACACAAAAGGATTACCGAAACCTAAATCATAGGGTTTTAGCACATTCTTTTATTCCTAAAAACCATCAACCATACTATTTCCTTGTCATACATTTTTTATACAAGTATATAACAATAATCAATTAAAGGTTTCCTTGCATATAAGGCTGTCTTAAAAATATTTTGCTTCTTTACTGCCATCTTTGGCAGAAAAAAAAAACTTTCAAGCAGAAGCACCACTTAAGAAACTAGTGGAAATATTCATTCTTCCTTGGAAATAGAATTATGGGGTAGACATACACTTCATTAGCTATATTCATTCTGTCAACTTCCTTGGTACATTATCAGTCACAATCACGTTAAAATTTTAAACAAATTCAAGAGCAAAAATCCTTTCTTGCAAAAGCAACCTTGCTGGACTTTGCCACAAGCATGAACAAACTCCTAGAGGAAGAAATGCTATATGACAAACATGTTATCAGTTAAAAATAAGCAAGAATCGACACCTAAATATACATATACATATATTCCAATTCAAAACATGGCTTTTGTTACTTACAGCATTAATGTCAATCAGCTCTAAACACAAACATGAAACAAAGGATGAGGAAGAAAGCTGTGGTAAGAATTCTACATTCTTATCATATATTATTCAGAAGACAAAACCCATTCATATGGAACAAGCACAGAATATGGTATTCATCATGAAGTAAGATGAGATAAATGGAAATCCAGAAAGAACAGACGCCACCTATTAGAAAAAATATATAAAAGCAGTAAATCAACAAACAGATAAAATGTATTAAAATGCAAAAATGAGAATAGTATTAGGGCAGTAATGTATTGCACCTTCGCTTGAACTTCTGCAGTTCCGATTGCACGACTTCCTCTGGGAGACTTTCATGGTCCAGCGGTGTGAGGAATAAAGGACCTACGGAACTGAAAAGTTTGTCTCGGCAGATAAAGGGGATCAAGGGTCAATTGTGAATATGAAAGAACTCTGTTGAAATACAACTTTTGAAACAGGGACAAACAAGAGACTATCCATCGATGGTCCAAGTCATAACTACTGCTACTGTTAGGAAACAGAAACCTACCACCACAAACTACTCTAAGTAAAAGAGATAAATCTCTGGCAGAAGCAGACATCCACACTGGAGAATAGCATTCTAGTAAAGGAGAACAAATGACCTAAAACAGGTTGCACTGATCTTATCACTGTTGTAAATATATGCAGCTTTACCAACAATAACTAACTTTTATGTAACATTGGCTGAAACTTTCACTAGATGTTTATCAAAAGTCAAATGAATCAAAGGTTTTGCCTGGAATAGTTAAAAGCTTAAGACATGTTCAGCACAGTTCCATCCACCCGAAGGGGAGCATGGGGTGGGAAATCTGTATGAAATCTGCTAATCAATATTGTTTTTATTTTACTGGAGTTCAGCCTCATACCACATTTATTACACCATTCCTGATCCAGTCCATGTCCTGATTGAGACTGAGGGCAATTTCATTTCTCCAAAGTGAAGGCTTTACTACACCCACAAGTGTTGCATCATCTGCATACTGAACATTCTTCTTTTCCATGCCAACAATCATGTCACTTGTATACAATAAAAATAACAGTGGACCAAGAGGACTGCCCTGT